>NC_090397.1:3845131-4146554 GCF_036365525.1 Heterodontus francisci
AATCAGTAATGTTGAGACTTTCATCATCAATACTGATCTGGGTTGTAATTTTCACAAGATGGGGATTGGAACAATAGCGAGCAGCAATTCACTGGAGTGGGACAGTGAGAGACTGCAGATTAATTGGTGTCACTAGATTGGTGTTATTATTGGCTTTCAAGGCCTTTATCTAAAAGAAGACATTCATTGCATTTGGTTCAATAAAGATCCGAATACTGCTACAACCAGACAATTGTTTCCAGTTAGAGTTTATTCACCAGAAATCCTCTCAGAACTCCAGGTTGCCTCAGCTGGAGTATTGTGGACAATTCTGAACACCACACTTCAGAAAAGATGGAAAGGTATTAGAAAGAATGCAGAGGAGGTTTACCAGGATTTTACCAGGGAGGAGGGACTTCAGCTATGAGGACAGGTTTGAAAGGTCAAGACTGTTCTCCTTGGAACAGAGAAGGTTAAGGAGTGACCTAACAGAGGGTTTCAAGATGATAAGAGGTTTTGATAGAGTAGATAGAGAAAAAATATTCCCTCTGGCGAGTGGGTCAATAACCAGAGGTCATAGATTCAAAATGATTGGAAAAAGATCTAGAGGGGAGATGAAGAGAAATGTTTTCACTGCGTGAGTTGTCAGGATTTGGAACACTCTACCTGAAAAGGTGATGGAAGCAGATTCCATAAATAATTCGAAGTGGGAGTTGAAGAGCTACTTGAGGATGAGGGTTACAGGGTAACGCTAAAAAAGCAAGGATGTGGGACTAGGCAAGCCTGCTCTTCCCAAGAGCTATCACAGGCACAGTGTGCTGAACGGTCCCTTTCTGTGCTGTACATTTCTATGATTCTATGAAGTGCAATGTGATATATTTTGGTAGGAAGAATGAGTAAAGACAATATGAACTAAAGGGTACAAATTTAAAGGAGGTGTAGGAACAAAGAGACGTGGCAGTGTATGTACACAAATCTCTGAAAGTGGCAGGACACGTTGAGAAGGCATTATTGGAATCCTTGGCTTTATTAGAAGCAGTGAAACTATGCTAAATGTTTATGAAATACTGGTTAGGATTCCGCTGGAGTATTGTGTTCAATTCTGGGCACCACACTTTAGGAAGGATGCAAGACCGTAAAGGGCACCGAGGAGATTTTTACTAAATGGTTCTAGGGATGAGGGAGCTCAGTTCTGTGGAGAGACTGGAAAAGCTGGGATTGTTCTCCTTAGAGCAGAGAAGATTAAGAGGAGATTTAATAGAGGTGTTCAAAATAATGAACAGTTATGATAGAGTAAATAAGGAAAAACTGGAAGGTTAGTAGTCAGAGGACACAGTTTTAAGTTGATTGTAAAAATATGAGGAAACATATTCTTACACTGTGAGTTGTTGTGACCTGGAATTCACTGCCTGAAAGCATGGTAGAAGCAGATTCAATAAGGGAATTGGATAAATACCTGGAGGGAAATTATTTGCAGTACTACTGGGAAAGAGCAGGGGTGTGGGATTAATTGGAAAACAGTACCAAAATGTTGGCACAAGCATGGTCAGTCGAATAATTCAATGATTCCCTATCTCAATCCTTCAGGGCAATGTGCTAGTGCCTGTCAAATAAAGAGAATAAAAAGAAAGATTGCAGCTATTCACATGATGATGTGAATTGCATCTTTTATAGTGAGAGTAAACAAGATAATTTTTTTTATTCTTTCATGGGATGTGGGTTGCCCATCCCTAATTGCTCTTGAACTGAGTGGCTTGCTAGGCCATTTCAGAGGGCGATTAAGAGTCAACCACATTGCTGTGAGTCTGGAGTCACATGTAGGCCAGACCAGGTAAGGACAGCAGATTTCCTTCCCTAAAGGACATCAGTGAACCAGATGGGTTTTTACAACAATCGACAATGGTTTCATGGCACCATTACTGAGACTAGCTTTCAATTCCAGATTTTCTGAATTAATTGATTGAATTGAATTCCACCAGCTGCCATGGTGGGATTTGAACCTGGTCCCCACAGCATTAGCCTGGGCCTCCAGATTACTAGTTCATTGATATTACCACTATGCCACCATCTACTCCGTAATGAAGTATGCTAGAGAATTATGCAGGTACATGTGGTAAGCGTAGCATTCCGAAGTCCTGTGATTTGCCTGTTTCTAATTCAGCCTTATTCACAACACAGAGTATGCAAACTGCAGCAGAAAGTCAAAACTGTGGAGGACATTCAGCGTTAACAAGTTACTGATGGGTTCTTTTGATGTCACCAATTATTCAAACTCTGCTGTGATTCTATTGGTAGGTCAGATTGATGATTGATTCATTAAATAGTTCAATTCAATTAAAATTTATTTGATAATGTTGTCCTTTCTTGAATTGTTATTCTGCATGACATTTAAGTTGCACATCAGAAAGCGTGGAGCAATGGAGAATGATCCATTCATGTCGTGACAGACTCATTCTTCCAGTGTATTAGCTTACTCATTAATGGGACTTCCTATAACGCTGGAGTTTCTGCCTTTTGGGATATTTTTATGTAAGGTATTCCAAACATTTATCACACTGTGTAAAATCCTATTTCCTCATATACACACTTGCCATTTATAACCCTGGCTTTATCTGATGTATTTCAAAGTCAGAGGCTATCTTATCAACCCATTTAAGATTTGGTGTACTTTGAAATATCCACTTAAATGCCTTCACCTTCGACAAGATTTGGACTTCTCTAATCTTATTTTTATTCATTCATGGGAATTGAGCATCGCTGCCAAGGTCAGCATTTGTTGCCCATCCCTAATTGCCCTTGAGAAGGTCAACCAACGTCTTGAACCGCTGTTAGGGAGTTGCAGGATTTTGATGCAGTGACAGTGAAAGATGGTGTGTGGCTTGAAGGGGAATCTGCAGTCTGTGGTGTTCCCATGTACTTGCTGTCCTTGTTCTTCGAGGTGGTAGAGGTTGTGGATTTGGAAGGTGCAATTGAAGGGGCCTTGGCAAGTTGCTGCAGTGCGTCGTGTTGATGGTACACACTGCTGCCACTGTGCGCCAGTGGTGGAGGGAGTGAATGTTTAAGGTGGTGGATGGGATGCCAATCAAACAGACTGCTTTGTCCCATATGGTGTTGAACTTCTTGAGTGTTGCACTCATCCAGGCAAGTGGAGAGTATTCCATCACACTCCTGACTTGTGACTTGCTGATGGTGAATAGGCTTTAAGGAGTTAGGAGGTGAGATACTCACTGCATAATTCCAGGTCTCTAATCTGCTCTTTCAGCCACAGTATTTCTATGGCTGGTCCACTTAAGTTTCTAGTCAGTGGTGACCCCCAGGATGTTGATAGTGGGGGATTCAGCGATGATAATGCCATTGAATGTCAAGGGAAGATGGTTAGATTCTCTCTTGTTGGAGATGGTCATTGCCTGGCACTTGTGTGGCGTGAATGTTACTTGCCGCTTATCGACCCAAGCCTGAAAGTTGTCCAGGTCTTGCTGTATTGAGCATGGACTGTTCCATTAACTGAGGAGTCACGAATGGTACTGAACACTGTGCAATCATCAAATAACATATTACCTTAGGATGGAGGGACGATTGGATCTCTAATATTCCCGATTATAATTCAAATTTCTAATGGCACAGTGGCGCAGTGGTTAGCACCGCAGCCTCACAGCTCCAGCGACCCGGGTTCAATTCTGGGTACTGCCTGTGTGGAGTTTGCAAGTTCTCCCTGTGTCTGCGTGGGTTTCCTCCGGGTGCTCCAGTTTCCTCCCACATGCCAAAGACTTGCAGGTTGATAGGTAAATTGGCCAATAGCAATTGCCCGTAGTATAGTTAGGTGGTAGGGAAATACAGGGACAGGTGGGGATGTTGTAGGAATATGGAATTAGTGTAGGATTAGTATAAATGGGTGGTTGATGGTCGGCACAGACTCGGTAGGCCGAAGGGCCTGTTTCAGTGCTGTATCTCTAAACTAAACCAGGTTTTTAAAGTGGCATGGATTTATGGGGAGCCACCTCCATCTGCTGGTAATTAAATGTAGTGCAGGCAGTCAACCACAAACAACAACAACTTGCATTATATAGCACCTTTAATGTAATAAGGGCCGGAATTTTGCGCCACCCCAGCGGGTCGGATGGTGGCGTGGGGGCGGCATAAAATTGAGTGGCAGGCTCCGGGAGGCCTAACCGCCCCAATTCCTCCTCCGACCAAGTTTACGGAGGTCCAGCTAGGGGGGGGGGTGGGGTGGGGTGGAGAAGCGGCCCGCCCGCCCAAGGCCAATAAAGACCCTTAAGTGGCCCACTTAACAGCCACTTAAGGGCCCTCGCCCGCCTCCACAGGTATTTTACCCATGGCAAGCGGGTGTGCCAGGGACGTGAAAGGCCGCCCAGCTATAGCTGCCGGCCTTTCCGCACCCCGGGGGCGGGCCTGGCAATCGGGCACAGGGTGCCCGATTGAGGGCCACCCCCGCCTCCCAACCCAACCCCGGGATCCAAGGCGACCCCCTTCCCTAAACGACCACCCTAGCCTCACCAGGGCACAACCGATTCCCCTGGTGAGGCTGCCCGAACTTACCTTCTGTCCCAGTTCCATTGCGTCCTCCTCGTCCGGCTGGGCTGCAGTCTCAGCAGTGGCCACCACTCCCAGTGCTGATTGGCCAGCAGCTCACTGAGGCGGGACCTCCTTCCTCAAGTGGGTGGAAGTCCCGCCTCGGGCCAAATAAAGCCTGGGGATCCGTAAAATACGGGACGGATCCCCTGGTGGGCAGGAGTGGGATCGGCTCCGACATTTACGTTGGAGTCCGGCTCCCGTCTGCCCAGCATAAAATTCCGGCCAACATGTCCCAAGGCTTCACAGGAGCTTTTTTTTTTAATTCATTCATGGGATGTGGGCATGAGTGGCTTGGCCAGCATTTATTGCCCATCCCTAATTGCCCTTGAGAAGGTGGTGGTGAGCTGCCTTCTTGAACCACTGCAGTCCATGTGGGGTAGGTACACCCACAGTGCTGTTAGGAAGGGAGTTCCAGGATTTTGATCCAGCGACAGTGAAGGAACGGCGATATAGTTCCAAGTCAGGATGGTGTGTGACTTGGAGGGGAACTTGCAGATGGTGGTGTTCCCATGCATTTGCTGCCCTTGTCTTTCCAGGTGGTAGAGGTCACGGGTTTGGAAGGTGCTATCTAAGGAGCCTTGGTGCATTGCTGCAGTCCATCTTGCACTGCCACTGTGCGTCGGTGGTGAAGGGACTGAATGTTTGTGGATGGGGTGCCAATCAATTGGGCTGCTTTGTCCTGGATGGTGTCGAGCTTCTTGAGTGTTGTTGGAGCTGCACCCATCCAGGCAAGTGGAGAGTATTCCATCATACTCCTGACTTGTGCCTTGGTGAGGCTTTGGGGAGTCAGGAGGTGAGTTATTCGCCGCAGGATTCCTAGCCTCTGACCTGCTCTTGCAGCCACGGTATTTATATGGCTACTCCAGATGCGTTTTTGGTCAATGGTAACCCCCAGGATGTTGATAGTGGGGGATTCAGCAATGGTAATGCCGTTGAACGTCAAGGGGAGATGGTTAGATTCTCTCTTGTTGGAGATGGTCATTGCCTGGCACTTGCGCTCTGAGATTCAAACGAGGAAACAAAGATTTACAGTGACATCACAGTAAATCTGTAAACTGATTGGTTGGGTAAGTAACAGCTGTTAGTGCCTGTAAACAGTTTAAAAAAAGGAAAGTTTTTTTGAAAAAACTTCAAAACCTACCGTATAAGTGATAAGGTTAGTACAACTAGCGTGTGTTTTTTTAATTATTGTAAGTTATTAAGGACTTTAGATTGTAGTGGGTAGTGTTTGGAGTAGAACAAGGCCCCTAGCATAATTAGTATTTTTTAAATTAAAAGGAGTAACTAATTAATCTAAAGCTAAGTCATGGCAGGAGAGCTCACACCAGTGAAACGCTCCTCTTGCACTATGTGGGAAATCGGGGACGATTCCAGTGGCCCTGACAACCATGTGTGCAGGAAGTGTATCCATCTGCAGCTACTGACTACCCGCATTACGGAGCTGGAGCTGCGGGTGGATTCACTGTGGAGCATCCGCGATGCTGAGATCGTCGTGGATAGTGTGTTTAGCGAGGTGGTCACAACGCAGAAAAATACTGTAAAGGCAGAAAAGCAATGAGTGACCACCAGGCAGATAGTGCAGGAGTCCCCTGTGGTCATCCCCCTCTCTAACAGATATACCGCTTTGGATACTGTTGATGGGGATGGCTCAGGGGAAAGCAGCAAGCGCCAAATTCATGGCACCACGGGTGGCTCTGCAGCACAGGAGAGAAGGAAGAAGAGTGGCAGGGCTATAGTAATAGGGGATTCAATCGTAAGGGGAACAGACAGGCATTTCTGCGGTCACAAAAGAGACTCCAGGATGGTATGTTCTAGGGTCAAGGATGTTTCTGAGCGGCTGCACGGCATTCTGAGGGGGGAGGGCGAGCAGCCAGTTGTCGCGGTACATATCAGTACCAATGACATAGGTAAAAAAAGGGATTAGGTCCTACAAGCTGAATATAGGGAGTTAGGACGAAAATTAAAAAGTAGGACCTCAAAGGTAGTAATCTCAGGATGTGCCACGTGCTAGTGAGAGCAGAAATAGCAGATGTATCTGATGAACACATGGCTGGAGAAATGGTGTACTTGGGAGGGATTCAGATTACTGGGACATTGGGACCGGTTCTGGGAAGGTGGGACCAGTACAAGCTGGACGGGTTGTATTTGGACAGGATAAAGAGAGACTGGATAAGCTAGGGTTGTTTTCCTTAGAGCAGAGAAGGCTGAGGGGGGACCTGATTGAGGTATACAAAATTATGAGGGGCATTGATAGGATAGATAGGAAGAAACCTTTTCCCTTAGTGGAGGGGTCAATAACCAGGGGGCATAGATTTAAGGTAAGGGGTAGGAGATTTAGAGGGGATTTGAGGAAAGATTTTTTTCACCCAGAGGGTGGTTGGAATCTGGAACACACTGCCTGAAAGGGTGGTAGAGGCAGGAACTCTCTCAACATTTAAGAAGTATTTAGATGAGCACTTGAAACGCCATAGCATACAAAGCTACGGGCCAACTGCTGGAAAATGTGATTAGAATACAGAGGTGCTTGAAGGCCGGCACAGACAGGATGGGCCGAAGGGCCTGTTTCTGTGCTGTATAACTCTATGACTGGGACCAATTTTCTCGGGGGGCGGTTGCTTGCTAGTGCTGTCGGGGAGGGTTTAAACTAGGATGGCAGGGGGATGGGAATCTGAGCAAGGAGACAGAGGAGGGGGAAGCAAGGAGAGAAATGAAAGACAGAAAGGTAAGAAACAAAAGTGGAAGGCAGAGAAAACAAGGGGCGAGAAATAAATGGGGCCACAGTGCAAAATAAAGCTAGGATGACTAACAATGTTAAAAAGACAAGTCTAAAGGCATTGTGTCTTAATGTGCGGAGCATTCACAATATGGTAGATGAATTAACAGCGCTAATAGACATAAACGGTTATGATATAGTAGCGATTACGGAGACATGGCTGCAGGGTGACCAACAATGGGAACTGAACATCCGGGGTATTCAATATTTAGGAAGGACAGGCAAAAAGGAAAAGGAGGTGGGGTAGCGTTGTTAGTAAAGGGGGAAATCAATACAATAGTGAGGAAGGATATTGACTCGGAAAATCATGATGTGGAATCTGTATGGGTGGAGCTAAGAAACACCAAGGGGCAGAAAACGTTGGTGGGGGTTGTCTATAGACCCCCAAATAGTAGTGGAGCTGTAAGGGATGGCATTAAACAGGAAATTAGAGATGCATGCAATAAGGGTACAACTGTAATCATGGGTGAGTTTAATCTACATATAGATTGGTCAAACCAAATTAGTAATAATACTGTGGAGGAGGATTTCCTGGAGTGTGTACATGATGATTTTTTAGACCAATATGTTGCGAACCAACTAGAGAACAGGCTATCCTAGACTGGGTATTGTGCAATGAGAAAGTATTAATTAACAATCTTGTTGTGCAGGGTCCCTTGGGGAGGAGCGACCATAACATGACAGAATTCTTCATTAAGATGGAGAGTGAAGTAGTTGAATCCAAAACTAGGGTCCTGAATCTAAATAAAGGAAACTACGAAGGTATGAGGCACGAGTTGGCTATGATAGATTGGGGAACTTTACTAAAAGGGTTGACGGTGGATAGACAATGGATAATATTTAAAGAACATGTGCATGAATTACAACAATTATTCATTCCTGTCTGGCACAAAAATAAAACCAGAAAGGTGGCGCAACCGTGGCTTACAAAAGAAATTAGGGATAGTATTAGATCCAAAGAGGAGGCATATAAAATTGCCAGAAAAAACAGCAAGTCTGAGGATTGGGAGCAGTTTAGAATTCAGCAAAGGAGGACAAAGAGATTGATTAAGCGGGGGGAAATAGAGTATGAGAGTAAACTTGCAGAGAACATAAAACTGACTGTAAAAGTTTCTATAAATATGTGAAGAGAAAAAGATTAGTGAAGACAAATGTAGGTCCCTTACAGTCAGAAACGGGGGAAATTATAATGGGGAACAAAGATATGGCAGAACAATTAAACACATACTTTGGTTCTGTCTTCATAAAGGAGGACACAAATAACCTCTCAGAAATGTTAGGGAACCAAGGGTCTAATGACAGGGAGGAACTGAAGGAAATCAGTATTAGTAAAAAATAGTGCTAGGGAAATTAATGGGGTTAAAGGCTGACAAATCGCCAGGGCCTGATAATCTACATCCCAGAGTACTAAAGGAAGTGGCCCTGGAAATAGTGGATGCATTGGTGGTCATCTTCCAAAATTCTATAGACTCTGGAACAGTTCCTACAGATTGGAGGGTGGAAAATGTAATCCCACTATTTAAAAAAGAAGGGAGAGAAAAAACAGGGAATTACAGACCAGTTAGCCTTCCATCAGTAATGGGGAAAATGCTAGAGTCCATTATAAAGGATGTGATAGCAGAACACCTGGAAAGCATAAATGGGATGGGGCAAAGTCAGCATGGGTTTACGAAAGGGAAATCATGCTTAACAAAACTACTGGAGTTTTTTGAGGATGCAACTAGTAGAATAGATAAGGGAGAACCAGTGGATGTGGTGTATTTGGATTTTCAGAAGGCGTTTGATACGGTCACACATAGCAGGTTAGTGTGCAAAATCAAAGCACATGGGCTTGGGGGTAATATATTAGCATGGATTGAGAATTGGTTGACAGACAGGCAAGAGAGAGTAGGAATAAACAGGTCTTTTTCCAGGTGGTAGGCAGTGACTAGTGGGGTATCGCAGGGATCAGTACTTGGGTCCCAGCTATTCACAATATATATTAATGACTTGGGTGAGGGAACTAAATGTAACATTTCCAAGTTTGCAGATGACACAAAACTGGGGAGGAATGTGAGCTGTGGGGAGGATGCAAAGAGGCTCCAATGTGATTTGGACAAGTTGAGTGAGTGGACAAATACATGGCAGATGCAGTAAAATGTGGATAAATGTGAGGTTATCCACTTTGGTTGTAGAAAGGCTCACTATTATCTGAATGGTGATAGATTGGGAAAGAAGGAGGTGCAACGAGACCTGGGTGTCAAAGGGATCAAGGGATATGGGAAGAAAACGGGAACAGGGTACTGAATTAGACAATTAGCCATGATCTTTTTTGAATGGCGGAGCAGGCCTGAAGGGCCGAATGGCCTACTCCTGCTCCTATTTTCTATGTTTCTACTTGTGTGGCACGAATGTTACTTGCCACTTATCAGCCCATGCCTGGATATTGTCCCGGTCTTGCTGCATTTCTACACAGACTGCTTCAGTATCTGAGGAGTCACGAATGGTGCTGAACATTGTGCAATCATCAGCGAACATCCCCACTTCTGACCTTATGATTGATGGAAGGTCATTGATGAAGATGGACCAAGCTGAAGATGGTTGGGCCTAGGACACTACCCTGAGGAACTCCTGCAGTGATGCCCTGGAGCTCAGATGATTCAACTCCACAACCACAACCATCTTCCTTTGCGCTAGGTATGACTCCAACCAGTGGAGAGTTTTCCCCCTAATTCCCAATGACTTCAGTTTTGCTAGGGCTCCTTGATGCCATACTCAGTAAAATGCTGCCTTGAAGTCAAGGGCAGTCACTCTCACCTCACCTCTTGAGTTCAGCTCTTTTGTCCATGTTTGAACCAAGGCTGTAATGAGGTCAGGAGTTGACTGGCCTTGGCGGAACCCAAACTGAGCGTCACTGAGCAGGTTATTGCGAAGCAAGTACCGCTTGATGGCACTGTCAATGACACCTTCCATCACTTTACTGATGATTTGAGAGTAGACTGATGGGGCGGTAATTGGCCGGATTGGACTTGTCCTGCTTTTTGTGCACAGGACATATCTGGGCAATTTTCCACATTGCTGGGGAGATGCCAGTGTTGTAGCTGTACTGGAACAGCTTGGCTAGGGGTGTGGAAAGTTCTGGAGCACAGGTCTTCAGTACTACTGCCGGAATATTGTTAGGGCCCATAGCTTTTGCAGTATCCAGTGCCTTCAGTCGATTCTTGATATCACGTGGAGTGAATCAAATTGGCTGAAGTCTGGTCTCTGTGATGCTGGGGGTGCAGCGATTCAAATCAGGAATGCTCAAGAGACCAGAATTGGAGAAGTGCAAATACCTTGGAGGGTTTTGAGGTTGGAGGAGATTACAGAGGTGGGGAGGGGGCGAGGCCATGGGGAGATTTGAAAACAATGCTAAGAATTTTAAAATTGAGGCATTGTTTGACCGGGAGCCAATGCAGGTCAGCGAGCACAGAGGTGATAGATGAAAATGCCTTGGTGTGAGTTACGATATGGGCAACACTGTTTTGAATGAGTAATATAAAAGCAACCTACTGCAGATGTTGCAAATCTGAAATAAAAACAGGAAATGTAGGAAGTACTCAGTAGGTCTGGCAGCATCTGTGGAGAGAGAGAGAAACAGTTCCGATAAAGGGTCACCGACCTGAAACATTAACCCTGTTACTTTCTTCATAGATGCTACCAGACCTGCTGAGTATCTCCTGCATTTTCAGTTTTTATTTCAAAGGAGTACAAGCCAAGTCTATTGAAAGAGAATGTTGATCACTGCCACTTCCTGGGACACAATGCACGACTGGTCACTGTGTAAATGACAGGACATTACTGGAGAACACAGCAGCAAGCTCCAGATGACTGTTAATGGATGCTTTCCTGATCTCACACAGCCCAATCAGCTGATGTGATGCCAGAATTCAAAATTTGGGCAAAACATGCAGCATCTTTGTTATTCATGCTGCAAAAAGCAAGCATGATCCTGCAAAATGGGCCCTGCACAAACATTATTTCAAGGGCCAAGCCCCCAAAGTTAGTATTTTTGGAGCTATTTTGGTTGTTGAAAGTGCTAGAGATTGGTGTTGGACCTGTTAACTGGGGTTCCTGGTCTGTTCACAGTGTGATATTGCAGTGAGCTTCATTCCCTCTGTGCGATGTTCCCGGTCTATTCACGGTGTGATATTGCAGTGAGCTTCACTCCCTCTGCTCGGGGTCTCCTGGTCATTTCACAGTGTGAAATTGCAGTGAGCTTCACTCCCTCTGCACGGGGTTCCTGGTCTGTTCACAGTGTGATATTGCAGTGAGCTTCACTCCCTCTGCACGGGGTTCCTGGTCTGTTCACGGTGTGATATTGCAGTGAGCTTCACTCCCTCTGTGCGATGTTCCCGGTCTATTCACGGTGTGATATTGCAGTGAGCTTCACTCCCTCTGCTCGGGGTTCCTGGTCATTTCACAGTGTGATATTGCAGTGAGCTTCACTCCCTCTGCTCGGGGTTCCTGGTCTGTTCACGGTGTGATATTGCAGTGAGCTTCACTCCCTCTGTGTGATGTTCCCGGTCTATTCACGGTGTGATATTGCAGTGAGCTTCACTCCCTCTGCTCGGGGTTCCTGGTCATTTCACAGTGTGATATTGCAGTGAGCTTCACTCCCTCTGCTCGGGGTTCCTGGTCTGTTCACGGTGTGATATTGCAGTGAGCTTCACTCCCTCTGTGTGATGTTCCCGGTCTATTCACGGTGTGATATTGCAGTGAGCTTCACTCCCTCTGCTCGGGGTTCCTGGTCATTTCACAGTGTGATATTGCAGTGAGCTTCACTCCCTCTGCTCGGAATTCCAAGTCTGTTCACAGTGTGATATTGCAGTGAGCTTCACTCCCTCTGCTCGGGGTTCCGGGTCTGTTCACGGTGTGATATTGCAGTGAGCTTCACTCCCTCTGCTCGGGGTTCCCGGTCTGTTCACGGTGTGATATTGCAGTGAGCTTCACTCCCTCTGCTCGGGGTTCCGGGTCTGTTCACGGTGTGATATTGCAGTGAGCTTCACTCCCTCTGTGTGATGTTCCCGGTCTATTCACGGTGTGATATTGCAGTGAGCTTCACTCCCTCTGCTCGGGGTTCCTGGTCATTTCACAGTGTGAAATTGCAGTGAACTTCACTCCCTCTGCTCGGGGCTCCGGGTCTGTTCACGGTGTGATATAACAGTGAGCTTCACTCCCTCTGTGCGATGTTCCCGGTCTATTCACGGTGTGATATTGCAGTGAGCTTCACTCCCTCTGCTCGGGGTTTCTGGTCATTTCACAGTGTGAAATTGCAGTGAACTTCACTCCCTCTGCTCGGGGTTCCGGGTCTGTTCACGGTGTGATATAACAGTGAGCTTCACTCCCTCTGTGCGATGTTCCTGGTCTGTTCACGGTGTGATATTGCAGTGAGCTTCACTCCCTCTGTGCGATGTTCCTGGTCTGTTCACGGTGTGATATTGCAGTGAGCTTCACTCCCTCTGCTCGGGGTTCCTGGTCATTTCACAGTGTGAAATTGCAGTGAACTTCACTCCCTCTGCTCGGGGTTCCCGGTCTGTTCACAGTGTGATATTGCAGTGAGCTTCACTCCCTCTGCTCGGGGTTCCTGGTCATTTCACAGTGTGAAATTGCAGTGAACTTCACTCCCTCTGCTCGGGGTTCCGGGTCTGTTCACGGTGTGATATAACAGTGAGCTTCACTCCCTCTGCTCGTGGTTCCCGGTCATTTCACAGTGTGAAATTGCAGTGAACTTCACTCCCTCTGCTCGGGGTTCCGGGTCTGTTCACGGTGTGATATAACAGTGAGCTTCACTCCCTCTGTGCGATGTTCCCGGTCTATTCACGGTGTGATATTGCAGTGAGCTTCACTCCCTCTGCTCGGGGTTCCTGGTCATTTCACAGTGTGAAATTGCAGTGAACTTCACTCCCTCTGCTCGGGGTTCCGGGTCTGTTCACGGTGTGATATAACAGTGAGCTTCACTCCCTCTGCTCGTGGTTCCCGGTCTGTTCACGGTGTGATATAACAGTGAGCTTCACTCCCTCTGTGCGATGTTCCTGGTCTGTTCACGGTGTGATATTGCAGTGAGCTTCACTCCCTCTGTGCGATGTTCCTGGTCTGTTCACGGTGTGATATTGCAGTGAGCTTCACTCCCTCTGCTCGGGGTTCCTGGTCATTTCACAGTGTGAAATTGCAGTGAACTTCACTCCCTCTGCTCGGGGTTCCCGGTCTGTTCACAGTGTGATATTGCAGTGAGCTTCACTCCCTCTGCTCGGGGTTCCTGGTCATTTCACAGTGTGAAATTGCAGTGAACTTCACTCCCTCTGCTCGGGGTTCCGGGTCTGTTCACGGTGTGATATAACAGTGAGCTTCACTCCCTCTGCTCGTGGTTCCCGGTCTGTTCACGGTGTGATATTGCAGTGAGCTTCACTCCCTCTGCTCGGGGTTTCCGGTCTGTTCACAGTGTGATATTGCAGTGAGCTTCACTCCCTCTGCTCGGGGTTCCTGGTCATTTCACAGTGTGAAATTGCAGTGAACTTCACTCCCTCTGCTCGGGGTTCCCGGTCTGTTCACAGTGTGAAATTGCAGTGAGCTTCACTCCCTCTGCACGGGGTTCCGGGTCTGTTCACGGTGTGATATAACAGTGAGCTTCACTCCCTCTGCTCGGGGTTCCTGGTCATTTCACAGTGTGAAATTGCAGTGAACTTCACTCCCTCTGCTCGGGGTTCCCGGTCTGTTCACAGTGTGAAATTGCAGTGAGCTTCACTCCCTCTGCTCGGGGTTCCTGGTCATTTCACAGTGTGATATTGCAGTGAGCTTCACTCCCTCTGCTCGGGGTTCCCGGTCATTTCACAGTGTGAAATTGCAGTGAGCTTCACTCCCTCTGCTCGGGGTTCCCGGTCATTTCACAGTGTGATATTGCAGTGAGCTTCACTCCCTCTGCTCGGGGTTCCCGGTCATTTCACGGTGTGAAATTGCAGTGAGCTTCACTCCCTCTGCTCGGGGTTCCCGGTCATTTCACAGTGTGATATTGCAGTGAGCTTCACTCCCTCTGCTCGGGGTTCCCGGTCATTTCACGGTGTGATATTGCAGTGAGCTTCACTCCCTCTGCTCGGGGTTCCCGGTCATTTCACGGTGTGATATTGCAGTGAGCTTCACTCCCTCTGCTCGGGGTTCCGGGTCTGTTCACGGTGTGATATTGCAGTGAGCTTCACTCCCTCTGCTCGGGGTTCCGGGTCTGTTCACGGTGTGATATAACAGTGAGCTTCACTCCCTCTGCTCGGGGTTCCGGGTCTGTTCACGGTGTGATATAACAGTGAGCTTCACTCCCTCTGCTCGGGGTTCCGGGTCTGTTCACGGTGTGATATAACAGTGAGCTTCACTCCCTCTGCTCGGGGTTCCGGGTCTGTTCACGGTGTGATATCGCAGTGAGCTTCACTCCCTCTGCTCGGGGTTCCGGGTCTGTTCACGGTGTGATATAACAGTGAGCTTCACTCCCTCTACTCGGGGTTCCGGGTCTGTTCACGGTGTGATATCGCAGTGAGCTTCACTCCCTCTGATCGTGGTTCCCGGTCTGTTCACGGTGTGATATAACAGTGAGCTTCACTCCCTCTGCTCGGGGTTCCGGGTCTGTTCACGGTGTGATATCGCAGTGAGCTTCACTCCCTCTGCTCGGGGTTCCGGGTCTGTTCACGGTGTGACATTGCAGTGAGCTTCACTCCCTCTGCTCGGGGTTCCGGGTCTGTTCACGGTGTGATATTACAGTGAGCTTCACTCCCTCTGCTCGGGGTTCCCAGTCTGTTCACGGTGTGATATAACAGTGAGCTTCACTCCCTCTGCTCGGGGTTCCAGGTCCGTTCACGGTGTGATATTACAGTGAGCTTCACTCCCTCTGCTCGGGGTTCCGGGTCTGTTCACGGTGTGATATTGCAGTGAGCTTCACTCCCTCTGCTCGGGGTTCCGGGTCTGTTCACGGTGTGATATAACAGTGAGCTTCACTCCCTCTGCTCGGGGTTCCGGGTCTGTTCACGGTGTGATATCGCAGTGAGCTTCACTCCCTCTGATCGTGGTTCCCGGTCTGTTCACGGTGTGATATAACAGTGAGCTTCACTCCCTCTGCTCGGGGTTCCGGGTCTGTTCACGGTGTGATATAACAGTGAGCTTCACTCCCTCTGCTCGGGGTTCCGGGTCTGTTCACGGTGTGATATAACAGTGAGCTTCACTCCCTCTGCTCGGGGTTCCCGGTCTGTTCACGGTGTGATATTGCAGTGAGCTTCACTCCCTCTGCTCGGGGTTCCGGGTCTGTTCACGGTGTGATATTGCAGTGAGGTTCACTCCCTCTGCTCGGGGTTCCGGGTCTGTTCACGGTGTGATATTGCAGTGAGCTTCACTCCCTCTGCTCGGGGTTCCCAGTCTGTTCACGGTGTGATATAACAGTGAGCTTCACTCCCTCTGTCTCAGGCTTCCTCAGAGACAGTTCCCTGAGCCACGCCCCTTCCAAGGACTGGCCAATCCACAGCCGCGCTGTTTCTGTGTCCGGGTTACGGTGACTGTATTTTTGCTTCCGGGTCAGTGTCAGCTGGGACGATGCGGAGTTGGAGTTCGATGTTCCGGCATTTCGTCAAGGTCAGCCCGGTGCCCGTGTGTAGGCCGCGCCCGGAGCCGTGTCCCACTGGGCTCCCTTAACCTCACGCCATAATCTCGAGGGAGACCGCGGACTTGCTTGGCTCCAGGCCCGGCCTTCTCTGCCGTGGTGGCGGCACCGCCCGGGGCTCGGATCGTCCGGGCTTCAAAGTCAGGAGTCGGCGCCCTCCTGCTCAGCGTTCGGTTCCCCACCACCCTCCCCCCCCCGCACCCTCCCTCCCTCCCACCACCCTCCCCCTCACACCCGCCCCCCCCCCCCCTCCCGTCCCCGCCCCCTCGCCCTCACACTCCCCCGACACCCCCTCCCTCGCTCAGTCCCCCGACACCCCCTCCCTCGCTCGCTCAAAGCCCCTCTCTTGCTAACCCCCCCGACACCCCTCTCCCCGCTCGCTCACCCTCTTTCCCCCCCCCCCCCCCCAACACCCCTCTCCCTGCTTGCTCACCCCCCTCCCCAATGCCCCTCTCCCCGATCGTTCACCCCCCCCCCCCCCCCACGCCCCTCTTCCTTGCTCGCTCACCCCCCCCATGCCCCTCTCCCTCTTTCACTCACCACACCCCCTGACACCCCTCTCCCCTTCTCACTCCCACACCTTTCTCACTCCCATACCTCTTTGCCCCTTATTTTGGCTCTTTCCGCTTTAGAGGTTAGGATGACCAGGATTGGGTCCTGAATATTGAGGGTTATATAACATTCAAGAAGAATAGGAAACTATGTAAAGATGGAGGAGTAGCACTGTTAATCAAGGATGACACTGGTGCAATAGTTAGAGATTACCTTGGTTCTGGAGATCAGGATGTCGAATCGGACAGTGGGTCATACATTGGGAATGGTCTACAGGGCCGATAATAGGAACCAGAATGTAGGATGAAGTATATAAGAAATATTGAGTGCTTGTGGTAAATGGATGGCAATAATCATGGGTGTTTTTAATCTACAAATGAACTGGAAAAATCAGATTGGCAATAGTAGCCTGGATGAGGAGTTCATAGAATGCTTTCGAGAGAGTTTCTTAGAGCAGCACGTTCTGGAACCAACCAGATTATATATTATATAACCAGGTTATATTAGACTTGGTATTGTGTAATATGACAGGATTAGTTAATGACCTCAGTAAAGGCACTTCTAGGTAGCAGCGACTACAATATGATTGCATTTTACACCCAGTTTGAAGGAGAGAAACAAAAACAAAAAGTGCTGGAAAAACTCAGCAGGTCTGGCAGCATCTGTGGAGAGAGAGAAGAATTAGGTTTTAAGCAAGTGAAGGGAAGGGGGTGGGGGGGAGAGAACAGATGGGAAGGTGTTTGATAGGGGAGGAGGGATTAAATAACAAAGCTGTCCTGGGAAAAAGGCAAAGTGTGTGTTAATGCTTGTGGTGAAAAACAAAGCATTAGTCCAGAAAGATTGTTAATAGTGGAATAATGAGCAGCTACATGACTACTTGAAAAGCAGGCACATGGTTTTTTAAAAAAAAAATGTAAAAAGGCCAGTCATGCTCTGAAGTTATTGAACTCAATGTTCAGTCCTCAAGGCTGTAGAGTACCTAATTAAAAGATCAGGTGCTGCTCCTCGAGCTTGCGTTGATGTCCAGTGGATCTGCAGCAATCCCAGGACAGAGATGTGGGCATAAGAGCAGGGGGGAGTGTTGAAATGGCAAGCAACTGGAAGCTCGGGGTCATGCTTTCAGACTGAGTGGAGGTGTTCCGCAAAGCGGTCACCCAGTCTGCATTTGGTCTCCCCAGTGTAGCGGAGACCACATTGTGAGCAGCGGATACAGTATACTATATTGAAAGATGTACAAGTAAATCGCTGCTTCACTTGAAAGGAGTGTTTGGAACCTTGGAGAGTGAGGAGGTAAAAGGGCAGGTATTACACCTCCTACAGTTGCATGGGAAGGGGACGAGGTGTTGGGAGTAATGGAGGAGTGGACCAGGGTGTCATGGAGGAAACAAACCCTTTGGGATCATTGAGTTCAATAACTTCAGAGCCTGACTGATCTTTTTTTAATATTTTATTTTTCCGCTATTAAGAGTCTCGGGACTAATGCTTTGTCTTTCACCACAAGCAATAACACGCACTTTGCCTTTGTCCCAGGACAGCTTTGTTATTTAATCACCCTCTGCCTTATCAAAACCTTCCCCTCTGTTCTCTCCTTCACTTGCTTAAAGCCTAATTCTTTTCTAACCGTTGCCAGTTCTGATGAAAGGTCACAGACTTGAAATGTTAACTTCCCTTCTTTCTCCACAGATGCTGCCAGACCTGAGTTTTTCCAGCACTTTTTGTTTTTGTTTTAGATTTCCAATATCTACAGTATTTTGCTTTTATTGAAAGAAAACTAAATATTATAAACTAAAATAAGGGTAACTATGTGGGACCCGGATTACTAGGCTAGGAGATAGCTCAATAGAAAAGCAGTGGCAGACATTTAAGGGGATATTTCAGAATACACACAATAAGTAAAGAAAGATTCTAAGGGAAAGACCCACCATCCTTACTTAAAGAAGTAAAGGAAAGCACCAAACTTAAGGAAAAAGCATATAATTGCGCAAAGATGAGTGGCTGGTCAGAATATAAAGAACGGCAGAGAATTACTATATGGTTAATCAGAAAGAAATTAGTATGAGAGGAAGCTAGCTAGAAATGTAAAAACAGGAAGAGTTTCTGCAGCTATTTAAAAAGGAAAAAACTAAGTAAAGTGAGTGCTGGTCCTCTAGAGAGTGAGAATGGGGAGTTAATCGACACTAAGGAAATGGTGGATGAAATGAACAAATATTTTGCTTCTGTCTTCACTATAGAGGATACAAAAAAACATTCCAGTAGTAGCTGTAAATCAGGAGGTGGAAGGAAGAGAAGAACCTGGTGAAATTACAATCACCAGGGCAGCAAACTGTTGGAGCTGCGGGCTGGCAAGTCCCCGGGTCCTGATGGACTTCGTCCTAGGGTCTTAGAAGAGGTGGATAATGAGGTAGTAGATGTGTTGGTGTTAATTTTTCAAAATTTGCTGAATTCTGGAAAGGTTCATCAGACTGGAAAATAGCAAATATAACCCCTGTATTCAAGAAGTGGGGGGGGGGGGGAAGGCAGAAAACAGGTAACTAGGCCCGTTAGCTTGACATCTGTCACAGGGAAGATGTTAGAATCAATCATTAAGGAGGTTATAGCTGGGCACTTAGAAAAACTCAAGGTAATCAGGAATAGTCAGCATGGTTTTGTGAAAGGGAAATTATGTTTAACCAACTTATTAGAGTTCTTTGAAGGAGTAACATGTGCTGTGGATAAAGGGGAGCCCAATGACATACTGTACTTGGATCTCCAGGAGGCATTTGACAAGCTGCCACATAAAAGGTTATTGTGCAAAATAGGGGGCAACATATTTGTGTGGATAGAAGATTGGCTGGCAGAAAACAAGAGTATGTATAAATGGATCCTTTTCTGATTGTCAGGATGTGACAAGTGGAGTCCCGCAGGGGTCTGTGCTGGGGCCTCAACATTTTACAATTTATATCAATGATTTGGATGAGGGGAGTGATGGCATGGTAGCTAAATTTGCAAATGACACAAAGGTAGATAGGATAGTATGTTGTGAAGAGGACATAAGGAGGTTGCAGACTGATATAGAAAGGTTGAGTGAGTGGGCAAAAATCTGGCAGGTGGAGTATAATGTGGGAAAATGTGAAATTGTTCACTTTGGCAGGAAGAATAAAAAAGAGTATTACTTAAACGGAGAACAACTGCAGAATTCAGAGATGTCGAGGAATCTAGGTTTTCTAGTGCATGAATCACAAAAAGTTAGTATGCAGGTCCAGCAAGTAATAAAGAAGGCTAATGGAATGCTATCCTTTATTTTGAGAGGAATTGAAAATCAAAGTAAGGGGATGTTATGCTTCACCTATACAGGGCATTGGTGAGACCACATCTCGAATACTGTGTGCAGTTTTGGTCTCCTTATTTAAGGAAGGATGTAAATGCATTGGAGGCAGATTGATACCTGGAATGAGTGGGTTGTTTTATGAGGAAAGGTTGGACAGACTGGGCTTGTTTTCACTGGAGTTTACAAGAGTTAGGGGAGACTTGATTGAACTATGTAAGATCCTGAACAGTTTTGGCTGTGGAAAGGATGTTTCTTCTTGTGGGTGAGTCCAGAAACTAGGGGGCACTGTTTTAAAATTAGGTGTCTCCCTTTTAGGACAGAGATGAGGAGAGATTTTTTCTGAGGGTTGTGCGACTTTGGAATTCTCTGCCTCAGAAGGTGGAGGTAGATAGATTGTTGTTAGGCAAGGGAATCAAAGGTTATCGGGTAGATGGGAGTGTGGCACTCGAGTCAGAAACAGATCAGACATGATCTTATTGAATGGTGGAGCAGGCTTGAGGGGCCGAATGGCCTACTTCTAATTCATATATTCATTAGTCAGAATGATACCCTAATGACTTATTGATAATACTGTAGTGATTTGCTACAGCTTAGTACTTTATCGCACTGTCATCGAATCACAGAATTGTTACAGCGCAGAAGGAGGCTGTTCGGCCCATCTTTTACGCACTGGCTTTCAAAGCAATTTGCTCAGTTCCATTCCCCTTCCTTCTCCCCGTAACCCTGCACATTCTTCCTTTTCATATAACTCTCTAATTCCCTTTTGAATGCTTCAGTTGAACCTGTCTCCACCACGTCATGTAGTTATAAAAGTCTAAATTACATTAGGAATTTGTAAAATAAAAATGTGCAATTTTAAATTGTCATCAATTTGTTGAATAATTTATATTTTTATATATAAATCTGCAGACCTAATCAATCCTGATCGGTGCAGATTTAAAGTCCTGACAGTTTGCGCCATCTGTAGTAAGAGATTTTCTTTCAACAGTGGAAATAATTGAGCAGGAGCAAGAGTGGTCTCATTCTGTTTAGTGCAGTGCTTGACCAGGCTTATTTTCAGTGCCTTTCTATGAGAAGAGGGAGTCTGGAGCCTAGAAGATAATGTGTGGGTTGATGGCAGAACTCTGGACTGATGTTTTCAGCTTTTTTCTAGAGGCTGTTTCTAACTTAAATGGTGAGCTGTGTTTTTCTTAATGCAGAGTGGACATGCTTGCCGCAGATTCCAGGGCCTTTCAGCAGTCAGACTGCGGACCTATGCTGACGTTGCACCAGGTATGGTATGTGCATTCAGACCCTGCTAGGTGTGAATTTCTCGCCCTTCCATTGATCACCGAGCTGCTGGTGTGTTCTAACTTCACTGTGATTTTCAACCTTTTGTAACTTTGGGGCAGCACAGTGGCGCAGTGGTTAGCACCGCAGCCTCACAGCTGCAGGGACCCGGGTTCGATTCCGGGTACTGCCTGTGTGGAGTTTGCAAGTTCTCCCTGTGTCTGCGTGGGTTTTCTCCGGGTGCTCCGGTTTCCTCCCACAAGCCAAAAGACTTGCAGGTTGATAGGTAAATTGGCCATTATAAATTGTCACCAGTATAGGTAGGTGGTAGGGAAATATAGGGACAGTTGGGGATGTTTGTTGGGAATATGGGATTAGTGTAGGATTAGTATAAATGGGTGGTTGATGTTCGGCACAGACTCGGTGGGCCGAAGGGCCTGTTTCAGTGCTGTATCTCTAATCTAATGTAAAATTCAGGCACTGATAGTTCACCAGCAACTTTTATTAGTGAACATTTGAACCTGATTGTAAATTATTTATGGTTTGCAAAGAGGAGCACGAAAGTAATGCGCACATTTAAGGGATTAGATGTTTATGTGCTGGAATTAAGTATAGGCTGGCAGAGGTAAAAAAACACTTCTCAGTTCCGAGTAGGCTAGAGTGAGACTGTGCATTGATGAATTTGGAAGCTTTACTTTTCAGGCTAACTAAACACATCTAGATCCATCTTAAAGATGTTCCTGATGAAAAGTGGTGTCTCTGCTCCCTCCAGTTAGTGTGATTAGTGACAGGCGTGTTTTCCCATATGACAGTAAATGATACTGAAGGGTTGAGTCCTCAGATAGGCTCTCGAGAGGCCCAGTGCCACCATCTATAACCACGTTCTCTCCACCTCTGGTTGTGGCCAGTTCAAGTCAGACTAAATCTACTGGTTAAAGAAAATGAAGAAAGAACTCCTATTTCTATAGTACCTTTCATTACCTCAGAACATCCCAAAGTGTTTCACAGCCATCAAAGCACTTTTGTATTGTCATCACTGTTATAATATGGGGAACATGGCAGCCAATTGGCACAGAGCAAGATCCCATCAACAGTACTGAACTAACTAACTTTGTGATGTTGGTTGAGGAACAAATATTGACCAGAGTATCAGAGAGAGTTCCCTGCCCCTGGAATAGTGCCATGGTATCTTTTATGTCTACTTGAAGGGGGCAGATAGGACCTTGGCTTAATGTCTCTTCTGAAAAAGGGTGCCTCAACAGTGTGGCACTGAAGTGCCAGCCTCGATTTTGGGTTCAAGTTTCGAGTAGGAGTTGAACTGTCAACCTTGTCGCCTGAAACCTCTATCTCCTCAATAAGAAAATCGAAAATGTAATTTAAGGAGTTTTGAAGAAATTACAGATGATCTTGTGAATCTCCTCCTGTTTTGCTAAGTCCAAATGAAAGGAAGCTGATTGTGTGTCAGCACAGTAACGCAAAATGGGCCAGTCTTCAAGCAGATATGCTGTTATGTGCAGTGTCCATTTTTACTCTTCTGTGAGAAAACTTGGATGTCTTGAGATGAATCTGCTGCCAGTTTACTGTGCAATCCTTGAATGAGGATAATTTGTTTGGAATTAGATAACATTTGAAGTCTGAGGTAAAGTGCCAGGCTCAAAACTATCTAAAGCAGTTATTTATTTGAACTGTATTTAATGTGTTGGCTGGTTTCACTTATTGCTCCTGGATTGAAGGTTGATAAATCCCCTGGACCAGATAAGCTCCATCCCAGAGTGTTGAAGGAGGTGGCTATGGCAATAGTGAATGCATTTGCGGTTATCTTTCAAAATTCTGTAGATTCTGGAAAGATTCCTGCAGACTGGAAAGTAGCAAATGTAACCCCACTATTTAAGAAAGGAGGGAGAGAGAAAATGAGGAACTACAGACCTGTTAGCTTGGCATCAGTCATAGGGAAAATGTTAGAATCTATTATCGAGGATGTGATAACTGGACATTTTGAAAATAATGATTGGACAGAGTCAACATGGATTTATGAAAGGGAAATCCTGTTCGACAAACCTGGGTTGCAGGTTATGCCTGGTAGTGAAGGGTCACTGCTGGTGGGGGGGGGTGTCGAGTGGAACTCCTGACAGTCCCTTTTGTCAGTTGCACTTTGACAGCTGATTGTTCCATTCAATAATTTCTCAATAACAGAGAGCTCGCAAACATCCTTGTTAACTGAAGTGTGGTTTATACATTGGCTTTATTCTGGCCCATATGTTTGAGAACATACGCTCTCAATGTGAAAGAATTGTGAACTGTACTGGTGACACATGAGCAAGCTGGGACACCGGCAAAGTCTTTCCCTGAGCTGCTTCAATTTTATCAACATAGGAAATTTCAGGACTAGAAAATAAACTGTGGAAACTGCAGTTACTCTTTTAAATGCATTGCTTCCATCAGAAATAATCACGAAAATAAGTTCTTCTGAAAAAGGAAACTTCAAAGAAGCATAATAACAATCAGTAAAATATTTCAATTATTCAACAATTAAGATGGTGTGCATACATCACGAATCACAAATGTGATTTCTTTCAAAGAAAAGTGATTTTTATCAAACTAAGTTTATATTTTATGGCAGAGCAGATTTCAGATCAATTTACACTGATTAGTTATAGATTTAGTTTATCTGTAGATTATTAAACGGATCTTTATTGTACTTTTAATCTACAGAAATGTGTGGCATTAAGTAGCTTTTTGTTCACTTTGCCGTGTTTCAAAGTTCTTGTCCAGTTCCTGCCTCCTGTGGACTAGATTTCACCCTCCCTTACCCCACGGCCTCATTCTTGGGGCTCTGTCGGCTTCCAGTATATCTCAGACTGTGATGTATGAAGGTTCGTGGCCTCTTGATGAGTGTTGGGATATTATTGATGTATTGTATCAGTGATGAAAGGTCATGCTGAAGGTATTGTTTTTCTCATTCCAGTTGATGCAGATGTCACAGTGGTGGGCTCAGGCCCAGGAGGATATGTCGCTGCCATTAAGGCTGCACAGTTGGGATTTAAGGTAAGTGAAAGAATGGCTAGCTGAATATGAATTGGCATCATGTTTATTCTCAATGATTTAGATGAAAGCCATATATCCAAATTTGCCAATGACACAGGCAGTATTGTAAGCAGTGTAGATGGAAACATAAGATTACAAAGTGATATTGATAGAACCAACAAGAGGGAAAAACCTACTAGATGTCCTCGCCAATCTACTTGTTGCAGATACATCCATCCACGATAGTAGTGGTATGAGTGACCACCATACAATCCTGTGAAAACGAAGTCCCATCTTCACACTGAGGATGTTCTCCATCATCTTGTGCGGCACTACCATCATGCTAAATGCTAGATTCAGAACTGATCTGGCAGCTCAAAACTGGGCATCTGTGACGCGCTGTGTAACATCAGCGCAACAATTGTATTCAAGTGCAATCTGTAACCTTGTGAACTGGCACATCCCTCACTCGACCATTACACAGAATAGATACGTTCCAACGAGAAAGAAAAGTTCCAAGGGGAGGACCCACCATCTGTGGTTCGCTAAAAAAGTTAAAGATAGTTATCAAACTTAAGGAAAAAGCGCACAATTGTGCAAAAATGGGTGGCAGGTCGGAAGATTGGACAGAATATAAAAAACAGCAAAGAATGACAAAGATTAAGAAGGAGGGAAAAATTAGAGTACGACAGAAAGCTGGCTAGAAATATAAAAACATAGTAAGAGTTTCTATAAATTTTTTTTAAAAGATTTAACAAAGTGAGCATTGGTCCTATAGAAAGTGAGTCTGGGGAATTAATAATGGAAGATAAGGAGATGGCATTTTGCATCAGTCTTCACTATAGAGGATACAAGTAACATCCCAGAAATAGCTGTAAATCAGGAAATGGAAGGGAGGGAGGAACTCGAAGTTACAAATCACCAGGGAAGTGGTACTGATCAAATTGTTGATCAGGGTTGACAAGTCCCCGGGTCCTGATGGACTTCATCCTAGGGTCTTAAAGGAAGTGGCTAGTGAAATAGTTGATGCATTGGTTTTAATTTTACAAAATTCCCTAGATTCGGGGAAGGTTCCATTAGATTGGAAAATAGCAAATGTAACTCCTTTATTCAAAAAGGGAGGGAGACAGAAAGCAGGAAACTACAGGCCAGTTATCTTAACATCTGTCAGAGAAAATGTTAGTTATTAAAGACTTTAGAATAGGGCACTTAGAAAAATTCAAGGTAATCAGGCAGAGTCAACATGGATTTGTGAAAGGGAAATCATGTTTAACCAATTTATTGGAGTTCTTTGAAGAAGTTGCGTGCTGTGGATAAAGGGAAACTGATGGAAGTACTGTACTTAAATTTCCAGAAGGCATTTGTTAAGGTGCCACATCAAAGGTTATTGTGGAAAATAAAAGCTCATGGAAGCAGAGATGGCATAAATGGGTCATTTTCTGGTTGGTAAGATGCGGGCAGCCATAAAGACAGGGCTAAATTGTGGCGAGTCGAAGAGACTTAGTAGTTGGCAGGAAAAAAGACAGAGGCGCAAGGGGAGAGCCAACTGTGCAACAGCCCCAACAAACAAATTTCTCTGCAGCACCTGTGGAAGAGCCTGTCACTCCAGAATTGGCCTTTATAGCCACTCCAGGCGCTGCTTCACAAACCACTGACCACCTCCAGGCGCGTATCCATTGTCTCTCGAGATAAGGAGGCCCAAAAGAAGAAGATGTAATGAGTGGTGTTCCACAGGGATCAGTGCTGGGGGCCTCAACTTTTTTACAATTTATATAATGACTTGGATGAAGGGATCGAAGGTATGGTTGCTAAATTTGCTGATAACACAAAGATAGGTAGGAAAGTAAGTTGTGAAGAGGACATGAGTCTACACAGGGATATGGATAGGTTAAGTGAGTGGGCAAAGATCTGGCAAATGAAGTATAATGTGGGAAAATGTGAAATCGTCCATTTTGGCAGGAAAAATAAAAGCATATTTAAATGGTAAGAGATTGCAGAGCTCGGAGATGCAGAGGGATCTGGGTGTCCTAGTGCATGAATTGCAAAATATTAGTATGCAGGTACAGCAAGTAATTAGGAAAGCTAATAGAATGTTATCGTTTATTGTGAGGGGAATTGAATACTAAAGTATTACGTTTATGCTTCAGTTATACAGGGCATTGGTGAGACCACATCTAGAGTACTGTGTACAATATTGGTTTCCTTATTTAAGGAAGGATGTAAATGTATTGGAAACAGTTCAGAGAAGGTTTACTCGACTAATATCTGAATAAATGATTTGTCTTAGCAAAGGTTGGACAGGCTAGGCTTGTATCCACTGAAGTTTAGAAGCGTAAGAGGCGACTTAATTGAAACATATAAGGTTCTGAGGGGTCTTGACAGGGTGGATGTGGAATGGATATTTTCTCTTGTGGCAGAATCTAGAACTAGGGGTCACTATTTAAAAATAAGGGGTCGCCCATTTAAGACAGATGAGGAAAAATTTTTCTCTCGGGGTCGTGAGTGTGTGGAACTCCCTCAAAAGGCGATCAGAGTCTTTGAATATTTTTAAGTTAGAGGTAGACAGATTCTTGATAAGCAAGGGGGTGAAAGGTTATCGGGGGTAGGCGGGAATGTGGAGTTGTGGTTACAATCAGATCAGCCATGATCTTTTTAAATGGCGGAGCAGGCTCGAGGATCCGAGTGGCCTACTCTTGCTCCTAATTTGTATGTTCGTATTACCATCAAGCCAAAAAATTAACTCCGGTTCAATGAAGCGTGCAGGAGGGCATGTCAGGAGCAGCACCAGGCATACCTAAAAGTCAGATGTCAACCTGGTAAAGCTACAACACAGGACTACTTGCGTGCCATCAGCGGAAGCAGCATGCAATAGATAGAGCTAAGCGATCCCACAACCACTGGATCAGATCAAAGGCACAGTAGTCCTGCCACATCCAGTCGTGAATGATGGTGGGTGGACAAACAACTAACTGGAGGAGGTGGCTCCACAAATATCCCCATCCTCAATGATGGGGAAGTCCAGCACATCAGTGCCAAAGAAAAGGCTGAAGCATTTGTAACCATCTTCAGCCAGAAGTGCTGAGTGGATTTCCATCTCGGCCTCCTCCTGAGGTCCCCAGCATCACTGATGCCAGCCTTCAGCCAATCGTATTCACTCCACATGATATCAAGAAATGGTTGAAGGCACTGGATACTGCAAAGACTATGGGTCGTGACAACATCCTGGCTGTAGTACTGAAGACTTGTGCTGCAGAACTGGCAAACAAGCTATTCCAGTACAGCTACAACACTGCCATCTACCTGACAATGTGGAAAATTGCCCAGCTATGTCTTGTCCACAAAAAGCAGGACAACTCCAATGTGGCCAATTACCGCCCCATCAGTCGACTCTCGATCATCAGCAAAGTGATGGAAGGTGTCGTCGACAGTGCGATCAAGCAGCATATACTCAGCAATAACTTGCTTGCTGATGCTTAGTTTGGGTTCCACCAGGGCCCCTTGGCTCCTGACCTCATTACAGCCCTGGTCCAAACATGGCCAAAAGAACTGAACTCTAGGTGCAAGTGATTGCCTTGATATCAAGGCAGCATTTGACTGGGTATGGCATCAAGGAGCCCGAGCCAAAGTGAAGTGAATGGGAATCAGGGTGAGGGGGGGAGCTCTCCACTGCATGGAGTCATACCTAGCGTGAAGGAAGATGGGTGTGCTTGTTGGAGGTCAATCATTTCAGCCCCAGGCCATTGCTGCAGGAGTTCCTCAGAGTAGTGTCCTAGGCCCAACCATCTTCAGCTGTTTCATCAATAACCTTTCCTCAATCATAATGTCAGAAGTGGGGGCGTTTGCTGATTTTACAATGTTCAGTACCATTCTCAACTCCTTGTACTGAAGCAGTCTGTGTCCATATGCAGCAAGTCCTGGATAACATTCAGACTTGGGCTGATAAAGTGGCAAATAACATTGTGCCAGGCAATGACGACTTACCAACAATAGAGAATCTCACCATCTCTGCTTGGCATTACTATTGCTGAATCCCCCGCTATCAACATCCTGAGAGTTACATTGACCAGAAACTGAACTGGAGCAACCACATAAATACTAACACTATAGCAGCAAGTCAGTGGCTGGGAATTCTGCAGCGAGTAACCCACCTCCTGGCTCCCAAAGCCTGTCCACGATCTACAAGATGCAGGTCAGGAGTGTGATGGAATACTCTTCGCATACCTGGATGTGTGCGGCTCCATTAAAACTCAGGAAGCGCAATACCATCCAGAACAAAGCAGTCTGCTTGATTGGCACCCCATCCACCACTTAACATTCACTCCCTCCACCACCAATGCGCACTGGCATCAGTGTGTACCATATACAAGATGTATTGCAACAACTCACAGCACCTTCCAAACCCACAGCCTTTTCCACCTCCAAGGACAAGGGCAGTAGATGTGTGGGAACACCACTATCTACAAGTTCCCCTCCAAGCCACACACCCTCCTGACTTGGAACTATATCGCCATTTCTTCATTGTTGCTGGATCAAAATCCAGGAAGTCCCTGCCTGTTAGCACTTGTGGGTTTACCCGCACCAGTGGACTGCAGAGGTTCAAGAAGGCAGCTCAGCACCACCTTCTGAAGGGCAATTAGGGATGCGCAACAAATCTGGCCCTGATAGCGATGCCCACATGCCATCAAACAAATAATAAAAGAAAATTGAATGAGCAAAACTGTGACAAATGGATTTCAATGTAGGCAAATGTGAGGTCATCCACTTTGGACCTAAAAAGGGTAGAACAGGGCATTTTGTAAATGGTAAAGCTAGAAACAGTGGCGGTCTAAAGAGACTGCGGGTCCAGGTATATGTCATTCAAATGTCCTGAACAGGTACAGAAAATAAACAAAAAGGCTAATGGAATCCTGGCCTTTATATAGAGAACAAGAATACAAGGGGGTAGAGGTCCTGCTTCTGCTTTATAAGATCCTGGTTAGACTGCTCCTGGAGTATTGAGAGCGGTTCTAGCAACACATATTGGGCCTCGGAGGGAGTGCTGTGTAAATTTACCAAACTGATATCTGGACTCCAGGAGTTGAATAAAAGCAAAATGCTGCAGATGCTGGAAATCTGAAATAAAACAGTGCTGGAAGTACTCAGCAGGTCAGGCATCATCTGTGGAGAGAGAAGTAGTGTTAACATTTCAGGCCTTGATCTTTCATCGGAACTCTGCTTCTCTCTCCACCGATGCTGCCTGACCTGCTGAGTATTTCCAGCACTTTCTGTTCTTACTCCAGGAATTAAATGATGAGTTTACACAAGCTGGGCTTGTATTCCCTGGAATTTAGAATATTAAGGGGTGAGTTGATCAAAGTTTTCAAGTGATTAAAAGGGAACTGGTAGGGTAGATAGAAACCATTTCTGCTGTTTGGGGAGTCGAGGATTAGGGACATAAACTAAAAGTTAGAGCCAGGCCTTTCAGGAATGAAGTTAGGAAACATGTCCACACACACCGGGTGGTAGAAGTTTAGAACTCTATTCCGCAAATGATGACTGAGGCTAGATCAATTATTGATGGATTTTTGTTAACCAAAAGTATTAAGGAATATGGGGCAAAGGCGAGTATATGGAGTTAGGTCGCAGATCAGCCGTGATCTCATTGAATGGTACAACAGGTTCAAGGGACTAAATTGTCTCTTCCTGCTTCTATATTCGATGGCAATTAAATGTGCACAGTATCATGGAACCACTACGTGTGTATTTACGTCAAGGGTCACCAACACGTCGATCGCGAACTACTGGTAGCTCACGTTGTCCTTTGATTAGCTGGCATAATGCTCCTGATCACTCGTGTCATCCTGCCAACATTAATCCATGCATGCACATCCTGCCGTCACCACATACTGACATGACGCGCATTATGTCACCAAGTACTGACGTCACAACGGGAAGAGCAAGGGGGGGCCCCATCGTTGAACGCCAAGGGAGCGATGAGTTGGGGCCCCGTCAGCGAGGGAGCGGCAAGTGGCGGAATGCGAGTGAATGGGGAGCAAATGGTGAGGGTGCATTCAAGCGGGGGGGTGGCGAAATGAGCGGCGACTGGCGAGCAGCCTGGAGTGGGGGTGTAGAAAACAGCTATAGGGGGAGGGGTTTGCTTGCCTTTTGTGCCACATTGAGCAGTGCATCTTTATTACTGGCAGCTGCCTGTGATGTTGCGGATGTTTGTCATTTGCAGTAAACACGTTCCTTTCCTTTATCAGCGGTAACTCTCGCTCAAAAAAGGTTGGCAATCCTTGATTTACGTTGATATCTAATCAACGCAAAATGGAAAAGCTCTCACAGTCGGTCTATAGTGTTTGAGTCCTGTGAAATAAACCAGCAGGAACTAGGTCTCCCATGATTCTCCTCCATGGCTAGTTTATGATCTAAAGGGCAGTTTCTCCTGTTTGCCATAGTTCCACTGCAGCCTAAAGATGATAGTGCTGTGGTAGATAAAGAGCTATGGTCACATTTAACTTCATATAATTGTAGAATGGTTACAGCATGGAAGGAGGCCATTCAGCCCATTGTGTCCATGCCTGCTCTCCGCAAGAGCAACTCACTGGTCCCACTCCCCTGCCTTTTTCCCATAGCCCTGCACATCTTTTCAGTTAATTATCTAATTCCTTTTTGAAAGCCACGATTGAATCTGCCTCCACCACATTCTCAGGCAGTGCCTTCCAGATCCTAACCACTCACTGCATAAAAATGTTTTTGCTCATGTCGCCCCTGGTTCTTTTTCCAATCACTAAGTTGGTGTCCTCTGGTTCTCCACCCATCTGCCAGTAGGAACAGTTTCTCCCTATCTACTCAGCCCAGATCCAGTCATGATTTTGAACACCTCGATCAAGTCTCCCCTCAAACTTCTGTAAGGAGAACAGCCCCAGCTTCTCCAATCTATCCTCATATCTGCACTTTTCTGCACCCTCTCCAATGCCTTCTCACCTGCCTAAGTGTGGGGCCCAGAATTGGACACAATACTCCAGTTGAGACCGAACCAGTGTTTTTTCAAGGTTTACCATAACTTCCTTGCTTCTGTACTCTATGCCTCTGATAAAGCCCATGATACCAAATGCCTTATTAACTACTTTCTCAACCTACCCTGTCACCTTCAATGATTGTGTACATATATCCCCAGGTCCCTCTGCTCCTGCACCCCCTTCAGAATTGTATCCTTTATTTAATATTGTGCCTCTTCATTCTTCCTACCAAAATCATCACTTCGCACTTCTCTGCATTAAATTTTATCTGCCAAGTGTCTGCCCATTCCACCAGCCTATGTCCTCTTGAAGTCTATCTCTGTCCTCTTCACAGTTGACAATGCTTCCAAGTGTTGTCATCTGCAAATTTTGAAATTGTCCTGAACACCAAAATCTAGGTCATTAATATATATCAAAAAAAGCAGTGGACCTATTACCAACCCCTGGGGAGCCCCACTATATAGATTTTCCTCAGGGCCAAAAAACAGCTGTTCATATGTATGAAGTAGGAGTAGGCCATTAGGCCCCGTCCTGCCTGCTCCGGCATGGCTGATCTGATTGTGGCCTCAATTCCACTTTCCCGCCTACCCCCAATACCCTTTGACTCCCTTGTTAGTCAAGAATTTATCTATACTCCTACTTCCTGTCACTCAGCCAACTTTGTATCCATGCTGTTCTCTTATTCCATGAACTTCATCTTTGCCGACAAGCTTGTTAAGTGCATCAAATGCCTTTTGGAATTCCATGCACATCCGCATTACCCTCATCAGCCCCCTCTATTACCTCATCAAAAATCTCAAGCAAATTCAACTCAATTTGCCCTTAACAAATCTGTGCTGACTTTCCTTAATTAATCCACATGTGACTGTTAGTTTTGTCCCGGATTATCGTTTAAAAGCTTTCCCACCACCAAGGTTAAACTGACTGGCCTGTGGCTGCTGGGCTCTCAACAAAGGTACAACTTCTGCAATTCTCCAGTCCTCTGGCATCATCTCTGTATCTAAGGTGGATTGGAAGATTATGGCCAATGACTCTGCAATTTCCACCCTTACTTTCCTTTATCCTTGGATACGTCTGATCCGGTCCTCATGACATCAACTTTAAGTACAGCCAGTCTTTCTGATACCTCTATCAATTTTTAGCCATCCAGTATCTCAACTACCTCCTCTTTCATAGAAACATAGTAACATAGAAAATAGGAGCAGTAGGCCCTTTGGGCCGGCTCCGCCATTCAAAAAGGTCACGGCTGATCGTCTAATTCACTATGACTCTGGCAGTATCTTCTTTCTTGGTAAAGACAGATACAAAGTAATCATTTAGTACCTCAGTCATGTCCTCTGCCTCCCCCTTTTTCGTCACTAATTGGCATGATGGTATACATTCGGGGGAGTGACCCTGGGAGGCCATAACATCAGCTCTGAACCCCTGAAGTCTCATTGCATCAGGTCAAACATGGGCAAGGAAACCTCCTGCCACCTAATGGCCTGCTCAGGTCAGGAAAAAAAACCTGACCCAAACACAACCACATCCGAGCCGAGCCCGACCCGGCCCGAGTCCTTCCATTTTTTTCCCACCCCCGACCCGACCATCATGCACTCACTGTACTTAACACTTTTGGAAGGAGGCTGCAACATGAACGCGATGATGTCATAGAGACGTTCACTCACTGACTGTGTAGACTGAGTCTCCCTCCTTGACGTCTCCGACTCCAGCTCTGGTAGGCTTTTCAACTTTTGTCTGGACTTCCCTTTTCCTCCCAGCAGAGCAAATGTTAATATTGTGTGTGTCCGACCCGACCCAAGCCCGAAAGCCAGACCCAACCCGACACATGTCGTCGGGTCGCGTCGGGTTTGGGTTGGGTAGCAGGCCTTTACTGCCATCTAAGTGAATTGCTCACTCAAAGAGCTGGTGCAGACATGATGGGCCCAATGGCCACCTTCTGGGCTGAAACAATTCTGTGATCTGTATCGCCATTCCTTCATTGTTGTTGGGTCAAAAATCTTGAACTACCTCCCCAACAGCACTGTGGATGTACCTACACTCCATGGATTGCAGTGGCTCAGAAGACGGCTCACCACCTTCTGAAGGGCAAAACAATACTGGCCTTGGCAGCCTCACCCAAATCTGAGAAAAAAAGCTTCACCTATCTAGAATGCACCATGTCGTGTGACACACTCCTAAATGAGGTGAACAGGAAAATGTTTAAATCCAATGGTGCTTTTGGAAAGCCTCAGTGTGAGGTTATGCTATAAAAGGGACGCTAACCAAGCCACCAAACTTAAGTTCACAAGGGGATAGTTGGAATGTCTTAACTGTATTTGTGCAATAGCTGGCTTACTAATAGTCACCACATCAAATTCAGGACACTTCCTCAACATTGCCTCAGAAAGGTCATGAAAATTTGGTGGTGCCACAAGATTCTTGGCACCCAGGTCCTCAGAAGAGCAAATATGCCAATTGTAAAAGTGCAGCCAAGGTGGGCTGGTCACTTTGTGCAAATGCCAGATGTTAGGGTATGCAGGAAGGTATTCTGCAGTGAGCTGAAGCTCAGTAAAAGCACTCGTGGTGGTCTGTTCAGAGAATCCAAGGGTTGAATCTAAATAAAGGAAACTATGAAGGTATGAGGCGCGAGTTGGCTATGATAGATTGGGGAATGTTACTTAAAGGGTTGACAGTGGATAGGCAATAGCTAACATTTATAGAGCGCATGGATGAATTGCAACAATTGTTCATTCCCATCTGGCGCAAAAATAAAATGGGAAGGGTGGCTCAACCATGGCTTACAAAAGAAATTAGGGATAGTGTTAGATCCAAGGAGGAGAAATATAAAATGGCCAGAACAAGCAGCAAACCTGAGGATTGGGAGCAGTTTGGAATTCAGCAAAGGAGGACAAAGGGATTGATTAAGAAGGGGAAATAGAGTATGAGAGTAAGCTTGCAGAGAATATAAAAACTGACTGTAAAAGCTTCTATAGATATTTGAAGAGAAAAAGATTAGTGAAGGCAAATGTGGGTCCCTTACAGTCAGAAAAGGGGGCATTTATAATAGTGAGCAAAGAAATGGCAGATCAATTAGATACATACTTTGGTTCTGTCTTCACAAAGGAGGACACAAATTACCTCCCAGAAATGTTGGGGAACATAGGGTCTAGGAGAAGGAGGAACTGTATGAAATTAGTATTAGTAGGAAAATGGTGTTGGGGAAATTGATGGGATTGAAGGCCGATAAATCCCCAGGGCCTGATGATCTACATCCCAGAGTACTTAAGGAAGTGGCTCTTGAAATAGTAGATGCATTGCTGGTCATTTTTCAAAATTCTATAGACTCTGGAACAGTTCCAACGGATTGGAGGATAGCTAATGTAACCCCACTATTTAAAAAAGGGGGTAGAGAGATAAAAAGGCAATTGAAGACCTGTTCACCTGACATCAGTAGTGGGGAAAATGCTAGAGTCCATTATAAAATATGTAATGGAGCACTTGGAAAACAGTGACAAATTCGGACAAAGTCAACATGGATTTACAGAAGGGAAATCATGCTTGACAAATCTACTGGAATTTTTTGGAGATGTAACGAGTAGAATAGATGAGGGAGAACCAATGGATGTGGTGTATTTGGACTTTCAGAAGGCTTTCAATAAGGTCCCACATAAATTAGCATGCAAAATTAAAGCACATTGAGTTGGGGGTAAGGTACTGATATGGATAGAGAACTGGTTGGCAGACAGGAAACAAAGAGTAGGAATAAATTGGCCGAGTGGTTAACAGTGAGATGGAGTATCTTAGGTTACAGGAAGATATAGAGGGGATGGTCAAATGGGCAGAAAAGTGGCAAATGGAATTTAACGCTGAAAAGTGTGGAAGGAGTAATGTGACACGGAAGTATTCAATGAATGGCCTGACACTGGGAAGTTCCGAGGAACAAAGGGACCTTGGCATGTTTGTCCATAGATCTCTGAAGGCAGAAGGGCAGGTTAATAGGGTGGTGAAAAAGGCATATGGGACACTTGCCTTTATCAATCGAGGCATAAATTACAAAAGCAGGGAGGTCATGTTGGAGTTGTACAGAACTTTGGTAAGGCCACAGCTGGAGTACTGTGTGCAATTCTGGTCGTCACATTATAAGAAGGATGTGATTGCATTGGAGGGGGTGCATAGGTGATTCACCAGGATGTTGCCTGGGATGGAACATTTAAGCTATGAAGAGAGATTGGATAGGCTTGGGTTGTTTTCACTGGAGCAGAGAAGACTGAGGGGTGACCTGATCGAGGTGTACACGATTATGATGGGCATGGACAGGGTGGATAGGGAGCAGCTGTTCCCCTTAGTTGAAGGGTCAGTTACGAGGGGTCACAAGTTTAAGGTGAGGGGCAGGAGGTTTAAGGGGGATTTGAGGAAGAACTTTTTTTACCCAGAGGGTGGTGACGGTCTGGAATGCCCTGCCTGGGAGGGTGGTAGAGGCGGATTGCCTCACATCCTTTAAAAAGTACCTGGATGAGCACTTGGCACATCATAACATTCAAGGCTATGGGCCAAGTGCTGGCAAATGGGATTAGGTAGACAGGTCAGGTGTCTTTAATGCATCAGTGCAGACTCGATGGGCTGAAGGGCCTCTTCTGCACTGTATTATTCTGTGATTCTATAAACGGGTCTTTTTCCGAGTGGCAGGCAGTGACTAGTGGGGTACCGCAGGGATCAGTGCTAGGACCCCAGCTATTCACAATATATATTAATGATATAGATGAGGGAATTAAATATAATATATCCAAGTTTGCAGATGACACAAAGCTGGGTGGGAGGGTGAACTGTAAGGAGGATGCAGAGAAGCTCCAGTGTGATTTGGACAGGTTGAGTGAGTGGGCACTTACATGGCAGATGCAGTATAATGTGGATAAATGTGTGGTTATCCACTTTGGTGGCAAAAAACAGAATGGCAGATTATTATCTGGACAGCGATAGATTGGGAAAGGGGGAGGTGCAACAAGACCTGGGTGTCCGTGTGCACCAGTTGCTGAAAGTAAGCATGCAGGTGCAGTAGGCAGTTAAGAAGGCAAATGGTATGTTGGCCTTCGTAGCGAGAGGATTCGAGTACAGGAGCAGGGATGTCCTGCTGCAATTATACAAGACCTTGGTGAGACCACATCTGGAGTATTGTGTGCAGTTTTGGTCACCTTATCTGAGGATGGATGTTCTTGCTATGGAGGGAGTGCAGCAAAGGTTCACCAGACTGATTCCTGGGATGGCAGGACTGAAGTATGAAGAGAGATTGGGTCGATTAGGCTTGTATTCGCTAGAGTTTAGAAGAATGAGAGGTGATCTCATAGAAACTTCCAAAATTCTAACAGGACTGGACAGACTAGATGCAGGAAGGATGTTCCCGATGGCGGGGGAGTCCAGGACCAGGGGTTACAGTCTAAGGATAAGGGGTAAGCCATTTAGGACTGAGATGAGAGATTTCTTCACCCAGACAGTGGTGAACCTGTGGAATTCTCTACCATGGAAAGTAGTTGAGGGCAAATCAATAAATATATGCAAGAAAGAGTTAGATCTAGTTCTTAGGGCTAAAGGGATCAAGGGATACAGGGAGAAAGCAGGAACAGGTTACTGAGTTTGGATGATCAGCTGTATTGAATGGCGATGCAGGCTCGAAGGGCCGAATGGCCTACTCCGCTCCTGTTTTTTCTATGTTTCGTTCTATTCGAAGATCAATCTAGAAAAATGTGACATCTCGGCTGACACTTGGGAGGGAGCATTATGTTTGTGATAGGTAAAAGTGGTGAAAGGTGATCCTTGCTGCATGACAGAGCTTGAAGTAAGTCAGATCCACCTAGCCAAAGGAAAGAGAATCTAAAGGAAATCGAGGACCGATCAGCCTTCAGTCAATCTGACATCCCATGTCCTGTGTATGGGGTAAACATGCCTTTCAAAAACCGGATTTTGTACTCCGACAATAGCCACAAGAGTCTTCATTAATCGTAGAGCCCACACTCCAATCTCCAAGTCCAGTTGACCTATCACTCCTCCCAGCTCTGCTGTACTGTCCATTCCCCCTCCTCCTGTTCTATCATTGCTAGGCGGAGCTTTCAGCCATCTTTGCCTCATACTCAATTTTTTCCTGACACCTCTCTGCCTGTCCGGTCCTCACCTTCAAAAGCCTCCTTTAAACCTCTGTCCTGACCATGCTTTGACCAGCTCCCCCTAATTTCTCTCTCCTGTTTGTTCAGTTCTCACTCCAACTGTGAGGCACCTTGGGATTTGTTCCTACATTAATGTCCCTGGATCAATGGAAATTATTGTTTCCCCTACATTCATATTGATAATTTAAATATGAAAATGATGCAAAGGAGCTGTTGGTAAAAGTCGTGATGCAATACTTGAAGTCACCACTTCCTATCCAGGCCAGTGGAATTACAGCAAATTCATCTGACTGCACTTTTAAATTATAGAATATTCTGAAGAATTGAGCAAAACAATCCTAAAAGCCTAAAAAAAGAACAGAGAATGCCGGCAATACTTATCAGGTCTGGCAGCATCTGTGGAGAGAGTGTTTTATTGTTTCAGGTCTTGTGACCTTTCATCAAACCTGTCCTGAAACATTAACTCTGTTTCTATCTCCACAGATGCTTCCAGACTTGCTATTTCCAGCATTTTCTTTTTTATTTCTGATTTCCAACATCCACAGTATTTTGCTTTTGTATTAGTCTTAAGAGCCTACTTATTTCGACTGGTGCTGGTATCCTGCACATAATTACAACCAAATTCTAATTTAGCAAAGGAAAACTGTTGTCATAGGGATATGGGGGTTGGGCAGGAAAGTGAAGTTGAGGCAGAAGATCAGCCATGATCATCTTAAATGGCAGAGCAGGCTGGAAGGGCCAAATGGCCCGCTTGTTTCTTATGTGCTGATATCATAAGAAAGGGCGGCGCAGTGGTTAGCATCGCAGCCTCACAGCTCCAGCGACCCGGGTTCAATTCTGGGTACTGCCTGTGCGGAGTTTGCAAGTTCTCCCTGTGACCGCATGGGTTTTCGCCGGGTGCTCTGGTTTCCTCCCACAGCCAAAAACTTGCAGGTGATAGGTAAATTGGCCATTGTAAATTGCCCCTAGTGTAGGTAGGTGGTAGGGAATATGGGATTACTGTATGGTTAGTATAAATGGGTGGTTCTTGGTCGGCACAGACTCGGTGGGCGGAAGGGCCTGTTTGAGTGCTGTATCTCTAAACACTGTTGGTAATGTTACGGGTCAGACTAAGGGCTGGTGTTAATCCAGCTCACATTTAACACTTTCAAAATGTTAACTTTCATTTTTAAACCTTTTTTAGACTGTCTGTGTGGAGAAGAATGATACATTGGGTGGAACATGTTTGAACGTGGGATGTATCCCCTCCAAAGTAAGTAATTGCTCAATGTGTGATGCACTGCATAATTTTTAATTAATGCCATATTAGGATGCTGTTGTATAGGTCCGTGTCTTGATGCTTTACATATCGCCTGTATGATTAGCTGCTTAATCAAAGTTGTGATTATTGTCCTAAGGCTTTGCTGAATAACTCCTATCTCTATCACTTGGCCCATGGGAAAGACTTTGCCAGCAGAGGGATTGAAAGTAAGTGTATCTTTCATTTACAATAGAAACAGAAAATGCTGGAAATACTCCACAGGTCTGGCAGCATCTCTAGAGAGTGAGAGAAAGAGTTAACACTTCACGTCTGTGACCTTTCATTAGAACTGGGAAAAGTTAGAAATGTGATAGGTTTTATGCAAGTGAATGGGGCAGGTGGGAAGAACAACAAAAAGGAAAGTCTCTGATTGGGTGGAGGGCAGGAGAGATTAAATGACAAAAGGTTTCATGGGGCAAGGCCAAAGGGAGTGGTAATTGGTCAAGTAAAGAAACAAAAGATGTGTCTAGAGGAGGTGTGAATGGCAGGATCCTGAATATCTGCTGTCTGAAAGAAAAGGAAATGAGAGAAATGAAAGGGGAAAAAAGAGCAAAGGAAAGGGAAACAAAATGGGGGCAGAGGTTACGATCTAAAATTGTTGAACTCAATGCTGAATCCAGAAGGCTGTAAAGTGCCAAGATAAAGATGGGGTGCTGTTCCTCAAGCTTACATTGAGCTTCATTGGAACACTACAGCAGGCCAAGGACAGAGTGGGAGCAAGGTGGAAAATTGAAATGAAAGCAACAGGAAGCTCGGGGTAGCGCTTACGGACTGAATGGAAGTGTTCCGCAAAGAGGTCAACCAGTTTGCATTTAGTCTCAAATGTAGAATAGACCATGTTGTGAGCAGCAAATACAGTATACTAAATTGAAGTACGAGTGAATGGCTGTTCCACCTGGAAGAAGTGTTTGGGGCCTTGGATGCTAGGAAGGTGGAGTTAAAAGGGCAGGTGTTGCATCTCCTGCACTTGCACAGAAATATGCCAGAGGAAAGATGGGGGTATTGGGGGGAGTGAGGAGCAGACCAGGGTGTCGTGAAGGGAACAGTCCCTTTACAGTGCTGAAAGGGCAGGGAAGGTGTGTTCGGTGGTGACGTCGGTGGTGGGCAAGGAAACCTCCTGCTGATTACCACCGACTGCCCCCGCCCCCTCAGTTGATGAATCAGTACCCCTCCATGTTGAACACCACTTGGAGGAAGCATTGAGGGTAGCAAGGGCGCAGAATGTTGTCTGGGTGGAGGACTTCAATGTCCATCACCAAGAGTAGCTCGGTAGCACCACTACTGACCGAGCTGGCCGAGTCCTAAAGGACATAGCTGCTAGACTGGGTCTGCGGCAGGTGGTGAGGGAACCAACAAGAGGGAAATATATACTTGACTTCGTCCTCACCAATCTGCCTGCCACAGATGCGTCTGTCCATGACAGTATTGGTAGGAGTGACCACCGCACAGTCCTTGTGGAGACGAAATCCCATCTTCACATTGAGGATACCGTCCATTGTGTTGTGTGGCACTATCACCGTGCTAAATAGGATAGACTTTGAACAGATCTCGCAATGCAAAACTGGGCATCCATGAGGCGCTGTGGGCCATCAGCAGCAGCAGAATTGTACTCAACCACAATCTGTAATCTCATCGCCTGGCATATTCTCCAAATACCATTACCATCAAGCCAGGGGAATCAACCCTGGTTCAATGAAGCGTGCAGGAGGGCATGCCAGGAGCAGCACCAGGCATACCTAAAAATGAGGTGTCAACCTAGTAAAGCTACAACCCAGGACTATTTGCATGCCAAACAGCGTAAACAACATGAGATAGAGCTAAGTGATCCCACAACCAATGAATCAGATCTAAGCTCTGCAGTCCTGCCACATCCAGTCATGTATGGTGATGGACAATTAAACAGCTAACTAGAGGAGGTGGCTCCACAAATATCCCCATCCTCAATGATGGGGGAGTCCAGCACATCAGTGCAAAAAAAAAAAGGCTGAAGGATTTGTAACCATCTTCAGCCAGAAGTACCGAGTGGATGATCCATCTCGGCCTCCTCCTGAAGTCCCCAGCATCACAGATACCAGACTTCAGCCAATTCGATTCACTCCACATGATATCAAGAAACGACTGAAGGCACTGGATACTGCAAAGGCTATGGTCCCTGACAACATGCCGGCAATAATACTTGCAGCGCCCCTAGCCAAGCTGTTCCAGTACAGCTACAACACTGGCATCTACCCAGCAATGTGGAAAATTGCCCAAGTATGTCCTGTACCAAAAAAGCAGGACAAATCCAACCCGGCCAATTACTGCCCCATCAGTCTACTCTCGATACTCGTAAAGTGATGGAAGGTGTAGTCGACAGTGCTATCAAGCGGCACTTGCTTCACAATAACCTGCTCAGTAAGGTTCAGTTTGGGTTCCGCCAGGGCCACAAAGCACCTGACCTCATTACAGCCTTTGTTCAAACATGGACAAAAGAGCTGAATGCCAGATGTGAAGTGAAAGTGACTGCCCTTGACATCAAGACAGCATTGGACCGAATATAGCATCAAGGAGCCCTAGCAAAACTGGAGTCAGTGGGAATTGGGGAAAACACTCTGCTGGTTGGACTCATACCTCGCGCAAAAGGTGATGATTGTGGTTGTTGGAGATCAATCATTTCAGCTCCAGGACATCACTGCAGGAGTTCCTCAGGGTAGTGTCCTAGGCCCAACCATCTTCAGCTGCTTCATCAATGACCTTCCTTCAATCATAAGGTCAGAAGTGGGGATGTTCGCTGCCGATTGCACCATTCGCAACTCCTCAGATACTGAAGCAGTCAGTGTAGAAATGCAGCAAGACCTGGACAATATCCAGGCTTGGGCTGATAAGTGGCAAGTAACATTGTGCCACACAGGTGCCAGGCAATGACCATCTCCAACAAAAGAGAATCTCACCATCTCCCCTCGACATTCAATGGCAATACAATCGCTGAATCCCCCACTATCAACATCCTGGGGGTTACCATTGACCGGAAACTGAACTGGAGTAGCCACGTAAGTACCATGGCTACAAGAGCAGGTCAGAGGCTATGTGGTCCTGTGGCAAGTAATTCTACCACCTGACTCTCCAAAGCCTGTCCACCATCTATAAGGCACAAGTCAGGAGTGTGATGGAATACTCTTCCCTTACTTGGATGGGTGCAGCTCCAATAACATTCAAGAAGCTCGACATCATCTAAGACAAAGAAGCCCACTTGATTGGCACCCCATTCACAAACATTCACTCCCTCCACCACTGCACAACAGCAGCAGTGTGTACTATCTACAAGATGCGCTGGTGGGGAATAGAGGTGTAAAGGGATTGGACATCCATGGTGAAAAGGAGTTGGTTAGGGATTGTTAAAGTGACGGAGGGCATCGGAAGAATCACGGATGTAGGTGGGAAGAGACTGGTCAAGGGGAGAAAAAATAAAGTTGAGATTGGAAGAGATCAGTTCAGTGGGACAGGAACTGACAGAAACAATGGGTCTCCTGGGACAGTCCTGTTTATGGATATATCTTGCATTTATTGTCCTCTGTCTCCCCTTCCCTTATCTTCTCATACTAATTTGTTTTGATACAAGATTTGGCTTATAATTGAAAGTTAGTATTTGGAGTAGGCTGGGGTTGGTTTTGCTCACGCCACCACTTACTAAATTTTCACCTTTAACATTGCTGTGTTTTATATAAAATTTGAAGAACAAATTAATTCTTTAAATTATTCTTCCTATGTTACCCTGCCTCCCTGATTATAAAATTTAAACTAAAGGAATGAAGCTGGACATCTCATGGCTTATTTCAATACTGGTTATGTGATATCACCTCTTGTTGACTTTATCAGTGAGATAAAGGTGATTTTATGCAGGGACTGTTTCATTCACATCTGTTTATTCTGTTGAGGCAAATGTGCTTTGACAATATTGCAGACATTGTGCAAGTATTTGCGATGGGAATTGCATCAAATCCCCTTCAAATTCAAACATCCACCTTCCCTGCAAGTTACAGTCTGTAACTGGGAGTGGGATATTTTCAAACCTAATGCTTTAAGTAGTACAGAATACTTAATTATTTGATTCCTTACAATTTGTTTCATAAGTTACATTTTATCAAAGATAGATTAATGCACAATATTGAAGGTATGTGCGAAGTTATTTTGATCTTTTAAATTACTTCATTTTGTTCTAAAGTTACAGGAATGCATCTAAACCTGGAGAAGATGATGGAGCAGAAGAGCAACGCAGTGAGGTCATTGACTAGTGGAATTGCCCATTTATTTAAACAAAATAAGGTGAGTTCCTGGCATTGATGCAGCATCTTGAACTAATGAGACTGTTTGCAAATGGTGTTGGGGTGAGAGCTTGCTCCGTGCTTTGCCAGCTCTAGTCAGATAATAGAGAATCCAGGCACTGGCTTCCAAGGAGCTGTGACAGAACATGCCCTAGGTTTGTATTTTTAATACCTGTTCTCTTGGCCTTTACCCCTTGAGCATAAGTCAGAATTCAAGTTTAACCTTTTATATTTTGGAATGTATTTGAAAAATTCATATACTTCTAAATGGAGGAAATTCTGTTTTTAAGTTTGCAAATATTGCTGAATTTTACATTTACCACATGTTTTAAGCATGAAATGTAGAGAACCTAAAGTTGGACATTTTTTGTTTTAATATTTCCTGATGTACAGTCTATGTTTTGTTATTGCAGTGGGGCAGTGTGAAATCTCAAACAAAACCATCTGCCTTATTTTCTCTTTGCACAGTCCAATTCTGCAGTTTTACTAGAGGACCATGTCTTGCTTGTGATTGGTCAACCAGACAGATAAAGCAAATCTGAATGATTGCTTCACTGTCCCAGTGAGACATTTAGTACTCTGGTGAGAACTAACATTCCAAATATAAACCTTTGAAATTGGATTATAAAAAGTGCAATCATTCTTTGTCACTAGGCTTATTCTCCCCCTCCCTTTTCTTTTTAAAAAGGGATGACATTTTAACGGTTGCTTATTTGAAAAAATTTGACTTGCAGTTGGATTAAAAAAAATAAAGCTTGTTGATATTTGTCTATATCTTTTCATTTCTCAAGGTGACACATGTCCATGGACATGGTAAGATTACTGGGAAAAACCAGGTAACAGCTCACTGCAATGATGGCAGCACACAAATCATCAACTCCAAGAACATCCTTGTCGCCACAGGCTCAGAGGTTACACCTTTTCCTGGGATTCAGGTAATTATGTTAATTCCAAGAAAAGGATTATTGCTGAGTTTGAAGAGTTCTCCATGTTTTTGCAATAACTATTTGGTTGATGTACCATCTGTTTAAAAATGTATTTTGCGGAAATTGCAGTACAGCAGATGGCCGTGCAACCCATCACGCCTGTGCTGCTGCAGGCTCATGTTGGCGCTGTCCACATTAATTCGGGTCTATGCCAATTCTCCATGTTTGACATCTGTCTACCTTGAAGACAGTGCTTTATATGTGTGGAACCTGTTCATGTTCTTTACCGGATGGTCAATTTCCTAAGAGTCTAAATTAACAACATTAATATGCCGTATCAACAGATTGATGAAGAGACAATTATATCTTCAACTGGCGCCTTATCATTGAAGCAAGTTCCGGAGAAGATGGTGGTTATTGGTGCTGGTGTCATTGGTGTTGAATTGGTAAGAAACAGGAAAACAGGAAGTGGCATAGATTTAAAAGTATTCTTTAAATGATGTAGGAAACTGCAGAAATGAGGGCCCTCTCAAAATGATAAATCATAGAATTATACAGCACAGGAGACCATTCGACCCATCATCCCTGTGCAGGCTCTTGGTAGAGCTATCCAATTTAGTCCCACTTCTCTGCTCTTTCCCAATTGTCCTGCAGTTTTTTTTCCCCTTCAATTATTTATTCAATTCCCTTTTGAAAGTTACTATTGAATCTGGTTCTACTGACCATTCAGGCAGCGCATTCCAGATCACAACACTAAGAAAAATTCTCTTCATCTCCCTTTTGGTTCTTTTGTCAATTACCTTAAATCTGTGTCTTCTGGTTATGATCCTCCTGCCACTAGAAAGTTTCTCCCTATCTACTCAGGTTATAAATGACCTGGATGAGGGTGTAGAAGGGTGGGTTAGTAAATTTGCGGATGACACGAAGGTCGGTGGAGTTGTGGATAGTGTCGAAGGGTGTTGTAGGGTACAGAGGGACATAGATAGGCTGCAGAGCTGGGCTGAGAGATGGCAAATGGAGTTTAATGCGGAGAAGTGTGAGGTGATTCACTTTGGAAGGAGTAACAGCAATGCAGAGTACTGGGCTAATGGGAAGATTCTTGGTAGTGTAGATGAGCAGAGAGATCTTGGTGTCCAGGTACATAAATCCCTGAAAGTTGCTACCCAGGTTAATAGGGCTGTTAAGAAGGCATATGGTGTGTTAGCTTTTATTAGTAGGGGGATCGAGTTTCGGAGCCACGAGGTCATGATGCAGCTGTACAAAACTCTGGTGAGGCCGCACCTTGAGTATTGCGTGCAGTTCTGGTCACCGCATTATAGGAAGGATGTGGAAGCTTTGGAAAAGGTGCAGAGGAGATTTACTAGGATGTTGCCTGGTATGGAAGGAAGGTCTTACGAGGAAAGGCTGAGGGACTTGGGGTTGTTTTCGTTAGAGAAAAGGAGGAGGAGAGGTGACTTAATAGAGACATACAAGATAATCAGAGGGTTAGATAGGGTGGATAGTGAGCGTCTTTTTCCTCGGATGATGATGGCAAACACGAGGGGACATAGCTTTAAGTTGAGGGGTGATAGATATAGGACAGATGTCAGAGGTAGTTTCTTTACGCAGAGAGTAGTAGGGGCGTGGAACGCCCTGCCTGCAGCAGTAGTAGACTCGCCAACTTTAAGGGCATTTAAGTGGTCATTGGATAGACATATGGATGAAAATGGAATAGTGTAGGTCAGATGGTTGGCGCAACATCGAGGGCCGAAGGGCCTGTACTGCGCTGTAATGTTCTAATTCTAATTCTTCTTATCAAAAGCCCTCATAACTTTGGACACCTATTATAAATCTCCTGTTAACTTCCTCTGCTCTAAAGAGAACAATCCCAGCTTCTCTAATCTCAATGTAACTGAAGTCCCTCCATCCCGGGTACCATTCTTTTTTTTAAAAAAAAAAGCAAAATACCCCGTATGCAGGAAATATGAAATGAAAACAGAATGCTGGGAGTACTCAGCACGTCTGACAGCATCTGTGATGAGAGAAACCGAGTAAACGTGACGAGTTGGTGGGGCAGAGTTCTAGTAAATCTTCTGTTTGCACCCTCTGTAAGGCCTTAACATCCTTGCGTAAATGTGGTGCCTGGAATTGGACACAATATTCCAACTAAAGACTACCCAGTGATTTATCGAGGTTCAGCATAACTTCCTTGCTTTTGTACTCTGTCTTTATTAATAAAGCCATTTATTAATGGGGTCAGTGTTGCAAAATGGTGACCAAGACACCAATTTTAAAATGCAGGTTATTTGCAGTCAAGCCGCAAATCAAAACAACTGCTGGTCTCTTGAAAATCTAAGTCTGGCATCCCATACAACAGATATCCAGACAAATCATGGGTTCCAATTTTAATCTGAATGGAAGTAATAAGGAAAATAAATCATGAGGTTTATTAAAACCTATTTAATATGTTAGGTGAACACTTCCTTTTTGGAGTGAGTTTTGGTATCCTGACTCTACAGGATTTCGCAGCCAGCCCTGATCCTGCTTCCCAATAAACATGCTGATGCCCTCTCTAGCAGGCTGTCAAATGTCTAATCAAGGGCTGGAAGCTGCCTGTTCCTTCTCCTACACAGCAGCCCAGCTACGATCAGCTAACTACAGACTGGAAGCCACAAGGTGACTTCTAATCTGTGCAATTTACTGTTTCCACCCACTAGACCATCAGAAGATCAGTTAGAACATGTAGTTAGCTGTGCTGGGGTGAAGGGATTTTGAAGAATTACCAGGATCTCGAGTGTTGCTAAAGATGGCCCAACATGTGACTGCCAGTTTGGCTTCCAGACATTTAGGCCTCATACATTCTACTGGTCTTGTTTGCCCTGCCTCCTGTGGGAGAATGATGTCCTGGGCAATGTTGCCTCTGAGCTGCAAGGGTGCACAGCTACAGAGTCATTTGGACTGTGTCGTTCAGGGAACAGAGACTCTGCACAAGTAGCAGTCCCTTTAAGATGTGCACGTACATGGGCGCACAGCCTTAAAGGGACTTTGCAGTGCCACAGACAGGCCACTCACAGCAAAGTGAAATTAGAGGAGGTGTTGGTCCTGGGCCTGAGGCAACCTCATATGTGTCAGAAACAGCCTGCAGCATCTGCCTCCCTCCCTGGCAATGAGATTGCTCCAGTGTACTTATGTCTGCTATCACCCACCACTGCCAGAGAGGGGGAAATGAAACCAGTGCCCTTGCTACACTTAGCCCTGCTGCTGTATTGGATGGATCAGTGCGTATTTTGCAGCAATGGGTGTTTGGAAGCTGTAATGTTCATCTGTCTCCAGGGCTCCGTGTGGCAGCGCCTTGGTTCCGAAGTGACAGCTATTGAATTCCTGGGACATGTTGGAGGAATCGGCATCGACATGGAGATTGCAAAGAATTTTCAGCGCATTCTTCAGAAGCAAGGTCTGAAGTTTAAACTTAACACAAAAGTTACTTCAGCAACCAAGAGACCTGATGGAAAGATTGATGTTTCGTGAGTACAAAATGAGAATATGTCTGGAATGGATTGATTGGGGGTGTATTGGAAGAAGTAATCACTGAAAACCCCGCATATATTTGAGTGCAGAAAAGCACATTGAACTCACACCAGACACACTTTAAAGTGTTTTATCTGCTTTTTCTAGTTTTGAGGCAGCTGCTGGTGGAAAAACAGATATGATCACTTGTGATGTGCTGCTGGTGAGCATTGGGCGTCGCCCCTTTACTGACAATCTGGGACTGCGGGAGATGGGAATTGAAGTTGATCAGAAAGGTCGGATACCAGTCAACAATCGCTTCCAGACAAAAATTCCAAAGTGAGTGATCCTTTTTCATAGCTATAGCATTACTGAATCCTCTTTACAGCATGATTATTCTAGTGTGATGGCTATGGACAGTTCAGTGTGTGTATTACCGAGCTGTGGACGGTTAGAAACCTGTTCCGTCATTCACTGAGGTCATGGCTGACTTGTGACTCAACTTCATACCCCCACCACAGTAAGTAGCACGGACTCCAGCCCGATGGAGTACTGCTTCGACAGTGTACTTAACTTGGGGAAAATTGGTGAGTGAGGGAATTTCAAGGGTTGATTTCTTGCTAAAATCTACACAAGTTTTGCATTTAACATTTAACTTTAACCTTAACTTGTAGTTTCTGTCACAGTCTTAGTCAGTGGTAAACAAGCTGCCCACTCACAGCTGTTTGACAGTTAATTAGGTGGCTAGTTAGAATCATAGAATGGCTACAACACAGAAGGAGGCCATTCTGCTCTTCATGTCCATGCCAGCTCTCCAAGTGCAAGTCACCTAGTTGCAACCCCCTCATCTTTTTCTCATAGCCCGGAAAATGTATTTTCTTCAGATAATTGTCCAACTTCCTTTTGAAAGCCACGATTGAATTTGCCTCTATCGCTCTCAGGGACTGCATTCCAGAACCTAACCACTCACTGAGTAAAAAGGTTTTTCCTCATGTCGTCATTGCTTCTTTTGCCAATCACCTTAAATCAGTGTCCTCTGGTTCTCGATCCTTCCACCAATGGGAACAGTTTCTTCCTTTCCACTCTGTCCAGACCCTTCATGATTTTGAACACCTCTGTCAAATCATAGAATCATAAAAAGTTTAAGGCACAGAAAGAGGCCACTTGGCTCATTGTGTCTGTGCTGGCTGAAAAATGATCCACCTATTCTAATCCCACCTTCCAGCATTTGGTCTGTGGCCCTGCAGCTTACGGCACTCGAGGTGCGCATCCAGACTCCGTTTTGAATGAGTTGAGGGTCTCTGCCTCAACTACCCTTTTCAGGCAGTGAGTTCCAGACCATCACCACCCTTTGGGTGAAAAAGTTTTTCCTCATTTCCCCTCTAATTTTTCTACCAATCACTTTAAATCTATGCCCCCTCGTCACTGACCTCTCTGCTAAGGTGAATAGACCCTTCACCTCCACTCTATCCAGGCCCCTCAAAATGTTGTACATTTCAATCCAATCTCCCCTCATCCTTCTCTGTTCCAAGGAGAACAAACCCCAGCCTATCCAATCTTTCCTCATAGCTGCATTTTTCCAGATCTGGCAACATCCTTGTAAATCTCCTCTGTACCCTCTCTAGTGTAATTACATCCTTTCTGTAATGAGGTGATCAGAACTGAACACAGTACTCAAGTTGTGGCCTAACCAATGATTTATACAGTTCCAGCATAACCTCCCTACTCTTGTATGCTATACCTCGACTAATAAAGGAAAGGATTCCATATGCCTTCTTAACCACCTTATCCACCTCCTCTTCATCTCTTCGCCAAGGAGAACAGTTCAGCTTCTCCATTCTATCCACATAACTGAAATTGCTCATTCCCAGAACCATTCTCATGAATCTTTTCTTCACCCTCTTGAATGCCTTTGCGTACTTCGTAAAGTGCACAGTACTCCAGTTGAGGCCGAAACTGTGTTTTATACAGGTTTATCATAACTTCAGTGAAGTAAAATATTGCAGATGCTGGAAATCTGAGATAAAGACAGAAAATGCTGGTAATATTCAGGTCTGGCAGCATCTGTGGAGAGAAAAGTTTCAGGTTGATGAAAGGTCGTCGACCTGAAACATTAACTCTGTTTCTCGCCAACCTGCTGAGTATGTTCAGCATTTTCTCTGTTTATCATAACTTGCTTGCATTTGTACTCTATATGTCGCTATTTATAAAGCCAAGGATTCCGTATGCTTTATTAAACGTTTCCTCAATCTGCCGCCTTCAATGATTTGTGCACATACGCACCTTGGTCCCTCTGCTTCTGCACTGCATTTACATAAGAACATAAGAAATAGAAGCAATAGTAGGCCGTTGGCATTCAAGCCTGCTCCGCCATTCAGTAAGATCATAGCCTTCTGGCCCCCAAAACCCTTTACTCCCTTGTAGATCAACAACCTGTCTAGTTCAGCCTTGAATATATTCAATAACCCAGCCTCCACTGCTCGCTGGGGTAGAGAATTCCAAAGATTAAGACAAAGATTTTTTTCTCTGAGAAGAAATTCCTCCTCATCTCCCAGTAAATGGAAAATCCTTTTATTTTGAGACTCTGCCCCCAGTTCTGGATTCCCCCACGAGGGGAAACATTCTGTCAGCATCTACCCTGTCAAGCTCCTTCAGAATCTTCTCTCTCAGTAAGCTCAACACTCATTCTTCTAAATTACAATTAGTGCAGACCCAACCATTTTTTATTTACTCATTCATGGGATGTGAGTGTCGCTGGCTAGGCCAGCATTTATTGCCCATCCCTAATTGCCCATGAGAATGTGGTGGTGAGCCGCTGCCTTGAACCACTGCAGACCTTGGGGTGTAGGTACACCCACAGTGCTGTTAGGAAGGGAGTTCCAGGATTTTAACCCAGCAACAGTGAAGGAATGGTGATATAGTTCCAAGTCAGGATGGTGTGTGGCTTGGAGGAGAACTTGCAGCTGGTGGTGTTCCCATGCATCTGCTGCCCTTGTCCTTCTAGTTGGTAGAGGTCGCAGGTTTAGAAGGCGCTGTCGAAGGACCCTTGGTGAGTTGCTGCAGTGCATCTTGTAGATGGTACACATTGCTGCCACGTGTACATTGCAGGTGAAGGGAATGACTGTTGAAGATGGTCGATGGGGCGCCAATTAAGCGGGCTGCTTTGCCCTGGAAGGTGTTGAGCTTCTTGAGTGTTGTTAAAGCTGCACCCATCCAGACAAGTTGAGAGTATTCCATCACACTCCTGATTTGTGCCTGGTAGACAGGCTTTGCGGAGTTAGGTGTTGAGTTGCTTGTTGCAGCATTCCCAGCCCCTGACCTGCTCTCGTAGCCACAGCATTTATTTATTTATTTAGAGATACAGCGCTGAAATGGGCCCTTCAGACCACCGAGTCTGTGCCGACTAACCCTGCAGTAATCCCATAATCCCTACCACCTACCTACACTAGGGGCAATTTACAATGGCCAATTTACCTATCAACCTGCAAGTCTTTGGCTGTGGGAGGAAACCGGAGCACCCGGCGAAAACCCACGCAGTCACAGGGAGAACTTGCAAACTCCGCACAGGCAGTACCCAGAATCGAACCCGGGTCCCTGGAGCTGAGAGGCTGTGGTGCTAATCACTGCGCCACTGTGCCGCCCCATTGATGTGGCTGGTCCATAGAATCATAGAAAATTTAAGGCACAGAAAGAGGCTGTGTCAGCCGAAAAATGATCCACCTACTCTAATCTGACTTTCCAGCATTTGGTCCGTAGTCCTGCAGCTTACGGCACTTGAGGTGCATATCCAGACTCCTTTTGAATGAGTTGAGGGTCTCTGCCTCAACTACCCTTTCCGGCAGTGAGTTCCAGACCACAGTCACCCTCTGGGTGAAAAAGTTTTTCCTCATCTCCCCTCTAATTTTTCTGCCAATCACTTTAAATCTATGCCCCCTCGTCACTGACCTCTTTGCTAAGATGGATAGACACTTCACCTCCACTCTGTCCAGGCCCCTCAAAATTTTGTGCATTTCAATCAGATCTCCCCCCAGCCTACTTAATTTTTCCTCATAGCTGCATTTTTCCAGTCGTGGCAACATCCTTGTAAATCTCCTTTGTATCCTCTCAAGTGCAATTACATCCTTTCTGTAATTAGGTAACCTGAACTGCACACAGTACTCAAGACGTGGCCTAACCAATGATTTATACAGTTCCAGCATAACCTCCCTGCTCTTATATTCTGTACCTCAACTAATAAAGGAAAGGATTCCATATGCCTTAACCACCTTATCAACCTGTCTTGCTACCTTCAGGGATCTGTGGACATTCACTCCAAGGTCCCTCACTTCCTCTACACTTCTCAGTATTTTCCCATTAAGCGTGTATTTCTTTGCCTTGTTTGACCTCTCCAAATGCATCACCTCACACTTCTCCAAGTTGAATTCCATTTGCCACTTATCTACCCATCTGACCAAACCATCAATATCTTCCTGCAGCCTACAGCTATCCTCCTCGCTATGTACCACACGGCCAATCTTTGTGTTGTCTGCAAACTTCTTGATCATGCCCCTACATTTACGTCCAAATTGTTAATATACACCACAAAAAGCAGGGGACCTAGTTCTGAGCCCTGCGGAATGCCACTGGAAACAGCCCTCCTGTCGCTAAAACAGCCATCAACGATTACCCTTTGTTTCCTGCCACTGAGCCAATTTTGTATCCACCTTGCTGCATTTCCCTGGATCCCATGGGATTTTATTCTTTCAACCAGTCTGTCATAGGGACCTTGTCAAAAGCCTTGCTAAAATCCATGTAGACCACATCAACTGCACCACCCTCATCTATCTCCCTTGTTACTTCAAAAGATTCGATCAAGTTGGTCAAACAAGATCTTCCCTTAACAAATCCATGCTGACGATCCTTGATTAACCTGTGCCTTTCTAAGTGACAGTTTATCCTGCGTCTCAGAATAGGTTCCAATAATTTGCCCACTACTGGGGTTAGACTGACTGGCCTGTAATTATTCGGTCTATCCTTTGCTCCCTTTTTAAACAGAGTACAATGTTAGCAGTTCTCCAATCCTCTGGCACCACGCCTGTATCCAGCGAGGACTGGAAAATAATGGTCAGACCCTCTGCTATTTCCTCTCTTGCTTCTTTTAACAGCCTAGGATACATTTCATCTGGCTTTGGTGATTTATCAACTTTCAAGGATGCTAATCCCATTAATACCTCCTCTTTCCCTATGTTTATCACATCCAATACTTCGCAGTCTTCCTCCTTACTCAATATGTAGATAGCCTCCCCTCTAGTCGGCCTATGTTGGATTTGGTGTTTGGCAACGAACCAGGCCAGGTGACAGATTTCTCGGTGGGAGAGCATTTCGGTGATAGTGATCACAACTCCCTGACCTTTACTATAGTCATGGAGAGGGACAGGAGCAGACGGGATGGGAAAATATTTAATTGGGGGAGGGGGAATTACAATGCTATTGGGCAGGAACTGGGGAGCATAAATTGGGAACAGATGTTCTCGGGAAAATGCACGACAGAAATGTGGAGGTTGTTTAGGGAGCACTTGCTGCGACTGCTGGATAGGTTTGTCCCGATGAGGCAAGGAAGGGATGGTAGGGTGAAGGAACCTTGGATGACGAGATGTGGAACAGCTAGTCAAGAGGAAGAAGGAAGCTTACTTAAGGTTGAGGAAGCAAGGATCAGACAGGGCTCTAGAGGGTTACAAGGTAGCCAGGAAGGAACTGAAGAATGGACTTAGGAGAGCTAGAAGGGGACATGAAAAAGTCTTGGCGGGTAGGAATAAGGAAAATCCCAAGACGTTCTACACTTATGTGAGGAACAAGAAGATGGCCAGAGTGAGGATAGGGTCGATCAGGGATAGTGGAGGGAACTTGTGCCTGGAGTCGGAGGAGGTAGGGGAGGTCCTTAATGAATACTTTGCTTCAGTATTCACTAGTGAGAGGGACCTGGTCGTTTGTGAGGACAGCGTGGAACAGGTTGATATGCTCGAACAGGTTGAGGTTAAGAGGGAGGATGTGCTGGAAATTTTGAATGATATTAGGACAGCTAAGTCCCCGGGGCCAGACGGGATATATCCAAGGATATTACGGGAAGCGAGGGAAGAGATTGCTGCGCCTTTGGCGATGATCTTTGCGTCCTCACTGTCCACTGGAGTAGTACCGGATGATTGGAGGGTGGCAAATGTTGTTCCCTTGTTCAAGAAAGGGAATAGGGATAACCCTGGGAATTATAGACCAGTCAGTCTTAATGTCGGTCGTGGGCAAATTATTGGAGAGGATTCTGAGAGACAGGATTTATGATTATTTGGAAAAGCATGGTTTGATTAGAGACAGTCAGCATGGCTTTGTGAGGGGCAGGTCATACCTCACAAGCCTAATTGAATTCTTTGAAGATGTGACAAAAGACATTGATGAAGGAAGAGCAGTGGATGTGGTGTATATGGATTTTAACAAGGTGTTTGATAAGGTTCCCCATGGTAGGCTCATTCAGAAAGTGAGGAGGCATGGGATTCAGGGAAAGTTGGCTGTCTGGATACAAAATTGACTGGCCCATAGAAGTTAGAGGGTGGTAGTAGATGGAAAGTATTTAGCATGGAGCTCGGTGACCAGTGGTGTTCCGCAGGGATCTGTCTGGGACCTCTGCTCTTTGTGATTTTTAAAAATGACTTGGATGAGGAAGTGGAAGGCTGGGTTAGCAAGTTTGCCGATGACACGAAGGTTGCTGGAGTTGTAGATAGTGTGGAAGGCTGTTGTAGGTTGCAACGGGACATTGACAGGATGCAGAGCTGGGCTGAGAAGTGGCAGATGGAGTTCAACCTGGAAAAGTGTGAAGTGATTCATTTTGGAAGGTTGAATTTGAATGCAGAATACAGGCTTAAAGACAGGATTCTTGGTAGTGTGGAGGAACAGAGGGATCTTGGGGTCCATGTCCATAGATCGCTCAAAGTTGCCACCCAAGTTGATAGGGTTGTTAAGAAGGCGTATGGCATGTTGGCTTTCATTAACAGGGGGATTGAGTTTAAGAGCCCCGAGGTTATGCTGCAGCTCTATAAGGCCCTGGTTAGACCACACTTGGAATATTGTGTTCAGTTCTGGTCGCCTCATTATAGGAAGGATGTGGAAGCTTTAGAGAGGGTGCAGAGGAGATTTACCAGGATGCTGCCTGGACTGGAGGGCATGTCTTACGAAGAAAGATTGAGGGAGCTAGGGCTTTTCTCATTGGAGTGAAGAAGGATGAGAGGTGACTTGATAGAGGGATACAAGATGATAGGCATAGATAGTGGATAGCCAGAGACTTTTTCCCAGGGTGGAAAGGGCTATCACCAGGGGGCATAATTTTAAGGTGATTGGAGGAAGGTTTCGGGGAGATGTCAGAGGTAGGTTCTTTACACAGAGAGTGGTGGGTGCGTGGAATGCGCTGCCAGCGGTGGTAGTAGAAGCAGATACATTAGGGACATTTAAGCAACTCTTGGATAGGTACATGGATGATAGTAGAATGAAGGGTAGGTAGTTAGTTTGATCTTAGAGTAGGTTAAAGGTTCGGCACAACATCGTGGGCCGAAGGGCCTGTACTGGTCTATGTTCTATGTTAACTACAATATCTGCATTGTCCCCCTCTTTTTTGTGAAGACAGGCGCAAAGTGTTCATTAAGAACCATACCAGTATCTTCCGCTCCTACACATTGGTTGCCTTTTTGATCTTTTATGGGCCCTACTCTCTGCTTAGTTATCCTCTTACTCTTAATGCATTGTTAAAACATTTTTGGGTTCACCCTGATTTTGCCATTTTTACCACTATTCTTTCATGCCATCTCTTTGCTTTCTTAATTTCCTTTTTGATTTCACCCCTCCACTTTCTATACTCTCGGCTTTCTGTAGTATTGAGTTCTCAGGTGTCGGATGTAAGCTTTCCTTTTCTGCCTTATCTTACCCTGTAGGCTCCTTGACATTTATGGGGCTCTAGATCTGGCCATCTCATCCTTTTTCTTTGTGGGAACATGTTTACTCTGAACCCCTCTCCCACTGCCACTCCTTCCACCTGCCCATCTTCATTTCCTAAAACTAAGTCTAAAACTGCACCCTCTCTTGGAGTTTCTGGTCAATAGTGACCCCCAGGGTGTTGATAGTGAGGAATCCAGCGATGGTAATGCCATTTAACGTCGAGCCAAGATGGTTAGACACTCTCTTGTTTGAAATGGTCATTGTCTGGCACTTGGGTAGCAAGAAACATTTGTGTCATGTATCAGTCCAAGCGTGAATGTTGTCCAGGTCTTGCTGCATCTGGGCATGGGTTGCTTCAGTATCTGAGGAGTCGCGAATGCTGCCGAACATTGTGCAGTGAATATCCCCACTTCTGACTCTATGATGGAAGGAAGGTCATTGATGAAGCAGCTAAAAATGGCTGGGCCTCGGACACTATTCTGAGGAACTCCTGGGATGATTGACCTCTGACAACCACAACCATCTTCCTTTGTGCTAGATATGACCACTCTAGCCAGCGGAGAGTTTTCCCCTGATTCTCATTGTCTCCAGTTTTGCTGGGGCTCCTTGATGCCATACTCGGTCAAATGCTGCCTTGATGTCAACGGCAGTCACTCTCACCTCACTCTAACCTGCTTAACCTTTTCTCATAGGGCAACCCTTCATCTCAGGAATCAACCTAGTGAACCTTCTCTGAACTGCCTCCAATGCAAGTGTATCCCTCCTTAAATAAGGAGACCAGAACTGTGTGCAGTACTCTAGGTGTGGTTTCACCAATGCCCTGTACAGTATTAGCAACGACTTCCCTACTTTTATACTCCATCCCCCTTGCAATAAGGGCCAACATTCCATTTGCCTTAATTACTTGCTGTACCTGCATGCAAACATTTTGTGATTCATGTGCAAGGACACCCAGATCCCTCTATTGCAGCATTCTGCAGTGTCTCTCAATTTAAATATATTCTTCCCACCAAAGTGGACAACCTCATGTTTTCCTATATTATACTCTATCTGCCAAATTTTTGCCCACTCCTTTAACCTATCTATATCTCTTTGCAGACTTTGTGTCCTTCTCACAACTAGCTTTCCTACCTATAGCTTTCCTGCAGTTCCGAAGAAGGGTCACTGACCTGAAACGTTAACTCTGCTTCTCTCTCCACAGATGCTGCCAGACCTGCTGAGTATTTCCAGCATTTCTTGTTTTTATTTCAGATTTCCAGCATCCGTAGTATTTTGCTTTTATTTTAGCTTTCCTACCTATCTTTGTATCATCAGCCTTCATCCAAGTCCCTTCATCTAAGTCATTAATATAGATTGTAAATAGTGGTGATCCCAGCACTAGTTACAGTTTGCCAACCTGAAAATGGCCCATTTATCTCGACTCTGTTTCCTGTTAATTGGCCAATCAGCTATCCATGTTAATATATCACCCCCAACACCAGGAGCTCTTATCTTGTGCAGTAACCTTTTATGTGGCACCTTATTGAATGCTTTTTGGAAATCTAAGTGCACTGCATTTACTGGTTCCACTTAATCCACCCTGCTTGTTCACCCTCCAAGAACTCTTAAAGTTGTCAAACACGATTTTCCTTTCATAAAACCATGTTAACTCTGCTTGATTGTATTATGATTGTCTAAGTGTCCTGTTACTACTTCCTTAATGAATTCTAACATTTTCCCAATGATAAATGTTAGGCTAACTGGCCTATAGTTTCCTGCTTTCTGTCTCCCTCCTTTCTTGAATAGAGGTGTTTGCGATTTTCCAATCGGCTCGGACCTTTCCAGAATCTAGGGAATTATGGAAGATTATAACCAACATATCTCTGCAGTCACTTTTAAGACCCTAGGATGCAGGCCAACAGGTCCAGGGGACTTGTCAGCCTTTAGTCCCATTGGTTTTCCTAGTACTACTTCTCTAGTGATAGTGATCATTTTAATTTCCTTCCTCCTTTTTGCCCCTTGATTTTTCACTATTGGAATTATTTTCTGTGTCTTCTTTGAAGACAGATACAAAATACTTGTTCAAAATCTTTGACATTTAATTGTTTCCCATTATTAATTCCCTAGTATCATCCTCTAAGGGATCAACATTTACTTTAGCTACTCTCTCCCTTTTTATATACTTGTAGAAGCTCTTACTGCCTGTTAGTTTACACTCATATTCAAATTTCTCCCTTTTTTTGAGTCATCCTGTGCTGGTTTCTAAAATTTTCCCAATCTTCTAGCCTACCACTAATCTTTGCAACAATGTATGCCTTTTCTGTTGATTTGACACCATCCTTATCTTCCTTAGTTATTCACGGATAATACATTCTTTTAAGTCTTTTTCCTCAATGAAATATCTTTGAGAATATAGAATCTCTCCTTAATGGCTGCTACTGCTTAACTACCATGTTACCTACTTTCTCAGTCCACAGCAGCCAATTGTCTTCAAAGCTTTGTAATTCCATTTACACTAGTTTCAGACTCAAGTTTCTTGCCCTCAGACTGAATATGAAATTCATCATGTTATGATCGCTCTTGCTTAGAGGATCGTTTATGAAGCGATCATTAATCTTGGCTCATTACTCATTACACATTGCCAGGTCTAAAATAGCCTGTTCCCTGGTTCATTTTAGAACGTTTTGTCTAAGAAGCTGTCCCGAATACACTCCATGAGCTCATCCTCAAGGCTACTTTTGCCAATTTGATTTGTCCTTTCCATATGAAGATTAAAATCACCTACAATTATTATAGTACCTTTCTTGCAAGTCCCCATTATTTCTTGATTTATACTCTACAGTGTAGCTACTATTAGGGGGCTGATAAACTCCTCCCGTAACTGACCTCTTTCCCTTACTATTTCTTACCTCCACGCAAACTGATTCTACCTCTTGATATTTTAAGCCAAGGTCTTTTCTCACTAATAGTACAGATCTCATCCTTTAATAGAGCCGCCCAGCTCCTTTTCTTCCTATCCTGAAATGTCAAATATCCTTGAATATTCAGTTCCCAGCCTTGCTCACTCTGCAACCACACCTCAATGGCTATTATATCATACCCATTTTTACTTGTACAATCAATTCATCCATCTTGTTAGAAATGATGCATGCATTCAGATGAACATTTAATTCTGTCTTGCCATTTTTCCCTACTCTGACCCTATTTGCCGTTTTACTCATATTTGTAAGCTTTGTCCCGTCCTGTCACATTCTGGCTATCATTCCTCGTATCGCTACCCTGCACTATTGCCTTGTCCTTTCTTCTTAACTTTCTAACTCTCCCCTCACATGAATCCTCCCCCTTCACCACTTAGTTTAAAGCCCTCTCTACAGCCCTAGTTATATAATACGCCATGGCACAGGTCACAGCCCGGTTCAAGTGAAGCCCTTCCCAACAGTACAGCTCCCTCTTTCCCCAATACTAGTGCCAGTGCCCCGTGAATCAAAACCCATTTCCCTCATACCAATCTTTGAGCCATGCATTTAGCTCTCATCTTATTGACCCTATGCCAATTTGCTCATGGCTCAGGTAGTAATCTGGAGATTATTACCCTTGTGGTTCTGCATTTTAATTTAACCCAAGATGCTCATTTTCCTTCATAACCCCTTTCTTAGTCCTACCTATGTTGTTGGTACCCATGTGCACCACAATAACTGGATTCTTCCCCTCCCACTCCAAGTTCCTCTCCAGCCCCAAGGAGATGTCCTTAACCCTGGTGCTGGGCAGGCAGCACTGCCTTTGGGACTCGTGCTGTTGGCTGCAGAGAACAGTATCTATCCCCCCCCTAACTATACTGTCCCCTACTACTACATTCCTTTTTACTCCCTTGCCTTGAACGACGTTGTGGTCAGTTTGCTCATGCTGTCTGCAGCCTCTGCTCTTGTTCACAAGTAAGAACCTCAAACTTTTTGGACAATTGCCAGAGCTAGCTTCCAGTGCTATGTTCTAGATTCACAGAGCAAATCTGAAGTACTTAGCCTAAGAGGTTTGACTGCCTCCTGGAACAAAGTGTCTGGGTATCTTTCCCCCTCCCTAATACATTGCAATGTCTGAAGTTCGGACTGCAGCTCATCAGCTTTAAGCTAACATTCCTCAAGCTGCAGACACTTTCTGCAAATGTGGTTGCTGTGGATCACACTGGTGTCCACCAGCTGCAACACATCACCTGCCCTGCCATCTTTATTGCTGGTTTGCTTAACTAATTAGGGTTTCAAGTTTAGAAATATCACTTAATGATTTATAGTTAGATTAAGTAGTTTAATTAGTTATGCTATAAATTTAATACAGTACTTGTATCTCCCCTGTACTACATCAAACTACTGCTGCAATTTAGAGAAATTAAAAGAAACCTTAAAACTCATCAACCTACTTACCTAATGCCTCTGGACTTCAGCTGTCAGGTCTCGCCATGTCCCACTCCCCCTCTCAGACCACTCCGTTCTGTAAAAGACTGGAACAAGACCTTTTCCCTCACTACGCCAAATTCTCACTCATCAAATTCCCTACTGTCAAAGCAGGACTCTGTTGAATTGGACATCGTGCTACTTAGAATTTATTTTATCTTGCCTCTCCTTGTTCCTCTTAAAATGTAGCACTTCACACTTCTCCATTAAATTTCATCTGCCACTTGTGCACCCAATTCACCAGCCTATCTATGTCCTTTGAAGTCTATTACTATCCTCACAGTTCACAATACTTCCAATTTTGTGTCATCCACAAATCAAGTCCAGGTCATTAATATATATCAAGAAAATCAGATTTCCTAATACCAGCCCCTGGGGAATCACAATATATACATTTCTTCAGTCCAAAAAACAAATATTCACCCCTCCTCTTCTGTTTCTAGTCACTCGAGCAATCTTATTTATTTTTTTATTACTTATTTAGAGATACAGCACTGAAACAGGCCCTTCGACCCACGGAGTCTGTGCCGACCAACAACCACCCATTTATACTAATCCTAGATTAACCCCATATTCTCTACCACACGCCACCATTCTCCTACCACCTACCTACACTACAGGCAATTTACAATGGCCAATTTACCTATCAACCTGCAAGTCTTTGGCTGTGGGAGGAAACCGGAGCACCTGACAGAAACCCACGCAGACATAGGGAGAACTTGCAAACTCCACACAGGCAGTACCCAGAATTGAACCCGGGTCACTGGAGCTGTGAAGCTGCAGTGCTAACCACTGTGCCGCCCTTTCCTATCCATGCTGCTACTGTCCCTTATATTCTGTGAGCTCTAACTTTGCTGACAAGCCTGTTATGTGGCACTTTATCAAATGCCTTTTGGAAGTCCACATACACCACATCAACTGCATTACCCTCATCAACCCTCTCTGTTACCTCATCAAAAAAACTCAAGCAAGTTAATTAAACATGATTTGCCCTGAACAAATCCGTGCTGGCTTTCCTTAAGTAATCTGCATTTATCCAGATGACAGTTAATTTAGGACAGTCACCTGCCCTGCCATCTTTATTGTGGTTTGCTTAACTAATTAGGGTTTCAAGATTAGAAATATCACTCAATGATTGTTTCTAAAAAGCTTTCGCACCACCGAGGTTGCACCGCCTTACCTGTGGTTGCTGGGTTTACCCTTGCATTCTTTTTTGAAGTGTGTAGCATTTGCAATTCTCCAGTCCTCTGGCACCACCCCTTTATCAACAGAGCACTGGAATATTATGGTCAGTGCCTCTGTAATTTCCACCCTTACTTCCCTCAGTATCCTTGGATGCATCTCATCTGGTCTGGTGACTTATCAACCTATCAAGTACAGCCAGCCTATCTAATACCTCCTCTTTGCCAATTTTTAGTCCATCCAGTGTCTCAACTGCCTCATTTGTCACTACAACTTGGGCAGCAGCATCCTCCTTGGTAAAGACATATGCAAAGTACTCATTTAGTACCTCAACACTCCTGTCTTTCCATGTGTAAATCCCCTTTTAGGTCCCTAACCAACTCCACTCCTCCTTTTAGCACCATTTTACAATTTGTATGTCTATAGAAGCCCTTTGGATTCCCTTTTATGTTGGCTGCCAATCTCTTCCCAAACTCTCTCCTTGCTTCTTATTTATATTTTCACTTTGAACATATGTCTTATGCACCCATTTTCTGCTTCATCTTGCTCTCTATCACTTTTGTCATCCAGGGAGCTCTGGATATGTTTGCTCTATCTTTCCCCCTTTTGGGAATATACCTAGGCACCGGAAACGACAATGGCAAACCCAGCCCTGTCAACCCTGCAAAGTCCTCCTTACTAACATCTAGGGGCTTGTGCCAAAATTGGGAGAGCTGACACACAAACTAGTCAAGCAACAGCCTGACATAGTCATCCTCACAGAATCATACACTACAGACAATGTCCCAGACACCGCCATCACCATCCCGGGATATGTCCTGTCCCACTGGCAGGACAGACCCAGCAGAGGCAGAGACAATGATATACAGTCAGGAGGGAGTTTCCCTGGGAGTCCTCAGCATAGACTCAGGACCCCATGTCGCATAGCATCAGGTCAAACAGAAACAAGGAAATCTGCTGATTACCACCTACTGCGCCCCCGCCACTGCGCCTCCCCCCCCCCCCCCCCCCCACCTACCTCGGCTGATGAATCAATGCTTTTCCACGTAGAACACCAATTGGAAGAAGCACTGAGCGTAGCAAGGGCATAAAATTAACTCTGGGTAGGGGACTTCAACATCCATCACCAAGAGTGGCTCAGCAGCACCACTACTGACTGAGCTGGCCAAATCCTAAAGGATATAGCTGCTAGACTGGGTCTGCAGCAGGTGGTGAGGGAACCAACGGGGAAAAAACCTACTTGACCTTGTCCTCACCAATCTACCTGTTGCCAATGCATCTGTCCATGACACTATTAGTAGGAGTGACTACTGCGCAGTCCTGCGGAGACTAAAAGTCCCATCTTCACATTGAGGATACCATCGTGTTGTGTGGCACTACCACTGTGCTAAATAGGATAGATTTCGAACAGATCTAGCAACTCAAAATTGGGCATCCATGAGGCGCTGTGGGCTACCAGCAGCAGTAGAATTGCATTCAACCGCAATCTGTAACCTCATGGCCCAGCATATCCCCCACTCTACCATTACCATCAAGCTGGTGGACCAACCCTGATTCAATGATGAATGTAGGAGGGCATGCCAGGAGCAGCACCAGGCATACTTAAAAATGAGGTGTCAGCATGGTGAAGCTACAACACAGGAGTGCGTGCATGCCAAACAGCGGAAGAAGAATGCAATAGACCGAGCTAAGCGATTCCACAACCAACGGATCAGATGTGAGCTCTGCAGTCCTGCCACATCCAATCATGAATGGTGGTGGACAATTAAACAACTAACAGGAGGAGGAGGCATCACAAATAGCCCCATCCTCAATGATGGGGGATCCCAGCACATCAGTGCAAAAGACAGGGTTGAAGCATTTGCATCCATCTTCAGCCAAAGTGCCACGTGGATTTATTTTATTTATTTAGAGATACAGCATTGAAACGGGCCCTTCGGCCCACCGAGTCTGTGCTGACCAACAACCACCCATTTATACTAATCCTACATTAATCCCATATTCCCATATTAACCCCAACCACTTACCTACACTAGGGGCAATTTATAATGGCCAATTTACCTATCAACCTGCAAGTCTTTGGCTGTGGGAGGAAACCGGAGTACCTGGCGGAAACCCACGCAGTCACAGGGATAACTTGCAAACTAAGCACAGGCAGTACCCAGAATTGAACCCGGGTCACAGGAGCTGTGAGGCTGCAGTGCTAACCACATCTCAGTCTCCTCCTGAGCTCCCCAGCATCACAGCTACTCGCTTGATATCAAGAAATGGCCAAAGGCACTGGATACTGCAAAAGCTATGGGCTCTGACAACATTTCGGCAATAGTACTGAACGCTTATGCTCCAGACCTAGCCGTGGCCCTAGCCCAGCTATTCCAGAACAGCTGCAACACTGGCATCTACCTGGCAATGTGGAAAATTGCCCAGGTATGTTCTATCCACAAAAGGCACGACAAATACAATTCGGCCAATTACTGGCCTATCAGTTTACTCTCAGTCATCAGCAAAGTGATGGAAGGGGTCGTCGACAGAACTATCGAGCGGAACTTGCTCACTGCTCGCTGACGCTCAGTTTGAGTTCCGCCAGGGCCACTCAGCTCCTGACCTCATTACAGCCTTGGTCCAAATATGGACAGGAGCCGAGCTCCAGAGGTGAGGTGAATGTGACTGCCCTTGACATCAAGGCAGCATTTGACCAAGTATGGCATCAAGGAGTCCTAGCAAAACTGGAGTCAGTGGGAACCAGGGAAAACTGTCCATTGGTTGGAATCATACCTAGCACAAAGGAAGATGATTGTGGTTGTTGGTCAATCATCTCAGTCCCAGGACATCACTGCAGGAGTTCCTCAGGGTAGTGCCCTAGGCCCAACCATCTGCTTCATCAATGACCTTTCCTCCATCATAAGGTCAGAAGTGGGGGTGATCACTGTGCAATGTTCACCATTTGTGACTCCTCAGATATTGAAGCAGCCCATGCCCATATGCACCAAGCCCTGGACAACATTCAGGCTTGGGCTGACATGTGGCAGATAACATTTGTGCCGTACAAGTGCCAGAACAAGAGAGAATCTAACCATCTACCCTTGATGTTCAATGGCATTACTATTGCTGAATCCCCCATCAACATCCTGGGGGTCACCACTGACCAGAAACTGAACTGGACCAGCCACATAAATTCAGTGGCTACAAGAGCAGGTCAGAGGCTGGGATTTCTGCAGCGGGTAACTCAACCTCTGTCTCCCAATGCCTGTCCACCATCGACAAGGCACAAGTCAGGGGTGTGATGGAATTCTCTCCACTTGCCTGGATGGATGCATCCAACAACACTCAAGAAGCTGAACACCATCCAGGACAAAGCAGCCTGCTTGATTGGCACCCCATCCACCACCTTAAACCTCACTCCCTTCACCAGCAACGCACAGTGACAGCAGTGTGTACTATATAACAGATGCACTGCAGCAACTCACCATGGCTCCTAGGACAGCACTTTCCAAACCTGTGACCTCTACCACCTAGAAAGACAAGGACAGCAGATGCATGGGAAGACCACCATTTCCCTCCAAGTCACACACCATCCTGATTTGGAACTATATCGCCATTCCTTCACTGTCGCTGGGTCAAAATCCTGGAACTCCCTTCCTAACAGCACTGTGGGTCTACCTGCACCCCAAGGACCGCAGCGGTTCAAGAAGGCAGCTCACTACCACCTTGAGGGCAATTAGGATGGGCAAAAATGCTGCCTAGCCAGTGATGCCCACATGCCACGAACAAGTAAAAAAAAAAGCCTTGACTGTACCCAAACTATCTCCTCCTAAAGGTAGCCTGTTCCATTACAGTTTTGTCTGCCAATCTTTGATTCAAATTTATCTAAGCCAGATCTATTCTCACTCCATTGAAATTGCTGCTTCCCCAGTTTATTATCTTTACTGTGGATTGTTCCTTGTCCTTTTCCATAGCCAACTTAAACCTTACGATACTATGATGACTGTCCCCTAAATGTTCCTCTACTGATACTCAATCCACTTGACCCAATTGATTCTCCAGAACCAGATCCAGCAATGCCTCCTTCCTCATTGGACTGGAAACATACTGATGTAGAAAAGTCTCTTGAACACACTTTAGAAACTCTTTCCCCTCTCTGCCCTTTACGCTATTACTATCCCAGTCTATGTTAGGATAATAAAGTCCCCCATTATAACTGCTCTGTAATGCTTGCACCTTTGTAATTTCCATGCAAATTTGTTTCTCTATATCTTTCCCACTAGTTGGTGGCCTATAGAATACATCCAGCAATGTAATGGTGCCTCTATTGTTTCCTAGCTGTAAACAAATAGATTCTGTCCTTGACCCCTCTAGGATATCCTCTCTTTCCAGCACTGTAAGTTCTCCTTAATCAGTACAGCTACCCCTCCTTTCTTTCCTCCCCTATATTTCCTACCCTATATTTCCTAAACATCTAACCAGGAGATTTAGTACCCTGACCTGCCCTTTTTTTTGAGCCAGGTCTCCCTTATCACTACAGCATCATATTTCCAGGTAGCTATCTGCACCTGCAGCTCACCAACTTTATTTACCACACTCCGCACATTCACATACATGCGCAATAAACCTGAGACCTTGTTACATTGCTTCTTACTCGGACCCCACCTGAAACCTTGCTATTTTCTACTCTAGTGCTGTTTCTCATAATTCTCTGTGCACCTTGGTTTTCCTCTCTAATATTATCTCCTGGTTCCCACCCCCTTGCCAAGTTTATTTAAACCCTCCTTAATAGCTGTAGCAAACCGCACACAAGGACTACTCTGTTCAGGTGCAACCCTTCTGGCCAGTACGGGTCCCAATGTCCCAAATACATGAACAGCTAGAAGATAACTAAAATAGTGGGGTCGATTAGGGACTATAAGGGTAACCAGTGTGTGGAGGTGGAGTATGTTGGTATAGTTCTTAATGAATGCTTTGCATCTCTTTTCACAAAAGAGAGGGACGATTCAGACGTTTAAATCAGGGAGGAGTGTGAAATAGTGGATGAAATTAATGTACTGACAGGGGAAGTATTAAGGCCTTTAACATGTTGGAAAGTGGATAAATCCCCAGGCCCAGACAAAAGGGATGGAAGAGAAGAAAAGGCGAAGACTCTGACCATTCTTTTCCAACCCTCTCTGGCTATAGGCATGGTGCCAGCAGACTGGAGGATAGCTAACGTTGTACTATTGTTTAAAAAGGAAGGGGATAGACTGAGTAATTACAGGCCAATCAGCCTAACCTCAGTGATGAGAAATTATTGGAAAAAAATTCTGAGAGGCAGGATAAATCTTCATTTAGAAAGGCATGGATTAATCAAAGACAGCACAGATTTGTTGAGGGAAGGTCAAGTCTGACTAATATGAACAAAGAACAAAGAAAATTACAGCACAGGAACAGGCCCTTCGGCCCTCCAAGCCTGCGCCGATCCAGATCCTCTATCTAAACATGTCGCCTATTTTCTAAGGGTCTGTATCTCTTTGCTTCCTGCCCATTCATGTATCTGTCTAGATACATCTTAAAAGATGCTATTGTGCCCGCGTCTACCACCTCCGCTGGCAACGTGTTCCAGGCACCCACCACCCTCTGTGTAAAGAACTTTCCACGCATATTCCCCCTAAACTTATCCCCTCTCACTTTGAACTCGTGACCCCTCATAATTGAATCCCCCACTCTGGGAAAAAGCTTCTTGCTATCCACCCTGTCTATACCTCTCATGATTTTGTACACCTCAATCAGGTCCCCACTCAACCTCCATCTTTCTAATGAAAATAATCCTAATCTACTCAACCTCTCTTCATAGCTAGCGCCCTCCATACCAGGCAACATCCTGGTGAACCTCCTCTGCACCCTCTCCAAAGCATCTACATCCTTTTGGTAATGTGGCGACCAGAACTGCACGCAGTATTCCAAATGTGGCCGAACCAAAGTCTTATACAACTGTGATTATATTTTTTGAGTAGGTAACAGAGTAGTGGGGGAGGGTAGTGCATTTGATGTAGTCTATATAGATTTTAGCAAGGTTTTTAATAAAGTCCAACATGGCAGACTGGTCATGAAAGTAAAAGCTCCTGACATCCAAGGCGAAGTGTTTGATCCAAAATCAGCTTAGAAGCCGGAAGCATAGTGATGGGCGTTTGTGTGACTGGAAGGTAGTTTCCAGTGAGGTTCTGCAGGGCTCAGCACTGGGCTGCTTGCTTTTTGTGGTATATGTCAATGATTTGGACTGTACTTAGATTTCCAGGGGGCATTTGATAAGTGCCACCTCAAAAGTTATTGCGGAAAATAAAAGCTCATGGTATAGAGGGTAACATATTGGTATGAATAGAAAATTGGCTAGCTAACAGAAAACAGAGTCGGCATAAATGGGTCATTTTCTGGTTGGCAAGATATGATGTGGTGTGCCACGGGGATCAGTGCTGGGGCCTTGACTTTTTACAATTTATATAAGTGACTTGAATGAAGGGACCAAAGGTATGGTTGTTAAATTTGCTGATGACGCAAAGATAGGTAGGAAAGCAAGTTGTGAAAAGGACATAAGGGGGCTACAAAGGGATATAGATAGGTTAAGTGAGTGGGCAAAGATCTAGCAAATGGAGTATGATGTGGGAAATTGTTTATTTTGGTAGGAAGAATATAAAGCATATTATCTAAATGAGATTGCAGAGGAATCTGGGTGTCCGAGTGCATGAATCGCAAAAGATTAGTATGCAGGTATAGCAAGTAATTAGGAAAGCTAAATGGAATATTATCGTTTATTGTGAGGGGTAGTGAATACAGAAGTCGGGAGGTTATGCTTCAGTTATATAGGGCATTGGTGAGACCACATCTGGAGAACTGTGAATGGTGTTAGTCTCCTTATTTAAGGAAGGATGTAAATGCCTTGGAAGCAGTTCAGAGAAGGTTTACTAGACTAATACTTGGAATGGGCGGGTTGTCTTATGTAGAAAGGTTGGACAGGCAAGGCTTGTATTGGCTGGAGTTTAGAAGAGTAGAGGCAACTTGATTGAAATATATAAGATCCTGAGTGGTCTTGACAGGGTGGATATGGAAAGGATGTTTCCTCTTGTGGGGGAATCCAGAAGTTTAGTTTAGTTTAGAGATACAGCACTGAAACAGGCCCTTCAGCCCACCGAGTCTGTGCCGACCATCAACCACCCATTTATACTAATCCCATATTCCTACCACATCCCGACCTGTCCCTATATTTCCCTACCACCTACCTATACTAGGGGCAATTTATAATGGCCAATTTACCTATCAACCTGCAAGTCTTTGGCATGTGGGAGGAAACCGGAGCACCCGGAGAAAACCCACGCAGACACAGGGAGAACTTGCAAACTCCACACACGCAGTACCCAGAATTGAACCCGGGTCGCTGGAGCTGTGAGGCTGCGGTGCTAACCACTGCGCCGCCCCTAAGTAGGGGTCACTGTTTACAAATAAGGGGTTGCCCATTTAAGACAGACGAGAAAATTGTTTCTCTGAGGGTCATGAGTCTTTGGAACTCTCCTCAAAAGGCAGTGGAGTCTTTGAATATTTTTAAGACAGAGGTAGATAGATTTTTGACAAGCAAGGGGGTGAAATGTTATCAGATGTAGGCGGGAATACGGAGTTGAGGTTACAATCAGATCTGCCATGATCTTGATGAATGGCGGAGCAGGCTCAAGGGGCTGAGTGGCCTGCTCTTCCTAATTCATTTGTTTGTATGTCTGTATAAATGTGGGGGGTATGATTAAGAAATTTGCAGACGCTGCAAAAATGGCCAGGTGGTAATGAAGAAGAAAGCTGTAGACTGCAGGAAGATATCAATGGACTAGTCAGGTGGGTGCAACAGTGGCAAATGGAGTTCAATCCGGAGAAGTGTGAAGCAATGCATTTGGGGAGGGCAAACAAGACATGGGAATACATAATAAATGGTAGAATTCTGATAATAGAGGAACAGCGGGACCTTGGAGTGCATGTCCACAGATCCCTGAAGGTGGCTTGGCAGGTAGATAAGGTGGTCAAGAAGGCATGCGGGATACTTGCCTTTATTAGCCAAGGCATAGAATGAGTTATGCTGGAAATGTATAAAACACTAGTTACTGGAGTCCTGTGTGCAGTTCTGGTCACTGTGCTATAGGAAAGATGTGATTGCTGGGCTGGTGTGTGGCACTACCACTGCAAAATGGGCTAGATTCAGAACAGATCTAGCAACTCAACCGGGCATCCATGAGGCTCTGTAGGACATTAGGATAATAATCCACCAAAATCTGTAAACTCCAGGCCCAGCATATTCCTTACTTTACATCAAGCTAAGGGACCAAAGCTGATTCAATGAGGAATGTAGGAGAGCATGTCAGCAGCAACACTAGGCTTACCTAAAAGTGTGGCAACCTGGTGAAGCTGAAAGTTTGCTTAGTATTTTTAGCAACGGATCAATTAGTGTGTCAGGGAGAGAGATTAAAAGCACTTATTGACATCAGCACAAGGAAAGGAGCTGATTTGTGAATAGCTGGTGAGTTTCTTTTGACCAAATTCAGGGGCAAGTCTTAAGTTTATTCCTGGTAAGTTTGCAGGGCGTCTCAGTCCTGTTGAATGCACATTCAGTTCCATGTGGGAACTCCAGAGTACGCCTCATGTCCAAGCGAACCATGTGCAGGAAGTGTCGTCAGCTACAGCAGCTCAAGCTCCTGGATATTGAGCTTGAGCCGCATCTGACATCATTGCTGCACATCCTAAAGGCTGAGAGCTATGTGGAGAGCACGTTTCAGGAGGTGGTCACCCCACAGCTTAAGAGTATGCAGGCAGAAAGGGAATGGGCAACTGCGAGACAGACAATGAGGACCAGGCAGGAAGTGCAGGAGTGCCCTGAGTGCATCCCACTCTCTAACCATTATTCTGGTGAGGGCAGTGGTTCCTTTGGAGTATAGCCAGAGCCAAGTCCGTAGCACCATGGGTGACACAGCTGTACAGGGGGTGGGAGGGGCAGTGGTGATGGGGGAAGGTCAGAAACCGATAGTGACAGGGGATGTGCTGTAACAATTCTGCGATTTGTTAGGGGAACAGACGGGCATTTCTGTGGCTGCAGAACTCATTTCTGGATGGTGTGTTGCCTCCCTGGTGCCAGAGTGAAGGACGTCACTGAGCTGCTGCAATGCATTCTGAGGGGGAGGGTGCACCTAAGCACATAGTCCATATCAGTACCAAAGACGGGTAAAAAGAGGATGTCCTACAAGCAGATTTTAGGAAGCTCGGGGGGAAAAAAGCAGGAACTCAAAGGTAGTAATCTCTGGATTACTCTCAATGCCACGTACTAATGAGTACGGAAATAGGCAGGCTTTAGAGTCCTGTGGCCAGACAGATTGCACCTCTAAAGGGCCAGGGCCAGTATAGCCACAGGGAGCTTTACTGGAGCTGTTGGGAAGGGTTTAAATTTGCTTGATGATGGGGGTGGGAACCTGAGCATAGATACAGAAGGGAGAGAATCAAACTGGAAATGGGAGGCAGAAACTTTTTAAATGAGTGTAGAAAGCAGAGAAATCAAAGGAAAAAACAATGTGCAACGAAGAAGTTGTTCAGTGCTTAATATATACTTCAATGCCTGGAGTCTAACGAATAACACAGATGAGCTGAGGATACCGATAGGCACTTGGAAATATTTCATAACCATTACTGAAACGTGACTTAGAGAAGGGTAGGAATGGTAGCTCAACAGTTTTCAGACCAGATAGAGAAGGGGATGGAAATGGATGGGGTGTCACAATATTAGCTGAAGAAACAATTACAGCTGTGAGGAGGGATGATGTGCGAGAAGGAGCATCAAATGAAGCCTTGAGTTGAACTGAAGAACAAAACCGGGGCAGTCACACTGCTGAGAGTGTAGTATAGAACCCCAGGGATAGAAGAGCAAATGTCGACAAATTTCTGAGAAGCGCAAAAACAATAGGGCAGTAATTATAGGGGATCTCTTATTAACTGGAATAGAATCAGTGTCAAAGTTAGAGAAGGCGCAGAATACTTAATGTGCATTTCGGAGAACTTTTTTAGCTAGCATGTCGCAAGTCATTTTTTATTCATTCATGGGATGTAGGCGTCGCTGGCTCGGCTAGCATTTTTTGCCCATCCCTAATTGGAACCACTGCAGTCCATGTGAGGTAGGTACACCCACAGTGCTGTTAGGAAGGGAGTACCTGAATTTTGACCCAGTGACGTATATAAAGAGCAAGAGGGTAACCAAGGAAAGGGTTGGCCCACTCAAGGACAGAGAAGGGAATCTATGTGTGGAGCCAGAGGAAATGGGCGAGGTACTAAATGAGTACTTTGCATCAGTATTCACCAAAGAGAAGGACTTGGTGGATGATGAGCCTAGGGAAGGGAGTGTAGATAGTCTCAGTCATCTCATTATCAAAAAGGAGGAGGTGTTGGGTGTCTTGCAAAGCATTAAGATAGATAAGTCCCCAGGGCCTGATGGGATCTACCCCAGAATACTGAGGGAGGCAAGGGAAGAAATTGCTGGGGCCTTGACAGAAATCTTTGCATCCTCATTGGCTACAGGTGAGGTCCCAGAGGACTGGAGAATAGCCAATGTCCCTCCTTTGTTTAAGAAGGGTAGCAAGGATAATCCAGGAAATTATAGGCCGGTGAGCCTTACGTCAGTGGTAGGGAAATTATTGGAGAGGATTCTTCGGGACAGGATTTACTCCCATTTGGAAACAAATAGACTTATTAGCGAGAGGCAGCATGGTTTTGTGAAGGGGAGGTCGTGTCTCACTAATTTGATTGAGTTTTTTGAGGAAGTGACAAAGATGATTGATGAAGGAAGGACAGTGGATGTTGTCTACATGGACTTCAGTAAAGCCTTTGACAAGGTCCCTCATGGCAGACTGATACAAAAGGTGAAGTCACATGGGATCAGAGGTGAGCTGGCAAGATGGATACAGAACTGGCTCCGTCATAGAAGACAGAGGGTAGCAGTGGAAGGGTGCTTTTCTGAATGGAGGGATGTGACTAGTGGTGTTCCGCAGGGATCAGTGCTGGGTCCTTTGCTGTTTGTAGTATATATAAATGATTTGGAGGAAAATGTAGCTGGTCTGATTAGTAAGTTTGCGGACGACACAAAGGTTGGTGGAGTTGCGGACAGTGATGAGGATTGTCAGAGGATACGGCAGGATATAGATCGGTTGGAGACTTGGGTGGAGAAATGGCAGATGGAGTTTAATCCGGACAAATGTGAGTTAATGCATTTTGGAAGGTCTAATGCAGGTGGGAAGTATACAGTAAATGGCAGAACCCTTAGGAGTATTGACAGGCAGAGAGATCTGCGTACAGGTCCACAGGTCACTGAAAGTGGCAACGCAGGTGGATAAGGTAGTCAAGAAGGCATACGGCATGCTTGCCTTCATCGGTCGGGGCACAGAGTATAAAAATAGGCAAGTCATGCTGCAGCTGTACATAACTTTAGTTAGGCCACACTTAGAATATTGCGTGCAATTCTGGTCGCCACACTACCAGAAGGACGTGGAGGCTTTGGAGAGGGTACAGAAGAGGTTTCCCAGGATGTTGCCTGGTCTGGAGGGCATTAGCTATGAGGAGAGGTTGGATAAACTCGGATTGTTTTCACTGGAACGACGGAGGTGGAGGGGCGACATGATAGAGGTTTACAAAGTTATAAGCGGCATGGACAGAGTGGATAGTCAGAAGCTTTTTCCCAGGGTGGAAGAGTCAGTTACTAGGGGACATAGGTTTAAGGTGCGAGGGGCAAAGTTAAGAGGGGATGTGCGAGGCAAGTTCTTTACACAGAGGGTGGTGAGTGCCTGGAACTTGTTGCCGTGAGAGGTGGTGGAAGCAGGTACCATAGAGACGTTTAAGAGGCATCTTGACAAATACATGAATAGGATGGGAATAGAGGGATACGGACCCCGGAAGTGCAGAAGGTTTTAGTTTAGGCAGGCATCAAGATCGGCGCAGGCTTGGAGGGCCGAATGGCCTGTTCCTGTGCTGTACTGTTCTTTGTTCTTTGACAGTGAAGGAACAGTTATATAGTTCCAAGTCAGGATGGTGTGAGACTTGCAGGGGAACTTGCAGGTGGTGGTGTTCCCATGCATTTGCTGCCCTTGTCCTTCTAGTTGGTAGAGGTTGCAGATTTGGAAGGTGCTGTTGAAGGAGCCTTGATACATTGCTGCAGTGCATCTTGTAGATGGTACACACTGTTGCCACTGTGCGTGGGTGGTAGAGGGGGTGAATGTTTGTGGATGGGTTGCCTATCAAGCGGGCAGGGTAAGCAGTTTTATGCTTAGTTTTAAGGAATGAAACCAAGCAGGTGAAAGGGGTGTTGGTGGGAGAGCATTTTGATGATAGTGAGCATAATTCAGTCAGATTTAGGGTAGTTATGGAAAAGGACAATGTTAGACCGAGAGTGAAAATTCTCAATTTGGGGAAGGGCTAATTTTATTAAGTTGAGATGTGATTTAGCAAAAGTGGACTCGAAACAACTACTTGAAGATAAATCAGTGTCAGCAATGGGGGGTATTCAAGGAGGAGATAGAGGGGGTTCAGAACAAATACATAAAGAAATAAGAACATAACTAGGAGCTGGAGAAGGCCAGAGTTTTCATAAAAGGCCTGCTTTGTTTAACAATACTGTGCTGTACTGTTCTTTGTTCTTTGAAGTTGGGAATTTGATGCAAGTTGGATCTCTGGGAAGTATTTCTCAAGCTGAAATTTAGATTAACAATTGGAATATGAATCAGAACTTAAAACTATAAAAGAAACTGCAGATTAGCTAAAATACCTAGTTAACAGAAACTGCCTGTCAATGTTGGTGGCAGTTAACTGTCAATCAGTTGAAAGTGGTTACCTGAATAGTGTCAATTACTGTAGCAGGAAGCTGATCTCGCTGTTATAACTTGGGTGTGGGTCATTAGATCTATATAAGTAGACAGCATTTGCTGCACAGTTTTCATAAACGTCGGGCATTTGGTGCAAGTGGGATCTTGGTGCCGAGGTGGAAGGAGGTGTTTTTATTTTTGTTTGACCTCCAGAAGCTGGTGAGTGTTTTTGTTTTGCCTCTAAGACTGTAACTTGCTATTACTGTACTAAACTAGTAACTAATCAAAGAAATTGAAATCAAAGAAATCCAGGCGCTTACCCATTGTCTCCCGAGACAAGGAGGCCAAAGAAGAAGAATCAAAGAAATGATTAAATTGAGACAGACATGGCAGGGAAGGTGGTGTGCTGTAACTGCAGCATGAGAGAGTTTGTGGAGAGCATTGCGATCCCAGACAGCTGTATCTGCAGTAAGTGTTTGCAGCTCGAGCAACTTCAGCTCAGAGTTGTTGAGCTGGAGTCTGAGCTACAGACAATGCAGGGCAGCAGGGAGGGGAAGAGTTACCGCGAAACTTCAGTCGTACCCCTTGGGTTAAGTAGAACTTTAGAGTTAGTCAATCATCAGGGACAGGAGGGTGTGACTGCCAGTCGGGCAGGTGTGGAGATGCAGTGATGGAGCCTCGATTTTTGACTTTGACCAACAGGTATAAGGCACTTTCTACGTGTGTGGTTGATAACAAGGTCTGCATGGGGGATGGGCAAACATACCTTGGCACCATGGTGCAGGAAGCCATTCAAGTTGGGGGGATTGAAAAGGAATGCGGTAATGATAGGGGACAGTATAGTCAGGAGGATAGATACTGTTCTCTGCAGCCACAACCGGGACTTCTGAAGGTTGTGTTGCCTGTCCTGTGCCAGGGTTGAGGACATCTCACGGCTAGCGATAAACTTGGAGTGGAATGGGGAGGATCCAGTTGTCATAGTCCACGTAGGAGCCAATGACATAGATAGAACTAGGAATGATGTTCTGTTGAGAGAGTTTGAGGAGTTGGGGTCCAAATCAAACAGCATAAGGTAAATTCTAGATTATTACTGACTCATGTGCCAATTGGGTCAAGACAATTAGAGAATTAAATGCATGGCTCAAACTGTAGTGTGAGAAGAATGGGTTTCGATTCATGGGGCACTGCACCAGGACTGGGAAAAGAGGGAGATGTTCTGTTGGGATGGCCTCCACTTAAACTGGGCTGGGATCAGTGTCTTGCAAATTGTATAATTTTATTTATTTATTTAGAGATACAGCACTGAAACAGGCCCTTCGGCCCACCGAGTCTGTGCCGACCATCAACCACCCATTTTATACTAATCCTACACTAATTCCATATTCCTACCACATCCCCACCTGTCCCTATATTTCCCTGCCACCTACCTATACTAGGGGCAATTTATAAAGGCCAATTTACCTATCAACCTGCAAGTCTTTGGCATGTGGGAGGAAACCGGAGCACCCGGAGGAAACCCATGCAGACACAGGGAGAACTTGCAAACTCCACACAGGCAGGACCCGGAATTGAACCCGGGTCGCTGGAGCTGTGAGGCTGCGGTGCTAACCACTGCGCCACTGTGCCGCCCATCATATAACTACAGCTATGAGTGGGGCTTTAAACTAAAAGGGGGGCTGGGTCAGGGAAAGGGATATTTAGAAATCTAAAGACAAAAGCTGAGGCAATAGAGCAGTTTAGCCATTTGGGTAAAGACGAGCAGAGCAGAACAGGAACGACCAGAGATTAACGGAAAGCATGCATCAGTGCATGAGGTCCATACAAAAAATAGCAGTTAAAAAATGAAATTAAAGGCTCTATCTGAATGTGGAAAGCATTCGTAACAAGGTAGATGAACCAGCAGCACAAAGGTAAAGAGTTGATCTAATTGACATTACAGAGACATTGTTACAAGCTGACGAAGTTTGGGAAATAAATATTCCATGGTACGCAATGTTTCAAAAAGACAGACAGAATGGAAGAGGAGGAGTTGCAGCCCTGATGGTAAAAGTTGACATAAGGACGGTAGTGAGAAATGATCTTGTCTCAGAAAATCAGGAAGTAGAATCAGTATGGGTGGAGATTATGAATAACAAGGGTCAGAAAACACTGGTGGGAGTAGTTTATAGGACCCTTAACAGTAGTTATACTGTTGGACAAACCATTAAGCAAGAAAAAAGTTGATGCTTATAGCAAAGTGTTACGATCAGGTGAGAAAGGTGTCGAAGGATCTTTTACTGTCTTCACCTAGTCTTATTGTAACAGGGTTTAATTTTTAAAGAGTGTTTTGAGCTCCCCCTTGGTGAATCCTTGTTCACCGCTTTCCAATTATAAGGCAAAGAAATGAGCACACCAGGTTTTCTTGGGTTTAAAGAAGAAAAGTGAAATTTATTAAAACTTAAACTCTGATACGGTTAACGCCTACAGATACACGTTGCGCCCCACGCTAGCATGCATACGCAATACGCACATGTAAATAGAGACAGAAAAGAGAAGAAAAGTAAAATGGAGAGGTTTGAGGCAATCTCTGAAGAGGGGGTTTTTACTGTGCTTCGAGCTCGCTGTAGGGTCCTTGCTTGTAGGTCATTCTTGCTTTTCGTTGGGGCCCAGGATTCTTCTTAAACCTTGTTCACTGTAGGAGACTTTTCTCTCTTGGGGTTCATATGTCTTTAATGGTTTCCGAAGCTGGTGAGAGCGAGATGAGAGCAGACAGGAGACAGGTCTTTTCCAGTCCAGGAGCAAACAGCTTTGAGTTTTAACCTTATGGCCAGTTCAGATTCAAAAAACTCCAACAGTCAGTTCATCATGTGACTCAACTGGTCTGACCATGTCTGTTTGTGTATTCGGCCATCTTAATAGTTAACCTGGAATGCTTCAACGTCTGGTAATCAAAAGTCCATTGTGGATTAAATTGGAGCAGGGAGTGGCCCCTTTGTCAAATCCAAGTACTGTCTGTTACTATGCAAATGTCTTACCTGTCAGGGGTTTGGCAATTTCTTGTGATAAGCCGCCTTTTCTTCCCAGCCACAATTTTAAGTTTTAATGTTCATGTGGCGAAATGTGTACCTCAGACTTGGCAGGTGGGGGGGCCTGCCTGAGAAAAGGCAGTGTAATATGGGAGATTTTAATCTTCATATAGACTGGAGAACTCAAATGGGCAAAGGTAGTCTGGAAGATGAGTTTGCAAAATGCGTTCACAGTATCGCCTTTAACGTCATAAGATGTCCCAAGGCACTTCGCAGGACCATTATAAAATAAAATGTGACACTGAGCCATATGAGATATTGGGTCAGATGACCAAAAGCTTGGTCAAAGAGGTAAGTTTTAAGGGAGGAAAACGAGGTAGAGAAATGTAGGAAGGGAATTCCAGAGCTTTGGACCTAGGCAGCTGAAGGCACGGCCACCAATGGTGGAGCAATTAAAATCGGGAATGGTCCTAGAACAAAGGTTGTGAAACGAATGAGGGCCAAAGTTATTTTAAATCTTGTATTATGTAATGAGGTAGGTTTAATTAGTGATCTCATAGTGAAAGATCCTCAAGGAAAGAGTGATCATAATACAATTGAATTGCATATTTCATGAGTGACATGCTTGAGTTCAAAAGGAGAATCTTAAATATAAAGCCAATTGAATAGTTATGAGGGGAGAGCTTGCTGAGGTTTATTGGGTAAATAGATTAAAAGGTATGCTGGTAAATAAACAGTGGGAAACAATTAAATTATTCAAAATGTTCAACAAAAATACGTTCCATTTTTTAAAAAAAACTTGGTGAGAAAGATCTGTGGCTTACGAGGGAAGATTAAAAGAGACTAAAATATTGCAAACAGTAGTAATAAGCCTGAGAGAGTTTTAGAAACAAGCAAAGGCTGACCAAAAAGTTGATGAGGGAAAAAAATAGAATGAGACTAAACTAGCTAGGAATCCAAAAATGAATTTTAAGAGCTTTTGCAAATATATAAAAAGGATAGTAGCTAAAGTAAACATTGCTTCCTTAGAGGCAGAGCTGGAGTAGGCCACTCAGCCCTTCAAACCGGCTCCGCCATAATTATTCTCTATAATATCAGGGCCCATGTTTACTTCCACTAACCACCTCTTTTGTTTGCATGCCAGTAGAAATGTTTACAGTGGTTTCTTTTTTACATCTCTTGATAGTCGACTTTCATTCATTCATTCAAATACAGTCCCACAAAGTTAGAGTAGGATTCCCAACTCTAGAGGCCCCGGATGTCGAGCATACAGAGTAGAATAAGGCAAAAAAGGGAAGCCTATGCCAGATACTGCGAGATCAATACTGTAGAAAGCCAAGAGGAGTGTAGAAAATGTACGGTTGAATTTCTTTTTAAAAATGGGAAGCAAAGAGGACATGGAAAGATATACATGAAATGTAAGAGAATAACTAAGGAAGAGTAGGGACAATTGGAGACCAAAATTGTAATTTATATGGAGAGGCAGATGATGTGGGCATGGTTCATAATGAATATTTTGCATCCCTCTTCTCAAAAGAGGTGTTGATGTAGACATTATAGTTGAGAAGGAGTATGACATATTGGATGGTATCTGCATAAGAGGAAGTATTAAGTGGTTTAGCATCTTTGAAAGTAAATTAAATGTATCCCAGGATGGTAAAAGAAGCAAGAAGCAGAGACTGACCATTATTTTCCAATCCCCTCTGACTACAGGCTTGGTGCCAGAAGATTGGAAGATTGCTAAAAGGGAAGAATAGACTGAATAATACAGGCCAGTTGACCGAATCTCAGTGGTGGGGCAATTATTGGAAAAATTCTGAGGGACAGGTATTAATCCGTGCCCTTTCTAAATGATGATTAATCAAGAACAGTCAGCTTGGATTTGTTAAGGGGAGGTTGTGTCTGATTAACTTATTTGAATTTTTGAGGTAAGGAGGGTTGATGAGGGTAGCACACTTGATGTAGTCTACACAGATTTAAGCAAGGCTTTTAACAAGGTCCCACATGGCAGACTTCAGAAAATTCAAAGCTCCTGAGAACAAAGGGTAAAGTGGCAAATTGGATCCAAAGTTGGCTCAGTGGCAGGAAGCAAAGGATTATGGTTGACGGGTGTTTTTGTGACTGTTTCAAATGGGGTTCTGCAGGGCTAGATCCCTTCATTTTAGTGGTATATATCAATGATTTAGACTTAAATGTAGAGAATTAAGAAGTTTGCAGATGATACAAGATTTGGTAGTGTGGTTGATAATGAGGAAGAAAGCTGTAGACTGCAGGAAGATATCAATGGAATAGTCAGGTGGGCAGAAAAGTGACAAATGGAATTCAATCTGCAGAAATAAGGTAGTGCATTTGGGAAGGGCAAACAAGACAAGGGAATACTTCATAACACTGAGAAATGTAGCGAAACAGAGGGACTTTGGAGTGCAAGTCATCCCTGAAGGTAACAGGGCCCAGTAGATAAGGTGATTAAGAAGGTTTATGGGATACTTTCCTTTTTTTGAGAGGAGATTTAATTAAGGTGTGTACAATTATGAGGGGCCTAGAAAGAGTGGATAAGGAGGACCTATTTAGCAGTGCTGTCAATAACCAGGGGTACAGACTTAAAGTAATTGGAAGGATTAGAGGAGTGTTGAGTAGGCATAAGTGGGTCATTTTCTGGTTGGCAAGATGCAAGGAGTGGTGTGCCACGGGGATCAGTGCTGGGGCCTCAACTTTTTACCATTTATGTAAATAACTTTGACAAAGGCAGGTGGGATTAGTATAGATAAGCATTATGGTCGTCATGGACGCAGTGTGCCAAAGGGCCTGTTTCTATGCTGTACGACTCTAAAGGGACTGAAAGGTATGATTGCTAAATTTGCTTATCACACAAAGATAGGTAGGAAAGTAAGTTGTGAAGAGGACATGAGGTGACAAAGGGATATTGCTAGGCTAGGTGAGTGGGCAAAGATCTGGCAAATGGAGTATAATGTGAAAATGTGAAATCGTCCATTTTGGCAGGAAGAATAAAAAAGCATATTTAAATGGTGAGAGATTGCAGAGGGATCTGGGTTTCCTAGTGCATGAATCGTAAAGGGTTAGTATACAGGTACAGCACGCAATTAGGAAAGATAATAGAATGTTATCATTTATTGTGAGGGGAATTGAATACAAAAATAGGGTGGATATGCTTTAGTTATACAGGGCATTGGTGAGACCACATCTGGAGTAATGTGTACAGTAATGGTCTCCTTATTTAAGGAAGATAACTGCATTGGAAGCAGTTCAGAGAATGTTTACTAGACTAATACCTGGAATGGGAAGATTGTCTTATGATGAAAGGTTGGACAGACTGGGCTTGTATCCGCTGAATGTTAGGAGAGTAAGAGGTGACTTGATTGAAACATACAAGATGCTGAAGCAGCTTGACAGGGTGGATGTGGAAAGGATGTTTCCCCTTGGAGAATCTAGAACGAGCGGTCATCTACTTAAGAATAAGGGGTCGTCCATTTAAGACAGAGATGAGGTGCAATTTTTTTCTGAGGGTCGTGTGTCTTTGAAATTCTCTTCCTCACAAGGTAGTGGAAGCAGAGTTTTTGAATATTTTTAAGGCAGAGGTAGATAAGCAAGGGGGTGGAAGGTTACTGGGAGTAGGTGGAAATGTGGAGTTAGTCAGCAGCCATGATCGTATTGGATAGCAGAGCAGGCTCGAGAGGCCAAGTGGCCTGCTCCTGCTCCTAGCTCATATGTTCTTATGTTAGTATGATATTAAGGAGGCCTAGCAAAATTGAAGTCAATGGGAGTGTGGGGGTGAACTCTCCACTGGTTGGAGTCATACCTACCTGTGGTTGTTGGAGGCCCCAGGACTTTGCTGCAGGAGTTCCTCAGGGTAGTGTCCTAGGCTCACCAATCTTCAGCTGCTTCATCAATGATCTTCCCTCTGTCATAAGGTGAGAAGTGGGGATGTTCACTGATGATTGGTACTGAACATCATACATTCACAACTGCTCAGATGCTGAAGCAGTCTGTGTCCATATGCAGCAAGACCTGGACAACATCCAGGCTTGGGCTGATAAGTAGCAAGTAACATTCGCGCCTCAAGTGCCAGCCATTGAAGAAAGTCTAACCATCTCCCTCTGATATTCAACGGCATTGCCATCGCTGAATCCCCCACTATCAACATCTTGGGGGTTGCCATTGACCAGAAACTGAGCTGGAACAGCCACATAAATATGGTGGCTGCAAGAGAAGGTCAGAGGCTGGGAATTCTACAGTGAGTAACATCATCTGACATCACCCCACCCTCCAACCAAAGCCTATCCACCATCTACAAGGTACAAATCGGGAGTGTGATGGAATATTCTCCACTTGCCTGGATGGGTGCAGCTCCAACAACACTCAAAAAACTCAACACCATCCAGGACAAAGCAGTCTGTTTGGCACACCTGAAACATTCACTCCCTTCACCGCCGACGCACAGTGGCAGCAGTGTGTACCATCTACAAGATGCACTGCAGCAACTTGCCAAGGCTCCTTCGGCAGCACCATCCAAACCCATGACTTTTACCAACTGGAAGAACAAGGGCAACGGGCATATGAGAACACCACCACCTGCAAAGTCCCCTCCAAGTCTCTCTCAGTGCTAACTTGGAAGTAGTTTGCTGGTCCATCATTGTCACTTGCCAGCGATACCCACATCTCATGAAAGAAAAAAAATGTAATTTCTTTTTGAACACCTCCCACTAATTGTCATTCTGCCCATTAACAGATTTGCCCAGTTTACTGTTGACTGGTTCAATGTCACCCCATTGAAGTCAGCCTAAATCTAGAATCTTAATAGCTTTCACGTTTCTCCCTTTCAAATACTGCATTGAGTCCGATCAGATTATCATTAAATAAATGTACAGGGACTGTTAGGCTGTTAACTAAACCTGGCTCATTGCTAAATCTAATATGGCATGGTCTCTTGTTGGTTCTGGGACATGTTGCAGAAAACTATCCCAGAAACACACAAGAAATTCACTACCTTTCTGATGTGCTTGTCTGTTTGTCCTAATCTATATGAAAGTTTAAAATCTGCCCCCATTAAAACCACTGTCCTTTTGCTATATTCTTGTCTAAACTCTGCATTTATTCAAGACATTTCACAGCGCCTACCATGCAATTCCTGCTGCAATCTTGAATCCTTTTCTGTTTCTTCATTCTGCCCATAATGTCTCCACTGCCTGCTTACCTTGTTATATCCTATCTTATTATATCCCCTCTTACTATTGAAGTGACTAAGGTTGCTCTTCCCTCTACCATTTTCCCTATCTGTCCTGTAGATTTATATTTACCTTATATTTACTTCTCCGTACTCCAGCTGGGGTCAGACTAGTCTTTCATACGGTTTAGCATACCCTCCTGGCATTTGTACTCTATGCCTCTATTTATAAAGCCTGTATGCTTTGTTAACCTGACCAACCACCTTTAAAGATTTGTACACAAACACCCCCAGGTCTTTGTTCTTGTATCTGTTTTAAAATTGTACTATTTAGCATGTATTGTCTCTCCTCATTCTTCCTACCAAAATGTATCCCCGCGCACCTTTTTGTGTTGAATTTTGTCTACCATGTGTCTGTCCATTCCACCAGGCTCTCTTGAAGTCAACTACTATCTTTCTCACTGTTTACTATGCTTCCAAGTTTCATGTTATCTGCAAATTTTGAAATTGTTCTCTGTTGCCCCCGCCCCCACCCAAGTCCAAATCATTATTGTACATCAAAACCAGCAGTGGTCCTAGTGCTGAACCTTGGGGAACTCCACTCAGCATATATTAATATTTCATAACGTAAATAGGTTCTTCATTACATGAAACTGCAATCACATTGAAAATGTCTCTTCCTTTCCACAGTATCTTTGCCATTGGGGATGTGATTGCTGGCCCCATGCTGGCTCACAAGGCTGAAGATGAGGGGATAATCTGTGTGGAGGGAATAGCCGGAGGAGCTGTTCACATTGACTATAACTGTGTCCCGTCTGTTGTATACACTCACCCAGAGGTTGCTTGGGTTGGCAAATCTGAAGAGCAGTTGAAGGAGGAGGTAATACTAGTTCTAAATCTTTGCACTTTTGACTTCAGAACAAAGCATTGAACCCTAGCTCTCATATTACCAAAAATGGTTATTTTAAAATCTGAGCATTTACCCACTTCCCCCAAAACACTAAAGTGGTTGCTGATTAGTTTTTAACTAAATTCAAGTGTGTGAAAGGGCCAGCGATTATTCACACGGACACCGAAACCCCTGCCAGGATTGTAGTTAGTGCACTGAGCATGTGTACACAATCATTCAAAGCAAGCCTTGTCCTTGCACTATTGCATCCTTTGGGGAACCGGGTTAGGAAAGAGAGAGAACTTGCATTTATATAGTGCCTTTCATGACTTCAGGATGTCCCAAAGTGCTTTGTAGCCAATGAAATACCTTTGAAGTCGAGTCACTGTTGTAATGTAAGCAGCTAATTTGTGCACAGCAAGATCCCACAAACCATGTGATAATGTGATGTTGGTTGAGCAATAATGTCCAGGAAACAGGAGAATTTCCTTGCTCTTCCATAGTGGCCATGGGATCTTTTGCATCCACCTGAGAGGGTAAATAAGAGCTTGGTTTAACATCTCATCCGAAGACCAGAAGCTCCCTCAGTACAGTAATGGGAGAATCAGCCGGGGATATATGCTCAAGGTGCTGGAGTGCGACCCATGAGTCACTGCTGACCAGGGATGCAAATACTGAGAGTTCAACTTTGTAAACCATTTCAAATCGCAATCGGGAGGGTGGGGGTATGTATGCTGAGGGTGGGGTTGGTGGGTATGTGTACGCCAGGGGGGACAGTGGGAGGGATCATGTACACTGAGGGTGGGGGTACGATCAGGAGGGTAAAAAGTGCTCATTTTGATCCTTTCCAATAGAAAGAAATGGTTAGTCTTCCAAGCTGATCTGAATTTGCCAGTGATAAAAAGCTCCTGTGTAAACCAGGAATCTTCCTTTTTTTTTTATTCGTTCAGGGGATGTGGGTGTTGCTGGCTAGGCCAGCATTTATTGCCCATCCCTAATTGCCCTTGAGAATGTGGTGGTGAGCTGCCTTCTTGAACCGCTGCAGTCCTTGGGGTGTAGGTACACCCACAGTGCTGTTAGGAAGGAAGTTCCAGGATCATGTACTTCTCCACTCCAATGATGGCCAAATAAATGGAGTCAGCAAGCAAATCAGCCTCCGTTGAGAAAGTCAGGTTGATATTTTTTGCTCTGGAACCTTGTTAAATGATCGGTTTCGTAAAGTTTCATGTATCTCTGCAGAGGCTGGCTGACTGCGTGTTTCCAGCATTCTTGGTCTTTATTGTATGTAAAACTGATACTTGGTTAAACATTGAAAGTATCAGGGTATATAATTAAAAAGTGTTGTCTTGTGTTTTAGGCATTGAAGTAAAGACCTGTGACTTCAAACCAGAAAATATTGGCGTAACATTTCATTTCAATTTCCGGTTTTAAAACTGAAATAGTTCTTGTTAAAATAGCTCAAGTTTGGGAACTTTGCTTTTGTGTGTCTATATTCCGTTATGTGTGGGAACAGAATCTTACCAGCTGTCGATCCTTAGTTGCTGTATTTGCCTTTGCCAAAACCAAACTGAAGCCAACTAATCGGTGACAAATATAAAATGCTGGTAATACTCAGGTCCAATAGCATCTGTAGAGAGAGAAAGAGTTAATGTTTCAGTCAATGGTCTTTCATCAGAACGGGAAAATACTGGTTTTAAACAAGGACAGAGGGAGGGGGAAGGACAAAAGGGAAGTTCTGTGATAGGATGGAAGACAGGAGAGATTAAATGATAAAAGAGATAACGGTGCAAGGCCAAAAGGAGTGGTAATGGGACAAGTAAAGAAAACATTGGTCTGGAGATTTACTCATGTAGCATATAAGGGGAAGGGAATAGAGGGTTGTAATAGATTTAGATGAGGAATGATGGGAGGACGCTTGAGTGGAAAATGAACACTGGCATGGACTGGTTGGGCCGAATGGCCTGTTTCTGTGCTGTATATTCAATGTTAATTCTATGTAAATGGCAGCAGCAGAATCAGTACCAGCATTTGTTGCTTTAAAAAAAAAAGGGAGCAAGGTTAGGATCTGAATTGTTGGATTCATTATTGAGTCCAGAAGGTTGTAAAATGCCTAATCAAAAGATTAATCCTTGAGTTTCATTGAAAGAGTGTAGGAAGTTAAGGGAGAGGTGAAGAGTGGGGGTTGGGGGTAATTAAAATGGCAAGCATGCTAGCGGACTAAACGGAGGTGTTCCGCAAAGCGATCATTCAATCTGCACTTGGTCTTCCCAATGTAGAGTAGACCGCATTGTGAGTGACAAATGCAATATACTAAATTGAAAGCATTACGTAGTGGAGTGAGCGTTCCAAGTTAAGTGTACGGATGCTGGCGAGTCATTTTGCATATAGCTCATTTCCTACAAACACAGGTCTGCCTCACAAGTAAAGAATTGACCAAAGTGTGTGTGAGCCTGTTGTAATATGTAGTTAACTTCATTCATTTTTCTCCCCTCACAGGGTGTTCCGTACAAGATTGGCAAATTTCCATTTGCTGCTAACAGCCGAGCTAAGACTAATAATGATACTGATGGTCTAGTAAAAATCCTTAGCCATAAAGAAACAGACAGAATGCTAGGAGCACACATCCTAGGGTCTGTAAGTAGCAAAACTTTCAGTGCATCAAAATAGAATATAACCTGTGGATTCTGTTTATCCTGTAGTTATACATGGCTTTCTTTATATTAAGGGCGCTGGTGAAATGATCAATGAAGCAACCCTTGCTATGGAGTATGGAGCATCATGTGAAGATGTTGCCCGAGTTTGTCATGCCCATCCAGTAAGTGACACTGGGAAGGAATGGAGTAAGGGAGAAAAGCTTTCTGTGATATTTCACAGTGCTAGCAGATCATAGAAATCAGAAAAACACGGAGCACAGAGAAAGCCATTCAGCCCATTGTTCCTGTGCTAGCTCTTTGACAGAACAGTTGTACTTAGTCCCACATGCCTGCTTTTTGCCTGTAACCCTGTAAATTCCTCATCCTCGTCCATTTCCCTTTCAAAATTATTTATGGAACCAGCTTCCACCACCTTTTTGCTAGAGCATTCCGGATCCCAACTACTCTTGAGATATCTAACGGTACCCCACAGGCTAATATTGTAAATTTATTACCTTTGTGTTTGTAACAAATTGTTCCTGACATCCCTTCTGACTGACTTTTAAATTCAGACTGCTGTTATTTACAATGCTTTGCCTTATGATCAATTTGTCCTAATCAGTCTCCCCAATATCCTTCATAATCTGGAATGAAATCAGACCATAGACTGTCTGCTAAAGAAAATATCATAATTAGTTCACTTCTCATCACTAAAGGTTACCGATCAAGGAACTATCTTGATTACAGGATCTTGAAAACATTTCCAAAGATCATAATGTCCTTCCTATGATTTGATTGCGAGGGTAAACTGCACTTACTAGCATTTGTTGCTAAACAAAAAAATGGGGGCAGGGTTAGGATCTGAATTGAGTTTTATTGCGTCCAGAAGGTTGTAAAATGCCTAATCAAAAGATTAATCCTCAAGCATCATCAAAAGAGTGTAGGAAGTCAAGGGCACAGGTGAAGAGTGGGGGTTGGGGGTAATTAAAATGGCAAACATGCTGGCGGACTAAACGGAGGTGTTCCGCAAAGCGATCGTTCAATCTGCACTTGGTCTTCCCAATGTAGAGGAGTCCGCATTGTGAGCAGTAGTGTGGCAGTAAGAGCTCTCTCCAATTTATACTGCATCCCTTTAGAAATAACAGTCCATCACCTTATTTGCCATTTTTATACTATTTCATTTAATACCCACTCACATTTATACAAATTATTTTGCACTTTCTGCACAATTGAAACTACCAGCTGCCAGGACTCCTTCCTCCCACTTCCTGCCCTGCCCTCTTCCCCCACGTTCCCCCCCCCCCCCCCCCTCCCCGCCGCCCCTCTCACCTGGTTTCTACATTATTCCCGTCATATTCCGTCACTGTTTTTCCTAGTCTTTCCTTTTCTAGTTTATATTTAGCTTGGAAATTGATAGCAAATGGAGTCCTGATGTCTGTTTTGAAAGCAAACGGTGTAGACAGGTTATTCCGACACCAGACCTTTGCCAAGCCTGTGTGAAACTAGTAATTAAACTGGTCTAGTCCAGCTCATTGTCTTTCTTTTCTCTTGCAGACTGTTTCAGAAGCTTTCAGAGAGGCAAACATAGCAGCGTCATTTGGCAAAGCCATTAACTTCTGAAAGATTTGTGATTTGTATATAGACTAACTGGGCGTTTGGACTGTTGGTAACTTGATATTGTGATGAAGAATGAAGTTAACTGTTGTCTTTAAGCAGAAGTGTAATAAACAATTGTTGTCTAATGATGGCACATTACTTGTATTTTAACAGTAATAAAACTGAGGGAATGATGCACAGATTTCCGATTTAATTATTGCCAATGTTATGATCCAAAAGTCACTTTTGTTCCTGTGTTCAAACTCACCAGCCATGGTGAAAGGGGAAGTGGGAGGGAAGGGTAGGAGAGGCAGCAAAGGGGAGTGATAGGTGCAGTGTGAGAGGACAGAGGTGAGAGCAGTTTGGATGAGAGCGCTGGGAATTGGGGTGGGACAAGAAGTGATAATGGGATGGAGAGGGGGCTGGGTGGACTGAGGGGATTGGGAGTGAAGCTGCAAGATGAGGAATTGGGGCCCCTGGAAAGGGGTGGGTTGGTGGTTTCATTCTCCTGCTGAGGCTCACTGCCAGGGCTTCCAGGTTTGCTTATGTTTGGAGGGTTAATCCACCTTCAGAAACTTAGACCAGGATTTCAAGGGCCCTCCCTTATCATTCTCTTGAATTAACCCAGAACCAATGCCTCATAGACGTAGCTGCAGGTTTATGTCCCCATTTCACTTAACTGCAGAAACACTGCTGTCAAACACCACCTCGATTTCTTTATAAACACAGAATGTTGAAAATGCATAGCACATCAGACACTATCTAGAGAGAACGCAGGTAAGTTTAAAAATTCAGGCACTAGCCTTTCAGAACTGAAAAATGGAAGCTGAGTACATGGAACAAGGGGAAGGAAAATAACAAAACTGGGTAACACTGGGAAGGCCACATTTATTACTCATCTGTATCTCCCCAAGAAGGTGGTGGGTATTCTGGAATCACCATAGTCCCTGTAGCGAATGTGCTCCCACAGTTTATGGAAGGAGTTCCAGGATATTGAACCAGTGGCAATGAAACAATAGTAATTGTGTCCAAGTCAGGATGGATGGTGACTCAGAGGCGATGTTCCCATGCTATTGCTGCCCTCAGTGATGGAGATTGTTGTGGAACATAGGAACAGGAGTAGGCCATCCAGCCCCTTGAGTTTATTCCACCATTCAAATTAAACATGACTGATCTGTATTTTAACTCCAATTACCCGTATTGATTCCATATCCCTTAATACCTTACCTAACAAAAATCTATCACAGTTTTGAAATTTACAACTGATTCCCAGGCTCAACAGGTTTTCTTGAGGCTAGAGTTCCAGATTTCCACCACCCTTTGTGTGAAGTGTTTCCTGACAATCACCCATGTGTCCTAGGCCCAACCATCGTCTGCTGCTTCATTAATGACCTTCCCTTCATCATAAGGTCAGAAGTGGGGACGTTCACTGCGCAATGTTCAGCACCATTCACAACTCCTCAGATACTGAAGCAGCCGGTGTTCATATGCAGCAAGACCTGGACAACATCCAGGCTTTGGCTGATAAGTGGCAAGTAACATTTATGCCGCAAGTGCCAGGCAATGACCATCTCAAACAAGAGAGAATCTAACCGTCGCCCCTTGACATTCAATGACATTACCATCACTGAATCCCCCACTATCAACATCCATTGACCGGAAACTGAACTAGACCAGCCGTATAAATACCGTGGCTACAAGAGCAGGTCAGAGGCTAGGAATTCTGCAGCAAGTAACTCATCTCCTGACTCCCCAATGCCTGTCCACCATCCACAAGACACAAGTCAGGAGTGTGATGGAATACTCTCCTCTTGCCTGGATGGGTGCAGCTCCAACAGCATTCAAGAATAGGAGAGGCAGTGGTGTAGTGGTATTGTCACTGCACAAGTAACCTAGAGACCCAGGGTATTGCTCTGGGGACATGGGTTTGAATCCCACCATGGCAGAAAGTGAAATTTGAATTCAATTAATAAATCTGGAATTAAAAGTAAGGCTTGTAATGGCCATGATATCATGGTCGATTGTTGTAAAAATCCATCAGGTTCACTAATGTCCTTTTAGGGAAGGAAATTTGCTATCCTTCCCTGGCCTACATGTGACTCCAGACCCACAGCAATCTGGTTGACTCTTAAACGCCCTCTGAAATGGCCTAGCTACTCAGTTGCATCAAACCGCTACGAAGTCGATAAGGAATGGAACTGGATGGACCAGCTGGCAACATAGGTACACCCAGCCCTGTCGACCCTGCAAAGTCCTCCTTGCTAACATCGGGGGGCTTGTGCCAAGTGGGGAGAGCTGTCCCACAGACTAGTCAAACATCAGCCTGACAATCAGACAAACTGAATCATGCCTTACAGACAATGTCCCAGACACTGCCATCACCATCCCTGGGTATGTCCTGTCCCACTGGCAGGACAACCCACCAGAGATGGCGGCACGGTGGCATACAGTCGGGAGGGCGTTGCCCTGGGAGTCCTCAACATCGACTCCAGACCCCATGAAGTCTCATGGCATCAAACCTCCTGCTGATTACCACCTCCTGCTGATTACCACCTACTGCCTCCCACCCCTCTCCCCCACCACCCAGCTGATGAATCAGTACTTCTCCACGTTGAACAGCACTTGAAGGAAGCACTGAGGGTGGTAAGGGCGAGCAATATACTCTGGGTGGGGGACTTCAATGTCCATAACCAAGAGTGGCTCAGTAGCACCACTACTGACCGAGCTGGCTGAGTCCTAAAGGACGTATCGGCTAGACTGGGTCTGCAGCAGGTGAGAGAAAAACATACTTGACCTTGTCTTCACCAATCTGCCTGCCGCAGATGCATCTGTCCACGACAGTATTGGTAGGAGTGACCACTGCACAGTCCTTGTGAAGGAAAAATCCCGTCTTCACTTTGAAGATACCCTCCATCGTGTTGTGTGGCACTATCACCGTGCTAATTGGGATGGATTTTGAACAGATCTAGCAATGCAAAACGGCATCAATGATCGCTTCTTGGCCTTTTGGCTAAGATCAAGCGTAGTATCTGTTCTTATCAGTGCTTACTTGGTTGAGAAGAGACCATGATCATTGCCTTTTGATCCTGGCTAGGCTTTGAGTAAAATGGCTATAACCAATCTTCGAGCTTCGGGCCAGGGAGAGCACAACACCGTTCGGGTGGTCGTGAAGGACAAGGAAGGAGATGCACCGGTCGATCGCACCTTCTTCATCAGGAGGATCCTCCTCGAGTGCTGTGGATTTCAAGCGACGGACGTCTTCTGCCTGCAGGATTTCCCCAGCAGTGGATACTTCGACGTGACGTTCCGGAACGTGGCGGGATGCATCAAGTTCCTGAAGGCGTTCAAGGAGAAAGGGGACCGGGCGCCACTGTCGATCCTCACAGCGGAGCCGCTCTTCACGCTTCCGTCACAACGGGACTGGGTGGTGACGATTCACCTCTACAACCCCCATGTTCCGGTGGTGGATGTACTCACCTTTCTCGCCAGGTACGTCGAGGTGGCCGGCAGCAGCATTGATGTCAAGGACCCCTTTGGGATTTGGACCAGCACGCGGCAGGTCAAGGTGACCTTGAAGGTCGATTCCAGTGGAGCCATCATCCACCCTCCCTCCAGCTTCGCTTTCGGGGGAAGTCGAGGCTTCTTGGTCTACGCTGGGCAGCCCAGAGTTTGCCGCACCTGTGGCAAATCTGGTCACGTGGCAGCCAACTGCAGCACGATTGTTTGCAAGAACTGCAAGGAGGAAGGCCATCAGACCAAGGACTGTAAGCAGACTAAGTGTTGCAACTTGTGCGGTGTGGCAGGCCATCTCTACAAAACCTGCCCCAAACACTGCCTCAGTTATGCTCAGGCGGCAAGGTCCAAGGAAAGGCCGGTAGAAGGTTCGACAAAGACGTCCGATGTTCGAAAGGAGACCAGCAACCTTCTCCGCAGTGAGAAACTTCAACCTGAGAAGGAGAAGAAAGGGGAGGCAGCTGAAACCAGCAACCCAGCACCTACCCTGCACCTGGAAACCCCTCCTCCACAGACAGAATCAATGGAGGAGGAGGCAGCAGATGGACAAACAAGTCAGTGGCAAGTGATACAAAGGAAAACCACAAAGAAAAAACATCCAAAAGCGGAACAGGCCACCACCCAAACCAGTGGCAAGAGGAGGCTACCTTCTGAATCAGACTGCAACAACTCCTCTTCACTGGACGGGGGAATGCTGGAACGACAGCCCCTTCAAAAGAGGCGACAGAACTCCAAGGAGATGGAAGATAAAGCATCCCAGCCCCCGAGCACTGGAAGCTGTGATGGGCCCGGCGTGCCCCAACTCCAAAGCGCCACACGTAACGACGTGGCCAACGCATCTCAGCTCCGGGAAGCCGGGAGCAGTGATGTTTTCGAGGAGGAACAGAGGGAAGCAGTAGAGGACAACCCAATCCTTGCTGCCTACAAGAACCCCCCCCCACCCCCAATGTCACCCCAGCGGAACAAACCCGGCATGAAAAACCAGGAGGGGTTTCTGAGCCGAACTATTGTGAAACAGCTTGCTCACACGATGAGTATGCAGGAACATCCCGAAGGACTGGGACTAGCAAGGACAAATGCTATGGGAAGCAACAACTAACTTTAAAAAAATGGGTGCAAGGATTGCTTCCATTAATGTGCGTAGCATTAAATCGACTACGCGATGTGTTTCAACCTTGGATTACCTTGCCAAGGTCAAAGCTGACCTACTGTTTCTGCAGGAGTGTGGAATACCACACCTCAGCACCTACAGGCAATGGTCGCGATGGTGGTCCCACGGGCCATCGATCAGGTCGGGGGGTAATGATTGCCGTTCCTCAGGCCTGGGTATTCTGCTGCGGGGAGGTAACTTCACCATCTCCGAAGTTAAGGAGGTGGTGGGCGGCCGCCTCCTCGTAGCAGACGTGATGTACAACAATGCTCCGCTCCGGTTGATCAACGTGTACGCCCCGGTACAACGCAGCGAGCGGCTGACCGTCTTCCAGCAGCTCCCACTGCTGCTGGCGACGTCCAGGCCGGTCATCCTAGGCGGTGACTTCAACTGCATCATCGATGCGGCTGGACGATCCGGCAGTGACGACAGCAAACTGGACGCTACGTCCAGATTCCTAATAAAAACAGTTAAAGATGCCAAACTGCACGACGTCTTCAGCAAACCTGCAGACAGATCGCAGCGTAGATACACATGGTCAAGAACAGACGGGTCTGCCCGTTCCAGGATTGACTTCCTGTTTGTGTCCCGTGCTGTCACGGTCGGGTCCACCGAAGTCAAGCCGGTGTTCTTCTCCGACTACTGCCTCTTACTGGCCGACTGGCACTTACAGGACGACCAGCGGGTTGGCAGAGGGACGTGGAAGCTCAATGCGACACTGTTGACTCCAGAGAACGTTGAGGAACTCAAAAGGGATTACAAAGGTTGGAGGACCGTGAAACCCCTCTTTGAGTCTCCAGTTCACTGGTGGGAAGCGATTAAGGAGAACATCAAGAGGTTCTTCATCCACATAGGTGTTCAGAGGGCGAGAGAGAGACAGAGGGAAATGTCCCGACTCCAGAAAAGTATGCAAAATCTGCTCCGGTTGTAGTCAATGGGGGTCGAGGTCAAGGAGGACCTCCAAGAGGTGAAGAGCCAGCAGGCCTCGCTCTTTGCCAAGGAGGCCTCCAAGATCATCTTCCGGTCCAGAGTCCGCTCCATCGAGCAGGATGAGACGTGCTCGCGTTACTTCTTCCAAAAGGTACACAGAGAGCTGTTATCAGCAGCCTGAAGGAAGAGGATGGCTCGGTAACGTCTTCGCAGCCCGACATACTCAGGATCAGCAAATCCTTTTATGCTGGGCTGTATGACGCGAAGCCCACAGACAGCAGAGCCTCCCAGTCCTTCCTGTCATCTATCACAGAGGTCTTAGATGACAGCACGAGGGAGAGACTGGACAAGCCGTTAACTCTGGACGAGCTGACAAAGGCCGTCGAGTCCTTCGAGACGAGTAAAACTCCCGGAAGCGACGGCTTACCGGTCGGGTTGTATTCGGCCCTGTGGGACTGGGTCGGCCCGGACCTGCTGGAAGTATACGAGAGTATGCTCCTGGCCGGCAGCATGTCAGAATCCATGAGGAAAGGCAACATCACCTTCATTTACAAGCAGAAGGGGGAGAGGGCAGAAATCTGAAATTGGCAGCCCATCTCACTGCTTCATGTTGACTACAAGATTCTGTCCAAAGTCATAGCCAGTCGAGTCAAGTCTGCTCTGGAGTTGGTGATCCACCCCGATCAGACCTGTACTGTAGCCGGCAGGAAGATCTCTGATAGTCTCGCGCTACTCAGGGATACGATCGCCTATGTGCGGGACAGGAGGATATCGCACACCTACATGATGGATGTGCTTTCCAAAATGGGGTTTGGGGAGGGAATCTGCAATTGGATCAAACTGCTCTACACAAACATCAGTAGCGCAGTCTCAATCAATGGGTGGGAATCAGAAAGTTTCCCGATCCAATCTGGAGTCAGACAGGGCTGTCCTCTCTCCCCGGTCTTGTTTGTTTGCTGTATTGAACCCTTTGCTGAGTCTATTAGGAAGGATGCAAGCATAAGAGGGGTGACAATCCCAGGCAGTGGAGGCACTCATGTGAAAACCTCCCTGTACACGGATGACGTCGTCGTCTTCTGCTCGGACCTGCTGTCTGTGTGAAGACTGATGAACATCTGCGACCGGTTCGAACTGGCCTCGGGAACCAAAGTTAACCACGTCAAGAGCGAGGCCATGTTAGAACATAGAACATAGAACATTACAGCGCAGTACAGGCCCTTCGGCCCTCGATGTTGTGCCGACCTGTGAAACCATCTGACCTACACTATTCCATTTTCATCCATATGTCTATCCAATGACCACTTAAATGCCCTTAAAGTTGGCGAGTCTACTACTGTTGCAGGCAGGGCGTTCCACGCCCCTACTACTCTCTGAGTAAAGAAACTACCTCTGACATCTGTCCTATATCTATCACCCCTCAACTTAAAGCTATGTCCCCTCGTGTTTGCCATCACCATCCGAGGAAAAAGACTCTCACTATCCACCCTATCTAACCCTCTGATTATCTTATATGTCTCTATTAAGTCACCTCTCCTCCTCCTTCTCTCTAACGAAAACAACCTCAAGTCCCTCAGCCTTTCCCCGTAAGGCCTTTCCTCCATACCAGGCAACATCCTAGTAAATCTCCTCTGCACCCTTCACAAAGCTTCCACATCCTTCCTATAATGCGGTGACCAGAACTGCACGCAATACTCCAGGTGCGGCCGCACCAGAGTTTTGTACAGCTGCAGCATGACCTCGTGGCTCCGAAACTCGATCCCCCTACTAATAAAAGCTAACACACCATAAGCCTTCTTAACAGCCCTATTAACCTGGGTGGCAACTTTCAGGGATTTATGTACCTGGACACCAAGATCTCTCTGCTCATCTACACTACCAAGAATCTTCCCATTAGCCCAGTACTCTGCATTCCTGTTACTCCTTCCAAAGTGAATCACCTCACACTTCTCCGCAATAAACTCCATTTGCCATCTCTCAGCCCAGCTCTGCAGCCTATCTATGTCCTTCTGTAACCTACAACATCCTTCGGCACTATCCACAACTCCACCGACCTTCGTGTCATCCGCAAATTTACTAACCCACCCTTCTACACCCTCATCCAGGTCATTTATAAAAATGACAAACAGCAGTGGCCCCAAAACAGATCCTTGCAGTACACCACTAGTAAGTAAACTCCAGGATGAACATTTGCCATCAACCACCACCCTCTGTCTTCTTTCAGCTAGCCAATTTCTGATCCAAAGCTCTAAATCACCTTCAATCCCATACTTCCGTATTTTCTGCAATCGCCTACCGTGGGGAACCTTATCAAACACCTTACTGAAATCCATATACACCACATCCACTGCTTTACCCTCATCCACCTGTTTGGTCACCTTCTCAAAAAACTCAATAAGGTTTGTGAGGCACGACCTACCCTTCACAAAACCGTGCTGACTATCGCTAATGAACTTATTCTTTTCAAGATGATTATAAATCCTATCTCTTATAACCTTTTCCAACATTTTACCCACAACCGAAGTAAGGCTCACAGGTCTATAATTACCAGGGCTGTCTCTACTCCCCTTCTTGAACAAGGGGACAACATTTGCTATCCTCCAATCTTCCGGCACTATTCCTGTCGACAATGACGACATAAAGATCAAGGACAAAGGCTCTGCAATCTCCTCCCTGGCTTCTGTCTGCACGGAATGTCCTCAAGGCCCTACGGGAAAAGGAGACAGGGGATCCTGTCGGATGATTCCCCGAGCAGACTGCCAGAGTCATTTGGCGGAATGCCTCATCACCAGAACTTTCAAACAAGCACCAAGACGTAGCTTGGCTGGTGGTGAGAAGGGACCTCCCCGTCAGATCCTTCCTGCACGCCCGAAGTCTCGCCCCCTCCGCGCAATGCCCCTGCGGTGGCTGTGGTGGGGAAGAGACGGTTGCCCACCTCCTCCTGGAATGTGTCTTTGCAAAGCAGGTGTGGAAAGAGATGCAGTGGTTTTTGTCGAGGTTCATCCCAAGCAGCTCTGTAACACAGGAGTCTGTGCTCTACAGGCTGTTCCCAGGGACGCACACCGAGACAAACATCAACTGCTGCTGGAGGACTATCAATTCGGTGAAAGACGCCCTTTGGTCTGCCCGAAACTTGCTGGTCTTCCAGCGCAAAGAGTTGTCCATGACCGACTGTTGCAGACTGGCACATTCCAAGGTCCAGGACTACGTGCTGAGGGACGCACTAAAGCTTGGGGCAGCCACAGCAAAGGCTCAATGGGGAAAGGCTACAGTGTACGGTCGCCCCACCAAGCTGAACGGAGGGGCTGGATCCATGGGAAACCCCTCGAACTGTATCGTGAATATTTTCATTTGCTGTAAGATGTTAAAATGTTAATGGCATGACAAATGAAATGGAAGGGTTGTGAGGCAACTCATGATTGTATAGAAGGACACTGATCACCTTTGCACTGTTTGAATTTTCTGACTTGATGATGTTTTAAACTGTTTGGGAATGTAATTTTTACAGATTTTTATGAATAAAGTATATTTTGGAAATTAAAAAAAAAAAATCAATGAGACACTGGGCCATCAGCAGCAGCAGAATTGTATTCAACTGCAATCTATAACCTCATGGCCCGGCATATCCCCCACTCTACCATTACTATCAAACTGGGAGACCAACCCTGGTTCAATGAAGAGTACAGGAGGGGATGCCAGGAACAGCACCAGGCATACCTCAAAATGAAGTATCAACCTGGTGAAGCTACAACCCAGGACTACTTGCATGCCAAACAGTGTAAGCAGCATGTGATGGAGCTAAGCGATCCCATAACCAACGGATCAGATCTAAGCTCTGTAGTCCTGCCACATCCAGTCGTGAAAGGTGGTGGATAATTAACTAACTAGAGGAGGTGGTTCCACAAATATCCCCTTCCTCAATGATGGGGGAGCCCAACACATCAGTGCGAAAGATAAGGCTGAAGCATTTGCAACAATCTACAGCCAGAAGTGCCGAGTGGATGATCCATCACGGCCTCCTCCTGAAGTCCCCAGATGCCCGTCTTCAGCCAATTCAATTCACTCCACGTGTTATCAAGAAATGACTGAAGGCACTGGATACTGCAAAGGCTATGGACTCTGACAACATTCCGGCAATGGTACTGAAGACCTGTGCACCAGAACTTGCCGCATTCCTAGCCAAGCTGTTCCAGTACAGCTACAACTGGGTTCCCAAGAAGGGTCACTGACCCGAAACGTTAACTCTGCTTCTCTTTCCACAGATGCTGCCAGACCTGCTGAGTGAATCCAGCATTTCTTGTTTTTGTTGCTTTTATTTTAGCTTTTATGGGATATTCGCTCCACTCCGGGCTTTGCGGGATCTCTGCTCCGGGTTTTGCGGGCTGCCGGGCGCTAGTTCCTCCGGCCGGCAGGTGGCGGCCGTGTCTCAGATTCCGGCTTCAGTCACTCACATGGCGGCCAGTGGTGGCGGGGAATCGGCGCGGTCAGCGGAGCTGCTGAGTGCGGGGAATGGCCGGGGTAAGTGCGGGGAGGCTTCGGGCCCCGATGGCGGCGGTTCTCCGGGCCTTGGCTTTGCCGTGGGGCCGCCAACCTTCCCCCCGCGCCCCCGCGCTCTTTCCCCCCTCCCCCCGCGCTCCTTTCCCCCCCTCCCCCCGCGCTCCTTTCCCCCCCTCCCCCCGCGCTCCTTTCCCCCCCTCCCCCCGCGCTCCTTTCCCCCCCTCCCCCCGCGCTCCTTTCCCCTCCTCCCCCCGCGCTCCTTTCCCCCCCTCCCCCCGCGCTCCTTTCCCCCCCTCCCCCCGCGCTCCTTTCCCCCCCTCCCCCCGCGCTCCTTTCCCCCCCTCCCCCCGCGCTCCTTTCCCCCCCTCCCCCCGCGCTCCTTTCCCCCCCTCCCCCCGCGCTCCTTTCCCCCCCTCCCCCCGCGCTCCTTTCCCCCCCTCCCCCCGCGCTCCTTTCCCCCCCTCCCCCCGCGCTCCTTTCCCCCCCCTCCCCCCCGCGCTCCTTTCCCCCCCCCTCCCCCCCGCGCTCCTTTCCCCCCCCTCCCCCCGCGCTCCTTTCCCCCCCCTCCCCCCGCGCTCCTTTCCCCCCCCTCCCCCCGCGCTCCTTTACCCCCCTCCCCCCGCGCTCCTTTCCCCCCCTCCCCCCGCGCTCCTTTCCCCCCCTCCCCCGCGCTCCTTTCCCCCCCCTCCCCCGCGCTCCTTTCCCCCCCCTCCCCCGCGCTCCTTTCCCCCCCCTCCCCCCGCGCTCCTTTCCCCCCCCTCCCCCCGCGCTCCTTTCCCCCCCCTCCCCCCGCGCTCCTTTCCCCCCCCTCCCCCCGCGCTCCTTTCCCCCCCCTCCCCCCGCGCTCCTTTCCCCCCCTCCCCCCGCGCTCCTTTTCCCCCCCTCCCCCCGCGCTCCTTTCCCCCCCCTCCCCCCGCGCTCCTTTCCCCCCCCCTCCCCCCGCGCTCCTTTCCCCCCCCCTCCCCCCGCGCTCCTTTCCCCCCCCCCTCCCCCCGCGCTCCTTTCCCCCCCCCTCCCCCCGCGCTCCTTTCCCCCCCCCTCCCCCCGCGCTCCTTTCCCCCCCCCTCCCCCCGCGCTCCTTTTCCCCCCCCCTCCCCCCGCGCTCCTTTCCCCCCCCCTCCCCCCGCGCTCCTTTCCCCCCCCCTCCCCCCGCGCTCCTTTCCCCCCCCCTCCCCCCGCGTTCCTTTCCCCCCCCCCCCCCCCGCGCTCCTTTCCCCCCCCCCTCCCCCCGCGCTCCTTTCCCCCCCCCCTCCCCCCGCGCTCCTTTCCCCCCCCCCTCCCCCCGCGCTCCTTTCCCCCCCCCCTCCCCCCGCGCTCCTTTCCCCCCGCGCTCCTTTCCCCCCCCCCCTCCCCCCGCGCTCCTTTCCCCCCCCCCCCTCCCCCCGCGCTCCTTTCCCCCCCCCCCCCTCCCCCCGCGCTCCTTTCCCCCCCCCCCTCCCCCCGCGCTCCTTTCCCCCCCCCCTCCCCCCGCGCTCCTTTCCCCCCCCCATCTTCTAATGGGCAAGCAGCGTAACCTGCTGTTTGTGAGCCTTTTGGTGTAACCTGGGCTATTTTCTGTCGCAGGTATTGAGCAGAAGCTTCTGATCAATGCAAAACATCCCAGGAACTCTGCCCCTCCCCGGATTGAGCGGGTCCCCAGGAGTGGCGGTGAGTATAACAGCTGAGTCTCTCTAGTTCGGGACTGGCTCTGGGGCTGACAACCCCAGAACGCACAGGCGACAGGTATTGAAGCTTTTGTTGCAATCACATTTCCTCTTGCAGTCAGGTATTTTATTCACCGATGAATTAACCGTAAACTGAATTGTTATCCGAATGAAATGATTGTTGTATGAATTATTGACTGAGTTATTAATTGATTGCGGCAGTTTATTTAATTGTGGGATATAGAGGAGAAAGTGATTCGATGGTAGGTTTGCAGTATGGAGTGGCACCACAGGGTGCATTGATGGTTCTGGTGCTGAACTAGCTGTTGAGGGGTTACGAGTGAGAGTCTCGCGCGGGCTGGCACCAGGACACGCCAACTGGTTCACTCGCCCTCCTCAGTCTGGGCTTTCCATGATTCTGTTCCACTTGACCAGCTGAGGAGACCCAACACCACCTGGGAATGAACAGTAACCGTGGGTTTACCAGTATCACCCACCAGTTAAAACAAATGCACCAATTTAATCATTCATTCTGACACCTATAGACAGACTCGACATATTAAAACTTTACGAATGTAAATCTTCATTTCTGGACGTGCTGCTTTGTCTCCAGTGTTGGACCGACTGCAGAGCTTTCTGCCGCAGATCGCCAAAGCTAATGAGGAGCTCAGAAGACAAATGGAGACATCAGAACCGGGTCGGTTTGATATTGAGAATATAGAGGACTGTCCAGACAAGGTGATTGAAATGGTAAGTGAAGAGCACGGTTAGATGGCACACACACTGGAGCCTGGGCACATCATTTGTTATTTGAATGAGAAAGGCATAGAGAGATATGGAATTAATGCAGGCAGGTGGGATTAGTATAGATAGACATTATGGTCGGCATGGACATGGTGGGCCGAAGGGCCTGTTTCTATGCTGTACGGCTCTATGACTCTATAACGCTCAGAACCTCTTCAGAACTAGAAGCCGCTGGAGCACGTGCAGTTAATGATCACAGAACACTTTGTTTTCTCTGCCTCTCTCTCCACAGACCTGCTGAGCATTTCCAGCAGTTTTTGTTTTTATTTCAGATTTCTAGCATCTAGTATTTTGCTTTTATTGCTTTGTTTTCTATTTACTCTCTCTCTCTCTTCTGTATCATGATCTTAATATTTTTAGTTAATTCTGCAAACTGATCTTGCTTCCTGTGGAGAACAGCTGAAATAAGAATTCTCAGGAGTTGTTCGTTTGCAAAGCTTGATTGGTCCAGCTCCTTGATGCTGCTTGTGTGCTGTGTACCTGTCACGTCTGTTCACATGGAGAGTGTGTACCTGGCACATCCATTCACTTGTGGTGTGCCCTCTTCCCCCTTCAGCAGCCCTTTCTCTCCCCCCTCACTTTACATGTGCTCCCTCAACTCCTTCACTGCTTGTGACTTCAGTCTGTCAGCTCCTGTCTGGACTGCATTACCACCTGGCTTCCCACTAGGCAAGTCATGCTGCAGCTGTACAGAACCTTAGTTAGGCCACACTTGGAATATTGCGTACAATTCTGGCCGCCACACTACCAGAAGGACGTGGAGGCTTTGGAGAGGGTACAGAAGAGGTTTACCAGGATGTTGCCTGGTCTGGAGGGTATTAGCTATGAGGAGAGGTTGGATAAACTCGGATTGTTTTCACTGGAATGACGGAGGTGAGGGGGCGACATGATAGAGGTTTACAAAGTTATGAGTGGCATGGACAGAGTGGATAGTCAGAAGCTTTGTCCCAGGGTGGAAGAGTCAGTTACGAGGGGACATAGGTTTAAGGTGCGAGGGGCAAAGTTTAGAGGGGATGTGCAAGGCAAGTGCTGCTGGGGGAGGTGGTGGAAGCAGGTACGATAGCGACGTTTAAGAGGCATCTTGACAAATACATGAATATGATGGGAATAGAGGGATACAGTCCCCGGAAGTGCAGAAGGTTTTAGTTCAGACAGGCATCAAGATCGGCGCAGGCTTTGTGGGCCGAATGGCCTGTTCCTGTGCTGTACTGTTCTTTGTTCTAACATCGTCCTATTCAGCCCTGACCCCCACCTAACCCCTTTCAGTTCTCCTGAACCTTCCCCCCCAACCCTGAGATCCATTGAACCACAAATTGTTGCTATCTAATTGCTCCCTGATGCTACCTGTACCCATTGTACCATTTCAGAATGTGTCTCTGTTTGAAATGAGTGATTCTGATGAAAGTGAAGACGAAGCGTTAAAAGATGAGATTTCTCCGTCCGACTGTGAATCATTTGGGGAAGTAACGGAAGCAAATCTCAAACTACACAGAACCCGGGGACAAAGGAAAAATAAAATAGAAGTTCTGACAAGTGATGGCACTGAGTAACTGCCTGAAGGATTGGATTATGGACATTTATTTCCTGCTGTATTAAAGGGATGGGAGCACGCAGTGCAATCAGTCCAGTTATTCAGTTCTCGGTTTCATGTGTAACCATCACACAGGATGCAGCAGCAAACAAGTAACGTCTCTGAATGGATCGATGTACCAAACTAACCAATAACCAGCACTGCAAGATCAAATCTTGCAAAAGGAATAAAACTAATCCGTGGCTGTCCAGGAAATCAGCGTCTCATGCTGATCTTATGTTATTTCTATGTCTCGCATCAGCCTGTGCACTTGCAAAAGCCGATCAAAGCAACATGCCGCTAGAAACAGAGCAGTGCATTTCTGCTTTCTGTTAACTACTGATGAAAATACTTTCGCCAAAAGTCCTGGAATTGGAATGACAGAAGGACTTCCCTTTCATATGATGAAGCTTTGATTCAGAGTTAAGCTCAGTAATGACCACGCAATAGACAGGCCTCACTTAAATTATTGCTCCACATTTAAGGGAGTTTGTTGTCTTCATGCTATTCGAGAGTGTTAAACAGATTGACAAAAAGTGTACTTATTGGATGAAACTTAAATCAGTGAAAAGAGCTGAAACTTTGAAAAATGTGACATTAAGGTGATATCTGGCTATATGTTAGAGCTCGTACTGCTGGAGGGAATGTGCAGTGGGAGTATTCCAACAAATAAACCCTTTCCCCTTCCAAGACTAAATAGATCTCTGACAGCTTGCCATGCCGAGCAGTCTGAGACATCCCTTTATATTAAGAGCTGGTGGATAATTTGATTCAATTCCTTCAGATCGTAGAAGCAAATTCCTGTAAGCTATAAAAAGAATACTAGTTATATTTGACACTGACAGCAATGTGTCCTGTAATTATTGAAAACCATCTTACTACTTAGTGTCGAACCAAAGGCCAATCAAGGCACCTGTCCTGCTCCATGGCCTTTACCTGTCATTTGGGATTGTGCAGCATTACTGCTGTGTACACAGCTTGACCTTTATGGAAATAGGCACCCAGTCAGTGAGATTCTAGCCTGGGCAGTCCTACCACAGTTAGTTCCTTAACTTTCGAGGAATAAGTAACCTCCTTATACCTCCTATCAAATTGAACCTTCTCACACTGCTATTCTATTTTACTTGTCATTTAACCACCTGTTCTGCTTTCTGTCCTTTGGTGCAGTTTCCACATTATTACCTGTTTAAAATATTTGATATCATCTGCAAATTTCAACACCGTACCTCCGGTTCCTGATTCCGAATGATGAACAGTGATCCCCTTACAGATCCCTGGTGAACAGCAGTGGTTCTAGCACCATTGTTCCCTCTAAGCTGCACATCCCACAAACTCCTCTGAATGCTAGTTTTTATTCCTTTTACTGTAACCACCAGTGAAAGCATATATATAAAACAATGCGAGTAAATAAAGTTTATACTTATTGAACATGAATTATAGTTACGTTATGCTGGAAATTTCACCTGTCTTTGTTTTCTTGTGATGAAAAATTGTCACTTCTGACCTCGTGATGGAGGCAAGTCATTGATGAAGCAGTGTTGGGCCTTGGACACTACCCTGAGGAACTCCTGTAGTGATGTACTGGGACTGAGATGATTGACCTCCAACAACCACAACCATCTCCCTTTGTACTAGGTATGACTCCAACCAGCAGAGAGCTAGGGCTCCTTGACGCCATACTCAGTCAAATGCTGCCTTGATGTCAAGGGCAGTAACTCTCACCTCAAATCTACTAATTGCTTATTTTATTTTTTCCACAATGATAAATTTATTGTCTTTGTACTGCTTGCAGATGTGATTGGTTATTGTTCCATCACTTGGTGTCTGTGAACAGGTTTACGCACATTTTCTGTGCCGTAATCAAATTTGGCCGAAACTGTTCGATATTATCGAATGCAGACCATTGAGTTCATTCTCCGGAAATCAATCATCCATGGTCTTGTAATGAGACTGAGAATGCCTGTTGTATTGACAATATTGGTGAGAGATGTCATTTGTGTTTCACCTCATTCCAGTGAGTCTTTTTTTTTCTGAGGTACTGGGCAGCATTTTTCAATTTTGGTCTTTGCACGGCAATAGGCTTCAATCACACGGAGACACCTTCTTTGAAAATGTGGCACAGTTCAGACAAATACTCAACTTGTCACCTAGTACACATAGATAGGGTAGATAGGAAGAAACTTTTTCCCTTAGTGGAGGGGTCAGTAACCAGGGGGCATAGATTTAAGGTAAGGGGCAGGAGGTTTAGTGGGGATCTGAGGAAAATTCTTTTCACCCAGAGGGTGGTTGGAATCTGGAACACATTGCCTGAAGAGGTGGTAGAGGCAGGAACCCTCACAACATTTAAGAAGTATTTAGATGAGTACTTGAAATACAAGGCTACGGGCCAAGTGCTGGAAAATAGGATTAGAATAGATGGGTGCTTGATGGCCGGCACAGACACGATGGGCTGAAGAGCCTGTTTCTGTGCTGTATAACTATGACTTAGTGGAATACAATACTTAGGATCTGTAAGCTTTGTGAGATGGATCATTATGATTAGCTTCCACTGCGCAGTAAATTGTGCATCGTAAATTCTGAGAAGGGCATTCACAGCAAATATACCAGTGTACTTCATTCAAAGGCCTGAATAATGCATCCATTTCCAAAACGTTAGCTCTTCAAACTGAGTTTTCTTAACAGATAATCTACTAAAATATTGCATATAAAGTTTGTGATAGTGTTCCAATTTCTTTCTGCATTGGAACAGGTTTCCAAACATCATCGGTTCTCAGATCATCTTGATGGGTAACACTGTTGTTCTAGTAAATGTGATACACACACTCTAAAGTGGGCAGCTACACCTACCTTGCATGACAGATTGCCATTCTCTTTAGGTTCAGATTGTGATCTGTGTAGAATTTCTTGATATCAGCTGTAATATTCTCAGCATTGTATGCAGGTGGATAATACCAGGAAACAGCCTTGTGCTGACATCATTCTGGCCTCAAACCTTGAAGTACAGAATTAACGTTTTATGCATAGCAATGTCGGTGCTCTCATCAACAATCAGCATATGAGCTCAGGAATTGTGTACAGCAGCCTATATGTTATTTTGGATTACAGCAGTAATACAAATTCAAAGAGATAGCTTGTCATTTGACCAGCTGCAGACGCATTAGCATATTTCACTGTGGTTATTAATCGTCTGTACTAACAACATGGAAATGTTTATATTTATAGCAGGAAGAACATTGTCAATCTGAATTTTTATTTTGTCTGGATTTGCTTGCTGACCTTCCCCCATTTCAATGCGCTGGAGTTGGTTTTCAGCAAAAGCTGAATTCCAGTGCCGCGTTGCCATTTGCTTAAAGCAGTGTTTCAGATAGTCCAGTTTCCATTCCGTCCATCTTGTACTACTTGTAAATGTTCCATTAACTTTTTCTTCAGAACATAATTTACACACAACCCCAGCACTCACTGAATACTGAGAAAATGTCTCGGTTTCATAAGGCCCCTACCAGAGGCATTGGTTATTTGTGAGGCACTGTTGGTGCCTGGGCGTCCAATTGAAAATTATTTAGGCAGTAATGCGAGCACAGTGGAACTCTCTGCCTCACCTTTTTTCAATGCCCTGCTCAGGTTGGGCCTCACCCTTTCTGTCACTCTGCTGTCACCCTCGATCTCTTTCATCCACTGTTGCCCTCAATCTCCTCCTTCACCTTCTGCCTTACCCTTTTCAATGCTCCAGTGTGAATGAGCATTGAGGTGGTTCTGTAAATACTCAATTATTGGTCAGATTGAAGAATACTGTAGGGTGGTATTGGCATTGAAAGCCCCTCCCTGCATTTGTGTGTGACCCCCTCCAATTTACTGTACATTGCATTTCAAATCATTTTGCAGCTATGCATGTGCACAGTTCAGAGGCAGTGTTCTCTGGCACTAATCCCTGGTGAACAGTGATCCCAACACAGATCCTCAATGCTTTTAAAAGGTACCTGCACCTGAAGTGCTGTAACCTGCAAGGCTGCAGACCAGGTGCTGGAAGCTGGGATTAGATTGGGCGGCTAATTTTTTCGGCTGGCTGAATGGCCTCCTGTGTCGAAATTTTTCTAATGTTCTATGATCCCAGGTGATGACAATAGTCCCAGTGCAGATGCCTGGTAAATAATGGTCCCAATGCATGCTAAATCACACAACTCAGAGTTAAAAATATTTCTCATCTCTGCCAATTATCTTAAATCTATTTCCTCAAGTTACTGACCCTTCTGCCAATGGGCACAGTTTCTCCTTATTTGCTCTTCCAAAAAACCTTTTGTAATTTTGGACACCACTATTTAATCTCTCTTTAACCTGCTCTAAGAAAATAATCCCAGCTTCTGCACATTTTTTAAAAATTCTTTCTTGGGATGTGGGCATCACTGGCAAGGCCAGCATTTGTTGCCTATCCCAAATTGCCCTTGACCTGAGTGCCTTGCTAGGCCATTTCAGAGGGCAGTTCAGAGTTAACCACATTGCTGTGGGTCTGGAGTCACATGTAAGCCAGACCAGGTTTCCTTCCCTAAAGGATATTAGTGAACCAGCTGGGTTTTTATGACAATTGATAGTTTTATGGCACCATTACTGGGCCTGGCTTTCAATTCCAGATTTTAATTGAATTTAAATTCCACCAACTGCTGGATAGGATTTGAACCCATGTTCCCAGGGCATCAGCCCAGGCCTCTGGATTATTAGTCTAGTGACATTACCATGATGCTACCGTCTCCCACATAACTGATGTGCCTCTTCTCTGAGACAACATGTATTAATATAGCACCTTTCAGGTAATCAAACGTCCCAAGGCACTTCACTGGAACGTTATAAAATAAATATGACACCTAGCCACATGAGGGAATATCAGGTCAGATGACAAAAATCTTGTTCAAAGAGGTAGCTTTTAAGGAGTGTCTTAAAGGTGGAAAGTGAGGGAGAGAGACTGAGTGGTTTAGTATACCAGAACTTCGGGTCGAGGCAACTGAAGGCCCAGCCACCAATGGTAGAGTGATTAAAATTTGGCTGCACGAGGCCAAAATTAGATGGGTGCAGATAGCTCAGAGAATTGCGGAGCTACAGGAGACTATCAACTTCTGTCTTCTATATCAAGGGTTCTCCTTTTTGCTCATGAAGACTTCCCATGTTATAAAAATTTCACAAACCCTTGTAACACAAGATTTTTTTCTGTATAAAAATTATACAATTAAACAGTTATTTTTACTTGATGTAAAATTTGTAGCTGGTACAGAGTGGCTCCTGTCATCTGGTAGAAATCCACAGCAAATTCACACACAGCAACAGAAAATTGCCATATAAAATGTGCACCTAAGTTCCAGACTCACTTCCCAATGCAAAATGATGGGTTTTTTCATTTCTGAAAAGAGTCAACTTTCATGGTCATCTGCACCTCACAAGTGATGCCCTGTAACTCAGGCCTGGTGGCAGCAGTGTGGAAGTGAGCAGAAAGGCATGGCACTATGCTTAATGGGAAATATAGCCAAGTTAGGAATTGTAGCTTTGCTGAGCTTTGATTTTAAGTGGCAGAAACCACAATGAGATAGTTAAAAGTAAAGTCTGAGAGTGTGAGATTGCAAAGAATAGCCGACACCGGTAATTAAAAAGACATCTGTTCTTTATGGCCTGATTGTGTGACTCCCTGTGGTTTGGAACAAATGGACTCCTGTGAATCAAATGATGTCCATCCCTGTGTGAGTGATAAGGAGTGCTAGGCCCCTCTTATCAGTATATACTACCCTGCTTTGGGTAACTGCAGACTGCACGAAACACTCAGGAATGTACACCTAATAGAGATAGCAGGATGCGCCACAATTACTTGTCACAAGGTAGAGACAGAACTCGTGATCAATGTAGGGAGTGAGACCAGAATGTTTATTGATGATTCCTATGCTCTTGCTAATTAGCTTGCTTGTCCGCTTTCTTTTATCTTGCTGGTACAAAACAATATTTTATTAGTAACAAGTATGTATTGAGAATGGAGTGTATTGTTAACCTCAGTAACAGATGTACTGCATGTCACCACGTGGGTGAAGTCGAATTGTACCGCACTGATTGGTTAAACAAGGAGGTGTAGCATGAATCTTAATGTATAAACAGTAGTACCTGGATCACAAACTTCACTTACTCTGGTGGAGTCAGTGTCGTCGTATTAGAGTAAGTCAGCCGGCTAAATGCGCAAATAAAGTAATTGATTTTACCTAAACATCCGACTCAGTATATTTACTGAACCAGACTGAATGCAAAAAGAACTCAGATTTACAGCAGCAGGCAGTTTGATCAGCCTCCCATACCACGCTCACTATATAAACAGACGCCATACAAGCAGCAACCAGCCACATTAAGACTGACAGTGAAGCTAGCCGAACACTCTGACACTCTTAGGTTAATTCTCTGTTACCCCACCAAGCGGACATCAAACCCCACTGCTTTGTTGCTCCATTTACTCAATTTAAATTAGGCAGGCAGGTCAGAATACACCATTCAACCAATGGGAAAAGCAGCGACTTCCAATTGTCACAGTGGGGTCTGGGGGAGGAGGTGGGGTGGGGGGGATGTTCTGGGGGAGGAGGTGGGGTGGGGGGGGATGTTCTGGGGGAGGAGGTGGGGTGGGGGGGGATGTTCTGGGGGAGGAGGTGGGGTGGGGGGGGATGTTCTGGGGGAGGAGGTGGGGTGGGGGGGGATGTTCTGGGGGAGGAGGTGGGGTGGGGGGGGGATGTTCTGGGGGAGGAGGTGGGGTGGGGGGGGATGTTCTGGGGGAGGAGGTGGGGTGGGGGGGGATGTTCTGGGGGAGGAGGTGGGGTGGGGGGGGATGTTCTGGGGGAGGAGGTGGGGTGGGGGGGGATGTTCTGGGGGAGGAGGTGGGGTGGGGGGGGATGTTCTGGGGGAGGAGGTGGGGTGGGGGGGGATGTTCTGGGGGAGGAGGTGGGGTGGGGGGGGATGTTCTGGGGGAGGAGGTGGGGTGGGGGGGGATGTTCTGGGGGAGGAGGTGGGGTGGGGGGGATGTTCTGGGGGAGGAGGTGGGGTGGGGGGGATGTTCTGGGGGAGGAGGTGGGGTGGGGGGGATGTTCTGGGGGAGGCGGTGGGGTGGGGGGGGTTCTTGGGGAGGAGTTGGGATGGGGTCTGAGTTGGAGTGAGGTTTGGGGAGGAGGAGGGGTGGGGTCTGGGGGAGTAGTTGGATGGGGTCTGGGGGAGTAGTTGGGAGGAGGGGTGGGGTCTGGGGGAGTAGTTGGATGGGGTCTGGGGGAGTAGTTGGGGTGAGGTCTGGGGGGGAGGTGGGGTGGGTTCTGGGGAAGTAGTTGGGTGGGGTCTGGGGTAGTAGTTGGGGTGGGGTCTGGGGGGGAGGTGGGGTGGGGTCTGGGGGTATAGTTGGGTGGGGTCTGGGGGAATAGTTGGGTGGGGTCTGGGGGGAGGTGGGGTGGGGTCTGGGGGAGTAGTTGCGGTGGGGTCTGGGGGGGGAGGAGGGGTGGGGTCTGGGGGGGTTGACGGGTAGTGTCTGGAAGATTAGTTGGGTGGGGTCTGGGGGGGAGGTGGGGTGGGTTCTGGGGGGGAGGTGGGGTGGGGTCTGGGGGTGGGAGGGGTGGGGTTTGGGGGGGAGCAGTTGGGGAGGGGTCTGGGGGAGTAGTTGGGTGGGTTCTGGGGTAGTAGTTGGGGTGGGGTCTGGGGGGGGAGGTAGGGGGGGTCTGGGGTAGTAGTTTGGGTGGGGTCTAGGGGGGAGCAGGGGTGGGGTCTGGGGGAATAGTTGGGTGGGGTCTAGGGGGGAGCAGAGGTGGGGTGTGGGGGAATAGTTGGGTAGGGTCTGGGGGAATAGTTGGGTAGGGTCTGGGGGAGTAGTGGGGTAGGGTTTGGGGGAGTAGTGGGGTGGGGTCTGGGGGAATAGTTGGGTGGGGTCTGGGGGAGTAATTGGGTGGGGTCTGGGGGAGTAGTTGGGTGGGGTCTGGGGGAGTAGTTGGATGGGGTATGGGGGAGTAGTTGGGTGGGGTCTGGGGGAGTAGTTGGGTGGGGTCTGGGGGAGTAGTTGGGAGGAGGGGTGGGGTCTGGGGGAGTAGTTGGGTGAGGTCTGGGGGGGTGTTGGGGTGGGGTCTGGGGGGGAGGTGGGTTGGGTTCCGGGGGAGTAGTTGGGTGGGGTCTGGGGGGGAGTTGGGGTGTGGTCTGGGTGGGGAGTTGGGGTGGGGTCTGGGGGGGAGGTGGGGTGGGGTCTGGGGGTACAGTTGGGTGGGGTCAGGGGGAATAGTTGGGTGGGGTCTGGGGGAGTAGTGGGGTGGGGTCTGGGGGAATAGTTGGGTGGGGTCTGGGGGAATAGTTGGGTGGGGTCTGGGGGGGGGAGGTGGGGTGGGGTCTGGGGGGGGAGGTGGGGTGGGGTCTGGGGGAATAGTTGGGTGGGGTGGGGTCTGGGGGAGTAATTGGGTGGGGTCTGGGTTAGTAGTTGCGGTGGGGTCTGGGTTAGTAGTTGCGGTGGGGTCTGGGGGGGAGGACGGGTAGTGTCTGGAAGATTAGTTGGGTGGGGTCTGGGGTAGTAGTTGGGGTGGGGTCTGGGGGGGAGGTGGGGTCTGGGGTAGTAGTTGGGGTGGGGTCTGGTGGGGTGGGGTCTGGGGGTGGAAGAGGGGTGTGGTCTGGGGTAGTAGTTGGGGTGGGGTCTGGGGGGGTAGTTGGGTGGGGTCTGGGGTAGTAGTTCGGCTGGGGTCTGGGGGGAGGTGGAGTGGGGTCTGGGGGAATAGTTGGGTGGGGTCTGGGGGAGTAATTGGGTGGGGTCTGGGGGAGTATTTGGGGTGGGGCCTGGGGTAGTATTTGGGGTGGGGCCTGGGGGGGGGAGTAGTTGGGGTGGGGTCTGGGGTAGTAGTTGGGTGGGGTCTGGGGTAGTAGTTGGGGTGGGGTCTGGGGGGGGGGAGGTGGGGTGGGGTCTGGCGGGGGGAGGTGGGGTGGGGTCTGGGGGAGTAGTTGGGGTGGGGTCTGGGGGAGTAGTTGGGTGGGGTCTGGGGTAGTAGTTTGGGTGGGGTCTAGGGGGAGCAGGGGTGGGGTCTGGGGGAATAGTTGGGTGGGGTCTAGGGGGGAGCAGGGGTGGGGTCTGGGGGAATAGTTGGGTAGGGTCTGGGGGAATAGTTGGGTAGGGTCTGGGGGAGTAGTGGGGTAGGGTGGGGTCTGGGGGAATGGTTGGGTGGGGTCTGGGGGAGTAATTGGGTGGGGTCTGGGGGAGTAGTTGGGTGGGGTCTGGGGGAGTAGTTGGGAGGAGGGGTGGGGTCTGGGGGAGTAGTTGGATGGGGTCTGGGGGAGTAGTTGGGTGGGGTCTGGGGTAGTAGTTGGGGTGAGGTCTGGGGGGATGTTGGGGTGGGGTCTGGGTGGGAGGTGGGGTGTGTTCTGGGGGAGTAGTTGGGTGGGGTCTGGGGTAGTAGTTGCGGTGGGGTCTGGGGGGGAGGAGGGGTGGGGTCTGGGGGGGAGGACGGGTAGTGTCTGGAAGATTAGTTGGGTGGGGTCTGGGGTAGTAGTTGGGGTGGGGTCTGGGGGGGGGAGGTGGGGTCTGGGGTAGTAGTTGGGGTGGGGTCTGGGGGTGGAAGAGGGGTGGGGTCTGGGGTAGTAGTTGGGCTGGGGTCTGGGGGGAGGTGGGGTGGGGTCTGGGGGAATAGTTGGGTGGGGTCTGGGGGAGTAATTGGGTGGGGTCTGGGGGAGTATTTGGGGTGGGGCCTGGGGTAGTAGTTGGGGTGGGGTCTGGGGGGGAGGAGGGGGGGGTCTGGGGGAGTAGTTGGGTGGGGTCTGGGGTAGTAGTTTGGGTGGGGTCTGCGGGGAGTAGTTGGGTGGGGTCTGGGGTAGTAGTTGGGGTGGGGTCGGGGGGGGGGAGGTGGGATGGGGTCTGGCGGGGGGAGGTGGGGGGGGTCTGGGGGAGTAATTCGATGGGGTCTGGGGGAGTAGTTGGGTGGGGTCTGGGGTAATAGTTGGGGTGGGATCTGGGAGAGTAGTTGGGTGGGGTCTGGGGTAGTAGTTTGGGTGGGGTCTAGGGGGGGAGCAGGGGTGGGGTCTGGGGGAATAGTTGGGTGGGGTCTAGGGGGGAGCAGGGGTGGGGTCTGGGGGAATAGTTGGGTCGGGTCTGGGGGAATAGTTGGGTAGGGTCTGGGGGAGTAGTGGGGTGGGGTGGGGTCTGGGGGAGTAATTTGGTGGGGTCTGGGGGAGTAGTTGGGAGGAGGGGTGGGGTCTGGGGGAGTAGTTGGATGGGGTCTGGGGGAGTAGTTGGGTGGGGTCTGGGGTAGTAGTTGGGGTGAGGTCTGGGGGGGTGTTGGGGTGCGTTCTGGGGGAGTAGTTGGGTGGGGTCTGGGGTAGTAGTGGGGTGGGTTCTGGGGGAGTAGTGGGGTGGGTTCTGGGGGAGTAGTTGGGTGGGGTCTGGGGTAGTAGTTGCGGTGGGGTCTGGGCGGGAGGAGGGGTGGGGTCTGGGGGGGGAGGACGGGTAGTGTCTGGAAGATTAGTTGGGTGGGGTCTGGGGTAGTAGTTCGGAGGAGGGGTGGGGTCTGGGGGAGTAGTTGGATGGGGTCTGGGGGAGTAGTTGGGTGGGGTCTGGGGTAGTAGTTGGGGTGAGGTCTGGGGGGGTGTTGGGGTGGGGTCTGGGAGGGGAGGTGGGTTAGGTTCTGGGGGAGTAGTTGGGTGGGGTCTGGGGTAGTAATTGGGGTGGGGTCTGGGGGGGTGTTGGGGTGGGGTCTGGGGGGGAGGTGGGGTGTGTTCTGGGGGAGTAGTTGGGTGGGGTCTGGGGTAGTAGTTGGGGTGGGGTCTGCGGGGGAGGTGGGGTGGGGTGGGGTCTGGGGGAATAGTTGGGTGGGGTCTGGGGGAGTAGTGGGGTGGGTTCTGGGGGAGTAGTTGCGGTGGGGTCTGGGCGGGAGGAGGGGTGGGGTCTGGAGGGGGAGGACGGGTAGTGTCTGGAAGATTAGTTGGGTGGGGTCTGGGGTAGTAGTTGGGAGGAGGGGTGGGGTCTGGGGGAGTGGTTGGATGGGGTCTGGGGGAGTAGTTGGGTGGGGTCTGGGGTAGTAGTTGGGGTGAGGTCTGGGGGGGTGTTGGGGTGGGGTCTGGGGGGGAGGTGGGTTGGGTTCTGGGGGAGTAGTTGGGTGGGGTCTGGGGTAGTAATTGGGGTGGGGTCTGGGGGGGAGTTGGGGTGGGGTCTGGGGGAATAGTTGGGTGGGGTCTGGGGGAATAGTTGAGTGGGGTCTGGGGGAGTAGTGGGGTGGGGTCTGGGGGAGTAGTGGGGTGGGGTCTGGGGGAGTAGTTGCGGTGGGGTCTGGGGGAGTAGTTGCGGTGGGGTCTGGGGGGGAGGAGGGGTGGGGTCTGGGGGGGAGGAGTGGTGGGGTCTTGGGGGGAGGACGGGTAGTGTCTGGAAGATTAGTTGGGTGGGGTCTGGGGTCGTAGTTGGGAGGAGGGGTGGGGTCTGGGGGAGTAGTTGGATGGGGTCTGGGGGAGTAGTTGGGTGGGGTCTGGGGTAGTAGTTGGGGTGAGGTCTGGGGTAGTAGTTGGGGTGAGGTCTGGGGGGGTGTTGGGGTGGGGTCTGGGGGGAGGTGGGTTGGGTTCTGGGGGAGTAGTTGGGTGGGGTCTGGGGTAGTAGTTGGGGTGGGGTCTGGGGGGAGGTGGGGTGGGGTCGGGGGGGAGGTGGGGTGGTGTCTGGGGGTATAGTTGGGTGGGGTCTGGGGGAATAGTTGGGTGGTGTCTCGGGGAATAGGTGGGTGGGGTCTGGGGGAGTAGTGGGGTGGGGTCTGGGGGAATAGTTGGGTGGGGTCTGGGGGGGGGAGGTGGAGTTGGTTCTGGGGGAGTAGTTGGGTGGGGTCTGGGGTAGTAGTTGCGGTGGGTTCTGGGGGGGAGGAGGGGTGGGGTCTGGGGGGGGAGGACGGGTAGCGTCTGGAAGATTAGTTGGGTGGGGTCTGGGGTAGTAGTTGGGGTGGGGTCTGGGGGGGGAGGTGGAGTCTGGGGTAGTAGTTGGGGTGGGGTCTGGGGGTGAAAGAGAGGTGGGGTCTGGGGTAGTAGTTGGGCTGGGGTCTGGGGGGAGGTGGGGTGGGGTCTGGGGGAATAGTTGGGTGGGGTCTGGGGGAGTAATTGGGTGGGGTCTGGGGGAGTAATTGGGTGGGGTCTGGGGGAGTATTTGGGTGGGGTGCGGGGGAGTATTTGTGGTGGGGCCTGGGGGGGGGAGTAGTTGGGGTGGGGTCTGGGGTAGTAGTTGGGGTGGGGTCTGGGGGGGGGAGGAGGAGGGGGTCTGGGGGAGTAATTGGGTGGGGTCTGGGGTAGTAGTTTGGGTGGGGTCTGGGGGGAGTTGTTGGGTGGGGTCTGGGGGGAGTAGTTGGGTGGGGTCTGGGGTATTAGTTGGGGTGGGGTCGGGAGGGGGAGGTGGGGTGGGGTCTGGCGGGGGGAGGTGGGGTGGGTCTGGGGGAGTAATTCGATGGGGTCTGGGGGAGTAGTTGGGTGGGGTCTGGGGTAATAGTTGGGGTGGGGTCTGGGAGAGTAGTTGGGTGGGGACTGGGGTAGTAGTTTGGGTGGGGTCTAGGGGGGAGCAGGGGTGGGGTCTGGGGGAATAGTTGGGTGGGGTCTAGGGGGGAGCAGGGGTGGGGTCTGGGGGAATAGTTGGGTCGGGTCTGGGGGAATAGTTGGGTAGGGTCTGGGGGAGTAGTGGGGTGGGGTGGGGTGGGGTCTGGGGGAGTAATTGGGTGGGGTCTGGGGGATTAGTTGGGTGGGGTCTGGGGGAGTAGTTGGGAGGAGGGGTGGGGTCTGGGGGAGTAGTTGGATGGGGTCTGGGGGAGTAGTTGGGTGGGGTCTGGGGGAGTAGTTGGGGTGAGGTCTGGGGGGGTGTTGGGGAGGGGTCTGGGGGGGAGGTGGGGTGTGTTCTGGGGGAGTAGTTGGGTGGGGTCTGGGGTAGTAGTTGGGGTGGGGTCTGCGGCGGAGGTGGGGTGGGGTGGGGTCTGGGGGAATAGTTGGGTGGGGTCTGGGGGAGTAGTGGGGTGGGGTCTGGGGGAGTAGTTGCGGTGAGGTCTGGGCGGGAGGAGGGGTGGGGACTGGGGGGGGAGGACGGGTAGTGTCTGGAAGATTAGTTGGGTGGGGTCTGGGGTAGTAGTTGGGAGGAGGGGTGGGGTCTCGGGGAGTAGTTGGATGGGGTCTGGGGGAGTAGTTGGGTGGGGTCTGGGGTAGTAGTTGGGGTGAGGTCTGGGGGGGTGTTGGGGTGGGGTCTGGGGGGGAGGTGGGTTGGGTTCTGGGGGAGTATTTGGGTGGGGTCTGGGGGAGTAATTGGGTGGGGTCTGGGGGAGTAGTTGGGGTCGGTTCTGGGGGAGTAGTTGGGGTGGGTTCTGGGGGAGAGCAGGGGTGGGGTCTGGGGGAATAGTTGGGTGGTGTCTGGGAGAGTAGTGGGGTGGGGTCTGGGGGAATAGTTGGGTGGGGTCTGGGGGAATAGTTGGATGGTGTCTGGGGTAGTAGTTGGGGTGGGGTCTGGGGGGGGAGCAGGGGTGGGTTCTGGGGGAATTGTTGGGTGGGGTCTGGGGGAGTAGTGGGGTGGGGTCTGGGGGAATAGTTGGGTGAGGTCTGGGGGAGTAATTGGGTGGGGTCTGGGGGAGTAGTTGGGGTGGGGTCTGGGGGGAGCAGGGGTGGGGTCTGGGGGAATAGTTGGGTGGGGTCTGCGGGAGTAGTGGGGTGTGGTCCGGTAGAATAGTTGGGTGGGGTCTGGGGGAGTAACTGGGTGGGGTCTGGGGGAGTAATTGGGGTGGGGTCTGGGGGAGTAATTGGGGAGGAGTCTGGGGGGGGGAGCAGGGGTGGGGTCTGGGGGAATAGTTGGGTGGGGTCTGCGGGAGTAGTGGGGTGTGGTCCGGTGGAATAGTTGGGTGGGGTCTGGGGGAGTAACTGGGTGGGGTCTGGGGGAGTAATTGGGGTGGGGTCTGGGGGAGTAATTGGGGAGGAGTCTGGGGGGGGAGGTGGGGTGGGGTCTGGGGGAATAGTTGGGTGGGGTCTAGGGGGGAGCAGGGGTGGGGTCTGGGGGAATAGTTGGGTCGGGTCTGGGGGAATAGTTGGTTAGGGTCTGGGGGAGTAGTGGGGTGGGGTGGGGTGGGGTCTGGGGGAGTAATTGGGTGGGGTCTGGGGGATTAGTTGGGTGGGGTCTGGGGGAGTAGTTGGGAGGAGGGGTGGGGTCTGGGGGAGTAGTTGGATGGGGTCTGGGGGAGTAGTTGGGTGGGGTCTGGGGGAGTAGTTGGGGTGAGGTCTGGGGGGGTGTTGGGGTGGGGTCTGGGGGGGAGGTGGGGTGTGTTCTGGGGGAGTAGTTGGGTGGGGTCTGGGGTAGTAGTTGGGGTGGGGTCTGCGGCGGAGGTGGGGTGGGGTCTGGGGGAATAGTTGGGTGGGATCTGGGGGAGTAGTGGGGTGGGGTCTGGGGGAGTAGTTGCGGTGGGGTCTGGGCGGGAGGAGGGGTGGGGACTGGGGGGGGAGGACGGGTAGTGTCTGGAAGATTAGTTGGGTGGGGTCTGGGGTAGTAGTTGGGAGGAGGGGTGGGGTCTGGGGGAGTAGTTGGATGGGGTCTGGGGGAGTAGTTGGGTGGGGTCTGGGGTAGTAGTTGGGGTGAGGTCTGGGGGGGTGTTGGGGTGGGGTCTGGGGGGGAGGTGGGTTGGGTTCTGGGGGAGTATTTGGGTGGGGTCTGGGGGAGTAATTGGGTGGGGTCTGGGGGAGTAGTTGGGGTCGGTTCTGGGGGATTAGTTGGGGTGGGTTCTGGGGGAATAGTTGGATGGTGTCTGGGAGAGTAGTGGGGTGGGGCCTGGGGGAATAGTTGGGTGGGGTCTGGGGGAATAGTTGGATGGTGTCTGGGGTAGTAGTTGGGGTGGGGTCTGGGGGGGAGCAGGGGTGGGGTCTGGGGGAATAGTTGGGTGGTGTCTGGGAGAGTAGTGGGGTGGGGTCTGGGGGAATAGTTGGGTGGGGTCTGGGGGAATAGTTGGATGGTGTCTGGGGTAGTAGTTGGGGTGGGGTCTGGGGGGGAGCAGGGGTGGGTTCTGGGGGAATAGTTGGGTGGGGTCTGGGGGAGTAGTGGGGTGGGGTCTGGGGGAATAGTTGGGTGAGGTCTGGGGGAGTAATTGGGTGGGGTCTGGGGGAGTAGTTGGGGTGGGGTCTGGGGGGAGCAGGGGTGGGGTCTGGGGGAATAGTTGGGTGGGGTCTGCGGGAGTAGTGGGGTGTGGTCCGGTGGAATAGTTGGGTGGGGTCTGGGGGAGTAACTGGGTGGGGTCTGGGGGAGTAATTGGGGTGGGGTCTGGGGGAGTAATTGGGGAGGAGTCTGGGGGGGGGAGGTGGGGTGGGGTCTGGGGTAGTAGTTGGGTGGGGTCTGGGGTAGTAGTTGGGGTGGGGTCTGGGGTAGTAGTTGGGGTGGGGTCTGGGGTAGTAGTTGGGGTGGGGTCTGGGGTAGTAGTTGGGGTGGGGTCTGGGGGGGGGGAGATGGGGTGGGGTCTGGGGGGGAGGTGGGGTGGGGTCTGGGGGAGTAGTTGGGTGGGGTCTGGGGTAGTAGTTGGGGTGGGGTCTGGGGTAGTAGTAGGGGTGGGGTCTGGGGGAGTAGTGGGGTGGGGTCTGGGGGAATAGTTAGGTGGGGTCTGGGGTAGTAGTTGGGGTGGAGTCTGGGGGGGGAGGTGGGGTGGGGTCTGGGGGAGTAGTTGGGTGGGGTCTGGGGTAGTAGTTGGGGTGGGGTCTGGGGGGGAGCAGGGGTGGGGTCTGGGGGAGTAGTTGGGGTGGGTTCTGGGGGAGTAGTTGGGGTGGGTTCTGGGGGGGTAGGTGGGGTGGGTTCTGGGGGAGAGCAGGGGTGGGGTCTGGGGGAATAGTTGGGTGGGGTCTGGGGGAGTAATTCGTTGGGGTCTGGGGGAGTAATTGGGTGGGGTCTGGGGGAGTAATTGGGTGGGGTCTGGGGGAGTAATTGGGTGGGGTCTGGGGGAGTAATTGGGGTGGGGTCTGGTGGAGTAGTTGGGGTGGGGTCCGGGGGGGGCGTAGTTGGGGTGGGGTCTGGGGGAGTAGTTGGGTGGGGTCTGGGGTAGTAGTTGGGGTGGGGTCTGGGGTAGTAGTTGGGGTGGGGTCTGGGGGGGAGCAGGGGTGGGGTCTGGGGGAATAGTTGGGTGGGGTCTGGGGGAGTAGTGGGGTGGGGTCTGGGGGAATAGTTGGGTGGGGTCTGGGGTAGTAGTTGGGGTGGGGTCTGGGGGGGGAGCTGGGGTGGTGTCTGGGGGAGTAGTGGGGTGGGGTCTGGGGGAATAGTTGGGTGGGGTCTGGGGTAGTAGTTGGGGTGGGGTCTGGGGGGGGAGCTGGGGTGGGGTCTGGGGGAGTAGTTGGGTGGGGTCTGGGGTAGTAGTTTGGGTGGGGTCTGGGGGAGGAGCAGGGGTGGGGTCTGGGGGAATAGTTGGGTGGGGTCTGGGGGAGTAGTGGGGTGGGGTCTGGGGGAATAGTTGCGTGAGGTCTGGGGGAGTAATTGGGTGGGTTCTGGGGAATAGTTGGGGTGGGGTCTGGGGGGAGCAGGGGTGGGGTCTGGGGGAATAGTTGGGTGGGGTCTGCGGGAGTAGTGGGGTGTGGTCTGGGGGAATAGTTGGGTGGGGTCTGGGGGAGTAACTGGGTGGGGTCTGGGGGAGTAATTGGGGTGGGGTCTGGGGGGGAGGTGGGGTGGGGTCTGGGGGAGTAGTTGGGTGGGGTCTGGGGTAGTAGTTGGGGTGGAGTCTGGGGGAGGGGGAGGTGGGGGGGGGGTCTGGGGTAGTAGTTGGGGTGGGGTCTGGGGGGGGGAGGTGGGGTGGGGTCTGGGGGGGGAGGTGGGGTGGGGTCTGGGGGAGTAGTTGGGTGGGGTCTGGGGTAGTAGTTGGGGTGGGGTCTGGGGGGGAGCAGGGGTGGGGTCTGGGGGAATAGTTGGGTGGGGTCTGGGGGATTAGTGGGGTGGGGTGTGGGGGAATAGTTGGGTGGGTTCTGGGGGAGTAATTGGGTGGGGTCTGGGGGAGTAGTTGGGGTGGGTTCTGGGGGAGTAGTTGGGGTGGGTTCTGCGGGAGTAGTTGGGGTGGGGTCTGGGGGAATAGTTGGGGTGGGGTCTGGGGGAGTAATTGGGTGGGGTCTGGGGGAATAGTTGGGTGGGGTCTGGGGGAGTAATTGGGGGGGGTCTGGGGGAGTAGTTGGGGTGGGGTCTGGGGGAGTAGTTGGGGTGGGGTCTGGGGGGAGCAGGGGTGGGGTCTGGGGGAATAGTTGGGTGGGGTCTGGTGCAGTAGTTGGGGTGGGGTCTGGGGGGGGGAGTAGTTGGGGTGGGGTCTGGGGGAGTAGTTGGGGTGGGGTCTGGGGGGGAGCAGGGGTGGGGTCTGGGGGAATAGTTGGGTGGGGTCTGGGGGAGTAATTGGGTGGGGTCTGGGGGAGTAATTGGGTGGGGACTGGGGGAGTAATTGGGTGGGGTCTGGGGGAGTAATTGGGGTGGGGTCTGGGGGGACGTGGGGTGGGGTCTGGGGGAATAGTTGGGTGGGGTCTGGGGGAGTAATTGGGTGGGGTCTGGGGGAGTAATTGGGTGGGGTCTGGTGGAGTAGTTGGGGTGGGGTCTGGGGGGGGGAGTAGTTGGGGTGGGGTCTGGTGGAGTAGTTGGGTGGGGTCTGGGGTAGTAGTTGGGGTGGGGTCTGGGGGGGGAGGTGGGGGGGGGGTCTGGGGGAGTAGTTTGGTGGGGTCTGGGGGGAATAGTTGGGTGGGGTCTGGGGGAGTAGTTGGCAGGAGGGGTGGGGTCTGGGGGAGTAGTTGGATGGGGTATGGGGTAGTAGTTGGGGTGAGGTCTGGGGGGGTGTTGGGGTGGGGTCTGGGGGGGAGGTGGGGTGGGATCTGGGGGAGTAGTTGGGTGGGGTCTGGGTTAGTAGTTGGGTGGGGTCTGGGGTAGTAGTTGGGGTGGGGTCTGGGGGGGAGGTGGGGTGGCGTCTGGGGGAATAGTTGGGTGGGGTCTGGGGGAATAGTTGGGTGGGGTCTGGGGGAATACTTGAGTGGGGTCTGGGTTAGTAGTGGGGTGGGGTCTGGGGTAGTAGTTGCGGTGGGGTCTGGGGTAGTAGTTGCGGTGGGGTCTGGGGGGGAGGAGGGGTGGGGTCTGGGGGGAGAAAGGGTAGTGTCTGGAAGATTAGTTGGGTGGGGTCTGGGGTAGTAGTTGGGGTGGGGTCTGGGGGGGGAGGTGGGGTGGGGTCTGGGGGTGGAAGAGGGGTGGGGTCTGGGGGAGTAGTTGGGTGGTGTCTGGGGTACTAGTTGGGTGGGGTCTGGGGGGAGGTGGGGTGGGGTCTGGGGGAATAGTTGGCTGGGGTCTGGGGGAGTAATTGGGTGGGGTCTGGGGGAGTAATTGGGTGGGGTCTGGGGGGGAGTACTTGGGGTGGGGTCTGGGGGGAGGTGGTGTGGGGTCTGGGGGAGTAGTTGGGTGGGGTCTGGGGTAGTAGTTGGGGTGGGGTCTGGGGGGGGAGGTGGGGGGGGTCTGGGGGAGTAGTTGGATGGGGTCTGGGGTAGTAGTTTGGGTGGGGTCAGGGGGGGAGCAGGGGTGGGGTCTGGGGGAATAGTTGGGTGGGGTCTGGGGGAGTAGTGGGGTGGGGTCTGGGGGAATAGTTGGGTGGGGTCTGGGGGAGTAATTGGGTGGGGTCTGGGGGAGTAATTGGGTGGGGTCTGGGGGAGTAGTTGGATGGGGTCTGGGGGAGTAGTTGGATGGGGTCTGGGGGAGTAGTTGGGGTGGGGTCTGGGGGAATAGTTGGGTGGGGTCCGGGTGAGTAGTGGGGTGGGGTCTGGGGGAATAGTTGCGGTGGAGTCTGGGGGAGTAGTTGGGGTGGGGTCTGGGGGGGAGCAGGGGTGGGGTCTGGGGGAATAGCTGGGTGGGGTCTGGGGGTGTAGTGGGGTGGGGTCTGGGGTAGTAGTTTGGGTGGGGTCTGGGGGGAGCAGGGGTGGGGTCTGGGGGAATAGGGTGGGGTCTGGGGGAGTAGTGGGGTGGTGTCTGGGGGAATAGTTGGGTGGGGTCTGGGGGAGTAGTTGGGTGGGGTCTGGGGGAGTAGTTGGGTGGGGTCTGGGAGAGTAGTTGGCAGGATGGGTGGGGTCTGGGGGAGTAGTTGGATGGGGTCTGGGGGAGTAGTTGGGTGGGGTCTGGGGGGGTGTTGGGGTGGGGTCTGGGGGGCAGGTGGGGTGGGATCTGGGGGAGTAGTTGGGTGGGGTCTGGGGTAGTAGTTGGGGTGGGGTCTGGGGGGGAGGTGGGGTGGCGTCTGGAGGAATAGTTAGGTGGGGTCTGGGGGAATAGTTGGGTGGGGTCTGGGGGAGTAGTGGGGTGGGGTCTGGGGGAGTAGTGGGGTGGGGTCTGGGGGAGTAGTGGGGTGGGGTCTGGGGGAGTAGTTGCGGTGCGGTCTGGGGGAGTAGTTGCGGTGCGGTCTGGGGGAGTAGTTGCGGTGCGGTCTGGGGGGGAGGAGGGGTGGGGTCTGGGGGGAGGAAGGTTAGTGTCTGGAAGATTAGTTAGGTGGGGTCTGGGGTAGTAGTTGGGGTGGGATCTGGGGGGGAGGTGGGGTGGGGTCTGGGGAGGAGGTGGGGTGGGGTCTGGGGGAGGAGGTGGGGTGGGGTCTGGGGGTGGAAGAGGGGTGGGGTCTGGGGGAGTAGTTGGGTGGTGTCTGGGGTACTAGTTGGGGTGGGGTCTGGGGGGTGGTGGGGTGGGGTCGGGGAATAGTTGGGTGTGGTCTGGGGGAATAGTTTTGTGGGGTCTGGGGGAGTATTTGGGGTCGGGTCTGGGGGGGGACATTTGGGGTGGGGTCTGGGGAGGGGGGGAGTAGTTGGGGTGGGGTCTGGGGGAGTAGTTGGGTGGGGTCTGGGGTAGTAGTTGGGGTGGGGTCTGGGGTAGTAGTTGGGGTGGGGTCTGGGGGGGAGGTGGGGGGGGTCTGGGGGAGTAGTTGGGTGGGGTCTGGGGTAGTAGTTTGGGTGGGGTCAGGGGGGGAGCAGGGGTGGGGTCTGGGGGAATAGTTGGGTGGGGTCTGGGGGAGTAGTGGGGTGGGGTCTGGGGGAGTAGTTGGGGTGGGGTCTGGGGGAATAGTTGGGTGGGGTCCGGGGGAGTAGTGGGGTGGGGTCTGGGGGAATAGTTACGTGGGGTCTGGGGGAGTAGTTGGGGTGGGGTCTGGGGGGGAGCAGGGGTGGGGTCTGGGGGAATAGTTGGGTGGGGTCTGGGGGAGTAGTGGGGTGGGGTCTGGGGGAGTAATTGGTGGGGTCTGGGGGAGTAATTGCGTGGGGTCTGGGGGAGTAATTGGGTGGGGTCTGGGGGAGTAATTGGGTGGGGTCTGGGGGAGTAATTGGGTGGGTTCTGGGGGAGTAATTGGGTGGGGTCTGGGGGAGTAGTTGGGGTGGGGTCTGGGGGAATAGTTGGGTGGGGTCCGGGTGAGTAGTGGGGTGGGGTCCGGGGGAATAGTTGCGGTGGGGTCTGGGGGAATAGTTGCGGTGGGGTCTGGGGGAATAGTTGCGGTGGGGTCTGGGGGAGTAGTTGGGGTGGGGTCTGGGGGAGTAGTTGGGGTGGGGTCTGGGGGGGAGCAGGGGTGGGGTCTGGGGGAATAGCTGGGTGGGGTCTGGGGGTGTAGTGGGGTGGGGTCTGGGGTAGTAGTTTGGGTGGGGTCTGGGGGGAGCAGGGGTGGGGTCTGGGGGAATAGGGTGGGGTCTGGGGGAGTAGTGGGGTGGTGTCTGGGGGAATATTTGGGTGGGGTCTGGGGGAGTAGTGGGGTGGGGTCTGGGGGAGTAATTGGTGGGGTCTGGGGGAGTAATTGCGTGGGGTCTGGGGGAGTAATTGCGTGGGGTCTGGGGGAGTAATTGGGTGGGGTCTGGGGGAGTAGTTGGGGTGGGGTCTGGGGGAGTAGTTGGGGTGGGGTCTGGGGGAGTAGTTGAGGTGGGGTCTGGGGGGAGTAGTTGAGGTGGGGTCTGGGGGGAGTAGTTGGGGTGGGGTCTGGGGGAGTAGTTGGGGTGGGGTCTGGGGGAGTAGTTGGGTGGGGTCTGGGGTAGTAGTTGGGGTGGAGTCTGGGGGGGAGGTGGGGTGGGGTCTGGGGGAGTAGTGGGGTGGGGTCTGGGGGAATAGTTGGGGTGGGGTCTGGGGGAGTAGTGGGGTGGGGTCTCGGGGAGTAGTTGGGGTGGGGTCTGTGGGGGAGCAGGGGTGGGGTCTGGGGGAATAGTTGGGTGGGGTCTGGGGGAATAGTGGGGTGGGGTCAGGGGGAATAGTGGGGTGGGGTCAGGGGGAATAGTGGGGTGGGGTCAGGGGGAATAGTGGGGTGGGGTCAGGGGGAATAGTGGGGTGGGGTCAGGGGGAATAGTGGGGTGGGGTCAGGGGGAATAGTTGGGTGGGGTCTGGGGGAGTAATTGGGTGGTGTCTGGGGGAGTAGTTGGGGTGGGGTCTTGGGGGGGTGGTGGGGTCCGGTCTGGGGGGGGGGAGGTGGGGTGGGGTCTGTGGGAGTAGTTGGGTGGGGTCTGGGGTAGTAGTTGGGGTGGTGTCTGGGGGAGTAGTTGGGGTGGGGTCTTGGGGGGGAGGTGGGGTCCGGTCTGGGGGGGGGAGGTGGGGTGGGGTCTGGGGTAGTAGTTGGGGTGGGGTCTGGGGGGGGTGGTGGGGTGGGGTCTGGGGGAGTAGTTGGGGTGGGGTCTGGGGGAGTAGTTGGGGTGGGGTCTGGGGGAGTAGTTAGGGTGGGGTCTGGGGGAGTAGTTGGGGTGGGGTCTGGGGAGAGGGAGGTGGGGTGGGGTCTGGGGAGAGGGAGGTGGGGTGGGGTCTGGGGAGAGGGAGGTGGGGTGGGGTCTGGGGAGAGGGAGGTGGGGTGGGGTCTGGGGGGGAGCAGGGGTGGGGTCTGGGGGAATATTTGCTTGGGGTCTGGGGGAGTAGTGGGGTGGGGTCTGGGGGAATAGTTGGGTGGGGTCTGGGGGAGTAATTGGGGCGGGGTCTGGGGGAGTAGTTGGGTGGGGTCTGGGGGTGGGGAGTATTTGGGGTGGGGCCTGGGGGAGTAGTTGGGTGGGGTCTGGGGTAGTAGTTGGGGCGGGGTCTGGGGTAGTAGTTGGGGTGGGGTCTGGGGCGGGAGGTGGGGTGGGGTCAGGGGTAGTAGTTGGGGTGGGGTCTGGGGGAGAGCAGGGGTGGGGTCTGGGGGGGTAGAGGGGTGGGGTCTGGGGGAGTAGTGGGGTGTGGTCTGGGGGAGTAGTTGGGGTGGGGTCTGGGGGAGTAGTTGGGGTGGGGTCTGGGGGAGTAGTTGGGGTGGGGTCTGGGGGAGTAGTTGGGGTGGGGTCTGGGGGAGTAGTTGGGGTGGGGTCTGGGGGGAGTGGAGGTGGGGTGGGGTCTGGGGGGAGTGGAGGTGGGGTGGGGTCTGGGGGGAGTGGAGGTGGGGTGGGGTCTGGGGGAGTAGTGGGGTGGTGTCTGGGTGAATAGTTGGGTGGGGTCTGGGGTAGTAGTTGGGGTGGGGTCTGGGGGGAGCAGGTGTGGGGTCTGGGGGAATAGTTGGGTGGGGTCTGGGGGAGTAGTGGGGTGGGGTCTGGGGGAGTAGTGGGGTGGGGTCTGGGGGAGTAGTGGGGTGGGGTCTGGGGGAATAGTTGGGTGGGGTCTGGGGGAGTAACTGGGTGGGGTCTGGGGGAGTAGTTGGGTGGGGTCTGGGGTAGTAGTAGGGGTGGGGTCTGGGGGGGAGCAGGGGTGGGGTCTGGGGGAATAGTTGTGTGGGGTCTGGGGGAGTAATTGGGGTGGGGTCTGGGGGGGGAGGTGGGGTGGGGTCTTGGGGGGGAGGTCGGGTGGGGTCTGGGGTAGTAGTTGGGGTGGAGTCTGAGGGGGGAGGTGGTGTGGGGTCTGGGGGAGTAGTTGGGTGGGGTCTGGGGTGGTAGTTTGGGCGGGGTCTGGGGGGGGAGGTGGGGTGTGGTCTGGGGTAGTGGTTGGGGTGGGGTCTGGGGGGGGAGGTGGGTTGGGGTCTGGGGGGAGCAGGGGTGGGGAGTAGTTGGGTGGGGTCTGGGTTAGTAGTTTGGGTGGGGTGTGGGGGAGTAGTGGGGTGGGGTCTGGGGGAGTAGTTGGGTGGGGTCTGGGGGGGAGCAGGGGTGGGGTCTGGGGGAATAGTTGGGTGGGGTCTGAGGGAGTAGTGGGGTGATGTCTGGGGGAATAGTTGGGTGGGGTCTGGGGGAGTAACTGGGTGGGGTCTGGGGGAGTAATTGGGGTGGGGTCTGGGGGGGGGTGGGGTGCGGTCTGGGGGGGGAGGTGGGGTGGGGTCTGGTGGAGTAGTTGGGTGGGGTCTGGGGGAGTAGTTGGGGTGGAGTCTGGGAGGGGGAGGTGGGGTGGGGTCTGGGGTAGTAGTTGGGGTGGGGTCTGGGGGGGGACGTGGGGTGGGGTCTGGGGTAGTAGTTGGGGTGGGGTCTGGGGGGGAGCAGGAATGGGGTCTGGGGGAATGGTTGGGTGAGGTCTGGGGGAGTAGTGGGGTGGGGTCTGGGGGAATAGTTGGGTGGGTTCTGGGGGAGTAGTTGGGGTGGGGTCTGGGGGGGGAGGTGGGGTGGGGTCTGGGGGAGAGCAGGGGTGGGGTCTGGGGGAGAGCAGGGGTGGGGTCTGGGGGAGAGCAGGGGTGGGGTCTAGGGGAGTAGTTGGGGTGGGGTCTGGGGGGGAAGTGGGGTGGTGTCTGGGGGAATAGTTGGGTGGGGTCTGGGGGAGTAATTGGGTGAGGTCTGGGGGAGTAATTGGGTGGGGTCTGGGGGAGTAGTTGGGGTGGGGTCTGGGGGGGAGTAGTTGGGGTGGGGTCTGGGGGGGAGTAGTTGGGGTGGGGTCTGGGGGAGTAGTTGGGGTGGGGTCTGGGGGGGGAGGTGGGGTGGGGTCTGGGGCAGTAGTTGGGTGGGGTCTGGGGTAGTAGTTGGGGTGGCGTCTGGGGGGGGGAGGTGGGGGGGGATCTGGGAGAATCGTTGGGTGGGGTCTGGGGGAGTAATTGGGTGGGGTCTGGGGGAGTAATTGGGTGGGGTCCGGGGGAGTAGTTGGGGTGGGGTCCGGGGGAGTAGTTGGGGTGGGTTCTGGGGGGGGGAGGTGGGGTGGGGTCTGGGGGAGTAGTTGGGTGGCGTCTGGGCTGGTAGTTGGGGTGGGGTCTGGGGGGGGAACAGTGGTGGTGTCTGGGGGGGGAGGACGGGTCGTGTCTGGAGGATTAGTTGGATGGGGTCTGGGGGAGTAGTTGGGGTGGGGTCTCCCCTCCTCTAACATCAGCGGCAGCACAACTTTTGTTTTCTGTCAGTCCTCTTATGCTTGCCCCCGTGCTGGCAATTGCAATGTCATGAACTGTACTCCCAGTGCATGCTGGGAATAGCAGAGTGAAATTTGTAATCACAATTGGAGTTTTCAAATGATTTTATATTTGAACGATGATGACTTGGCATATCTCTTGAAATGGAGATTACTGATCCCCAGTTGAGAACCCCTGTTCAGTGTGATGGCTGTTATTGTTTTTTTGCAATTATAATTTTTGTTTGGACTGTCGGGATGTGGATATTGCTGTGGCATTATTGTCCATCGCTCAGTGTCGTGACAAGATGCTGGTGAGCCTTCTCCTCGAACAGCTGCTTTTTGTGTGGAGGTGCCGCTCCCACAGTGCTGTTAGACGGGATAGAGTGAGCAGACTGAAACTGAATACTCCCACTTGTCCACTCACCAACCCTGGGCAGTGTGAACTTAGAAATCTGTGGCTGCTCAACCAAGCTAAAGTAAGAATTTCACTATGAGGAATGATTGGATAGGCTGGAGTTGTTTTCTTTGGAACAGTGGAGGCTAAGGGGAAATTTAATTGAGGTGTATAACAATATGAGGCACCTAGATAGTGAATAGGAAGGACTTATTTCCATTAGCAGAGAGGTCAATAACCAGGGGCCATGGATTTAAAGTTATTTGTAGAGGGATTGGGGGGAGTTGAGGAGTAATTTTTTCACCCAGAGGACAATGGACATCTGGAATACTGCCTTGAAAGGCTGATAGAGACAGAAACACATTGCATTTACAAACATATGAAATAGGACCAGCAGTAGGCCACTTGGCCCTCGAGCCTGCACCGCCATTCAACAAGATCATGGCTGATCTGATTGTAACTTCAACTCCACATTCCCGCCTATCCTCGATAACTTTTCACCCCCTTGCTTAGCAAGAATCTATCTACCTCTGTCTTAAAATATTTAAAGACTGCTTCCACCGCCTTTTGAGAAAGAGAATTCCAAAGACTCACGACCCTGAGAACAAATTTCTCCACCTCTGTCTTAAATGGGCGACCCTTTATTCTTAAACAGTGACTCCTAGTTCTAGATTTTCCCACAAGTGGAAACATTCTTTCCACATCCACCCTGTCAAGATCACTCAGGATCTTATGTTTCAATCAAGTTGCCTCTTATTCTTCTAAACTCCAGCAGATACAAGCTTAGCCTGACCAACCTTTTCTAAGACAACCCATCCATTCCAGGTATTAGTCAAGTAAACCTTCTCTGAACTGCTACCAAGACATTTACATCCTTCCTTAAATAAGGAGACCAATACTGTATACAGTACTCCAGATGTGGTCTCGCCAGTGCCCTGTATAACCGAAGCGTGTAAAATTAAAGCCGATGGGATTGGGGGTAGTGTATTGCGATGGATAGAAAATTGGTTGGCAGACAGGAAACAAAGAGTAGGGATAAATGGATCTTTTTCCAAATGGCAGGCAGTGACTAGTGGGGTACTGCAGGGATCGGTGCTAGGACCCCAGCTATTCACAATATATATTGATTATTTAGAAGAGGGAACTAAACGTAATAACTCCATATTTGCAGATGACACAAAACTGGGTGAGAGGGTGAGTTGTGAGGAGGATACAGAGAGGCTTCAGGGTGATTTGGACAAGTTGACTGAGCGGGCAAATGCATGGCAGATGTAGTATAATGTGGATAAATGTGAGGTTATCCACTTTGGTAGCAAAAACAGGAAGGCAGATTATCTGAACGGCTATAAACTGAGAGAGGGGAAGATGTAGCGAGACCTGGGTGTTCTCGTACACCAGTCGCTGAAGGTAAGCATGCAGGTTCAACAGGCGGTAAAAAAGGCAAATGGTATGTTGGCCTTCATAGTGAGAGGATTCGAGTACAGGAGCAGGGATGTCTTGCTGCAATTATACAGGGCCTTGGTGAGGCCACACCTGGAATATTGTGCGCAGTTTTGGTCTCCTTATCTGAGGAAGTATGTTCTTGCTATAGAGGGAATGCAGCGAAAGTTTACTAAGCTGATTCCTGGGATGGCGGGACTAATGTATGAGGAGAGATTGAGTCAGTTAGGATTATATTCGCTGGAGTTCAGAAGAGTGAGGGGGGATCTCGTAGAATCCTATAAAATTCTAACAGGACTTGACAGGATAGATGCAGGAAGGATGTTCCCGATGGTGGGGGGAGTCCAGAACCAGGGGTCATAGTCTAAGGATATGGGATAAACCTTTCAGGACTGAGATGAGGAGAAATGTCTTCACCCAGAGAGTGGTGAGCCTGTGGAATTCGCCACCACAGAAAGCATTTGAGGCCAAAACATTGTATGTTTTCAAGAAGGAGTTAGATATAGCTCTTGGGTCTAAAGGGACCAAAGGATATGGGGGGAAAGCGGGAACAGGTTACTGAGTTGGATGATTAGCCATGAATCATCATGATCATCATGAATGGAGAAGCAGGCTCAAAGGGCCGAATGGCCTACTCCTCCTATTTTCTATGTTTCTATGGCCTCTTTCTGTGGGTAATTAAAATCCCTACTATTACTGCCCTATTGTTCTTGCACTTCTCAGAGATTTGCCTACATATCTGCTCTTCTACCTCCCTCTGACTGTTTGGGGGTCTATAGTACATGTCCTGCAGTGATTGTCCCTTTTTTGTTCCTTAGCTCAATCCATGTGGCCTCATTTGATGAACCTTCCAACATATCATCCCTCCTCACAGCTGTAATAGTTTCTTTGACCAAAATTGCCGCTCCTCCTCCTTTCTTATCCCCCTCCCTATCGCGTCTGAAAACCCTCCTTAAGCCATGTTTCTGCAATAGCTATGATATCATACTGCCACGTGTCTATCTGTGCCTTCAGCTCATCTGCTTTATTTTCTATACTCCTTGCATTGAAATAGATACTCTTGAGCACTGCCAAACGCTTTTTATTTTCTAACTCTCATTTCCTCTGTCTTCCAGACACATCCGTTAATTTTCCACCTTCCATTTTAGTTTCTGATTTTGTCCCAACTGAGTCTACCCTCAGGTCCCCATTCCCCTGCCAAACTAGTTTAAACCCTCCCCAACAGCACCAGCAAAATGTCCTGCAAGGAACTGAGTCCCGGCTCTGTTCAGGTGCAACCTATCCAGCCTGTACAGGTCCCATCTCCCCCAGAGCCAGTCCCAATGTCCCAGAAATATGAAGCCCTCCCTCCTGCACATCTTTCCAGCCATGCATTCATCTGTCTTATCCTTCTATTTCTATACTCACTAGCGCGTGGCACTGGGAGTAATCCGGAGATTACTACTTTTGAGGTCCTGCTCGCTAATTTCTTACCTAGCTCCTTAAATTCTGACTGCAAGACCACATCCTTCTTTCTCCCTAAGTCGTTGGTTCTGATGTGGACCATGATTGCTGGCTGTTCACCTTCCCCCTTCAGGATGCTCTGCAGCTGCTCAATGACATCCTTGACCCTGGCACCAGGGAGGCAACACACCATCCTGGATTCACGTTTGTGGCCACAGAAACGCCTGTCTGTTCCCCTGACTATTGATTCACCTATCACTATGGCTCTTCTAGTCTTCCCTGTACCCCCCTGTGCAGCTGAGCCACCCATGGTGCCATGGACTTGGCTCTGGCTGCACTCCCCAAGTGAAGCATCACTTTCTTCAATATTCAAAACTGAATACCTGTTAGAGAATGAGATGCACTCAAGGGTCTCCTGCACCACCTGCCTGATTCTTTTTGACTGTCTGGTGGTCATCCATTCTCTCTCTCCCTGCATACTCTTGAGCTGTGGGGTGACCACATCTATAAACATGCTATCCACGTAGCTCTAATCCTCATGAATGCACCGCAATGTCACCAGCTGCCACTCAAGTTCCAAAACCCGGAGCTCAAGCTGCTTCAATTGACGACACTTCCTGCACAAATGGTTCTCCAGGATACGGGAAGCATCCTGGAGCTCCCACATAGCACAGAAGGTGCACGCTCGAGGTTGAAGCACCCCTGAAGACCTGAGTGTTCTTCCCGCAGATCTTTATTTATTAGTTGACCCTTTGCTACTGCTAAAAAAAAAACCTTACCAATACTATAACACCTTAGAATTATTAATAAAACCTTACTAGTGCAGGTAAATCCTACTAAAAATCAATACAGTTCACTAGTTAAAATAAACCTTACTCAAACAAAATACCAGCTATTCACTTGTTCCTTCTTAAGCTATTTACATATGCACCCTAACAGTAGTGTACTAACCTAGCTATTTAGAGTTATTCCCTAACCGCAGTTACTCACCAACCAATCACCTTGCAGCTTTCATGTGACGTCACTGTTCGCTTTGTTTTCAATCTCCTGTGCACCTGGACTCCTCCCCACTGCTCTCCCGGAAGGTAAGTGCTGTAGGCCGTGATCCTCGGGCTGTATTTATCCACTCCTTGCTCTGTGTTCTTCCCGCAGGTCTGCTCCTCTCCCATAAGGTAAAGAAATCTAAGTACAGTACATCCACCGGTTCCCCTTTATCCACAGCACATGACTTCTTCAAAGAACCTCAATAAATTTGTTAAACATGATTTCCCTTTCACAAAATCATGTTGACTCTGCCTGATTACCGAATTTTTCTAAGTGCCCTGCTATAACTTCTCTAATAACAGCTTCTGACATTTTCCCCAAGACAGATGTTAAGCTGACTGGCCTATGGTTTCATACTTTCTGTCTCCCTCCCTTTTTGAATAAAGGAGTTACATTCACTATTTTCAAATCTGATGGAACTTTCCCTGAATCTAGCAAATTTTGGAAAATTAAAAACATTTAAAAAACACATGGATATGCACTTGAAGTGCCATAACCTACAGGGCTACGGACCAAGAGCTGGAGGGTAGGATTAGGCTGGATATCTATGTTTCTAAGCCATGGTTCAGTTCGTTATGTGATCAGGAGCCACTATCACTGTAAAGTTAGTAAAGACAAAGCCCAAAATGCATTGGCAGATTTATTTATTGAGTCATGGTAAGCTGACAGGACAGTGAAGGGGAGTTTGACACAACTCCATATTTCTGTATAGTCCCCACTTTCCATGACCAACAGTGCAGTTACCAGTGCACATCTGAACCTTTGTATTTCACTCCGTTCTCTACCTCACCTGACATGCTTCCTTAATGGAATTACAGAAATTTCATGGAAAGCAGGCTGTTCATCCCTATTAGTCCGTGTTGGTATTTATCCACAGAAGTAGTATCCTAATCCCCTCAGCCTAAAATTATACCCTAGTACATGAAATGACAGAGGAGCTGAGCACATCTCTATCAGCCCTTCCAGTCTGTCTACTACCCATCCTACCACAACAGTACAGAGAGGCACTGTGCAGCTATCTCTACACAGGCAGCAGGCAAAGCCCACCCGCCGTGAACTGGACTTTCCAAATGACAGCCCACCTCCTACAGGCAGTGAAAATGTTGTATTAAACTATAAAGCCACAACTCAACTGTTTATTTCCCACCAATCACTTAGCCTCCCAAAGTCAATGCTTCACACTTCATTTTAAACTGAAAAGATTACAAACTCATGCAAAGACTTAAGTATAATGCAACTTTAAAATGAATGGGAGGGAATTCGCAGTCTGGCCATGTGTGAGTGGCATTCCCAGACACACCACCTATAAATTACTGGGTTTACTCCAAGTACATTCCAGCCAAGCATGTGGTAGAACAGCCAATGAGGACTGCTGCAAACCGTAATAGCCAGCATTAAAAGCAGTGGAAATTTAACAAGAAATGGGCTTGACATTGGCACAGCAAAGCTTTATTTATTTTATTTAGAGATACAGCACTGAAACAGGCCCTTAGGCCCACCGAGTCTGCGCTGACCAAGAACCACCCATTTATACTAACCCTACTGTAATCCCATATTCCCTACTACCTACCTACACTAGGGGCAATTTACAGTGGCCAATTTACCTATCACCTGCAAGTCTTTGGCGGTGGGAGGAAACCGGAGCACCCGGCGAAAACCCACGCGGTCCCAGGGAGAACTTGCAAACTCCGCACAGGCAGTACCCAGAATCGAACCCGGGTCGCTGGAGCTGTGAGGCTGCGGTGCTAACCACTGTGCCGCCCCTTTACTTTTATTAAATAAAATCACATGATGCACACTCAGACAAGAACTATTAATTTTTAATGATGAATAAATTCTTACAAGTGAGTTGTGAAAACATACATCAATGCAACTTTTTATTTTAAGAGTGGGAACAGACTGGGATATAGAGCAGGTCTTCTCTTCCCAAAGAGTAGTGAGTCTCTGGAATACACTGGCAGCTGGTACGGTGGGTGCTGACTCTCTGCCTTCAGGAGGGAGTGGGACCGGTTCCTCACTGGGCCGGAGATTCCATCATTATGGAAGCTGTGCCTTTATAGAAAACACATAGTCCCTGTGATCTCCCGGACTAGTCTCCATTATCCCAGGGGGTTAAAAAGGAATTTTTCAGGGTTTTTCCCCCCCTTATTGTCCTTTTATTCCCTCTTTTTTGCTTCTCCCAGGAAATCACATAACTGCAGGGAGGAAGTATCCAGTCACGTTGCTCCTGCCATCACTGTGTGGGGCAGGCTTGATGGAGCAGTTGCTCTTTACCTGTCCATCAGTTTCACGTGTGGACATTACCAATAGATTTTACCTTCTTAAAGCTTCCAATCCAAAAACAATTCACTGTCGCACATTAATCCAAGAATCCAGTGCCCCACTGCAATTACAAACACACTGTATTTAGGTTAGCTTTCTCAATTACTAAAATTCTGCAACTTTTCTATGGGAAAAAGGCAAAAGTGTGTTTTGTGATCCCTTTTCAATGGCTAATCAGACTGACTATAAAATAATCGCCACCAAAGCGAGTATATTGCTGGTTTAGGAATTCATGCAAAAGAAATTTAGTTCATGCACAAATGAACCAAGTGTTCTTGAACAGAACATTTGAACAATATATGTAACATAAGCGAGGAACATATGAGAATACTATATTAGCCAGTATTTATATGACATTACAGAGCACAAATCTTCATACGTACATCTTGCAGACAGAGAGGACATACATCATTCCCAAAGAACAGGTGTTCAAATTTACAAAATGTTGAAATTATTCTGACTTGAAGCTCATCTGCATAGTTCAAATGTTATGATGCTGACTTCTATACACACACTAAAAAGATCTGAACTAAGGGCACTTCATGGTGATAATGTACAAATAAACCTACAATAACACTAGGCAACACCAACATTTGGACAAAATAAAGCGTAACCAAACCAGCACAACAGTTTGAGGAATTTCAAGCGCAAAAGACATCCAGCACAAATTAACTTTCCTTGATCTTTTGCGCTGATTGTAAATCATTGTGCTGGAAACTGGCCACACCCCTAGAATGCATTAATCACCATGCTGATTTTCCACGATTGCACCCATTTGTGGACCATTGAACAAGCTCAATATTAAGCTGTCTCTTTATTTTAAAGGTGTAAGCACCTTTTAAAATTCAGGATGAAACTGACTACACCAATGTAACTAGCAAGGTGGTGGAGTGGACACTGATTAAAAATCTTTTTGTGATAAACTTATTTTCAGCTCTGTTAAACAGCACCAGATTACCACTCTTAAATATATTAAGGGATTTTTTTAATGCAAAATTAATGAAAAAGTTTTAAAATGCTTCCTGATTGCACTGGTTCACAGAAGATTTTACATTCGGCATGCAAATGAGTTTGAGCAAAAATTTGGGCATAAATACTTCTCAGTGTTAGTGCAATTTTCAAAATAATTTGAGCCCAAATTGCCAATTGCATGCAAAGTGGAAACTCTTGGCCAAGATTTTTTAAATTAACATGATATTTGAGGTAAATTTATAAGAAATCGAGGCACATGGAGATGTCAATTCATCAGCAATGTAAATACGCTAATCATTTTAGCTCGTTTGGGATGCCATCATTAAGAGGCAGGTAAATTAGTTATAACCGAGAAACGTTAACTCTGCTTCTCTTTTCACAGATGCTGCCAGACCTGCTGAGTGGTTCCAACATTTCTTGTTTTTATTTCAGATTTCCAGCATCCGCAGTATTTTGCTTTTAGTTCAATCCTAATGTTGAGTTGTATCCTAGTGTTTAGCCTATACAGTTCAGCTGTATGCTTGCTGAATACTGGATTAATGCATGATTAACGAGAAAAAAGGGAAGACATTCTTGTAGTGAGGATCTAATACTCCACAGTCACAGCTTTAGTTCGCAGATATTCGTGAAGAGCTTCCTCGCCTAAAAACAGAAGAACAGGAAACATACAAAAATTATTCAGCAAGGAGAATGTAGGTAAATGAGTGGAATGCTGACTGAAATTACAACTACAATCACTGGACTAGGTCATTGTACAATTATGGGCAATCTGTAGTTTAAAAAGTGCACTATATCAATCAATATATTGAACATCTTATGACTACTAGTGCCCTATCCCTTTTACAATGCTGATGCCACATTCTTGATGCACTTTTGTCTCATATAAATTCCTATGTCTATACTTATCATGGAAAATGCTTTATGTAAGCATGTCACACTGTAATTATACTCTCCTGCCATTAGTTGCATTGCAGTTTTGCATCCCACTATTCTTCAGCCGGTATTGCAGAGAAACGCCTGCCTCCGATCAATTTTACTTTGCCTCATTCTAAACAAATGGCGACAGAATTACTTTAAAGTCTGGACTAAATTATGTCTCTGCACCCTTGGTCCAATTATTCCCCTCTCTTATCCCCCTATACATGAAGGCTACTCTGGTTTTTTACTATGTGGAACATAGGAACTGAACTCTTCAAGCCTATTCTATCACTCTATTAGATCATGGCTGATCTGTACAATTCCATTTACCCACCTTTACTCCGTATCCTTTTACCTAACAAAGATCTATCAATCACAGTTTTGAAATTTTCGGCTGACCTCCAGCCCTCTTGAAATAAAGGCCAACATTTTATCAGTATTTTAAATTATTTTTGTAGCTGTCCACTAGCTTTGTGATTCTGTACATTGATCCCTAAATCCCTCTGCCCATCCACAGTTCTAGCTTCTCACCATTTAAAAAATACACTGATCTATCTTCATTATGTCCAAAGTAGACGACCTCTCACTTCTCCACATTGAAATCCACCCTGCACAGTTTTACCCATTCACGTAATTATCAATGTCCCTTTGCAACTTTCTGTTCCCATCTACACGATTAACTGTTCCCTATTGCTTCATCTAAGTCACTAATAAGTATGGTGAAAAGCTGACACCCCAGTACAGATCCCTGGGGACACCACTAGTTACATCCTGTTTTCATTTTTGTTTACAATCCCTTGTATGGAATCTTGTTGACTGTCTTCTGGAAGTCCAGTTGGGCACTTCCTGATCTATTATGTTAGTTACCTCCTCAATAAAATTCAGTAGGTTAGTTAGACATGCTGGCTCTCTGATCAGTTCATATTAGTCTAAATGCTCAGTCACACAGTCCCTAATAACAGATTCCAGTAACTTTCCCACAACTGACATTAGACTCAGAAGTTATTGGGCTGCATTTTATTGGGGCGCCACCGTCCATGGCGGTGCCCTTTGAACTCAGCTTGGTGCCCGCATTTAGCGGCCGCCACACAGCCCCCGCGATATTACGCGCTGGGGCTCATTAGCATCACTGCGCCAAGCCTTCCCCCCCAAAATTACGCGGGGACAGGCAGGACATTTGACGCAGTGAGGAACCCTTTGACAGCTGAGCAGCAGGTGCTGGGGCCCTACTTTAAGTGCAGCTGTCAAAGAATACTTACCTGACTGTTGAAGAGTGGGGCTGCTGTCAATCTGGCAGCAAAGCAGAAAGTGCTGCAGAAACCCAGCAGGGTCAGGCAGCATCTGTGGAGAGAGAAGCAGAGTTAACTTGTCCAAGTTCACAGACCTGAAAGTTAACTCTGCTTCTCTCTCCACAGATGCTGCCTGACCTGCTGAGTGACCCCAGCACTTTCCGCTTTGCTGCCACATACTTACCCTGCTGCGTCCCAGTGTCCTGTGAAGTTGCGATCCTCTTCTCCCACTCAAATGTAACATTCCTTCTTGTAGGCATGCTGCACCTGGGTGAATAATCTTAAATTTGCACTTTCCAGGACGTGAGGCTTAAATACAAAGAACAGTACAGCACAGGAACAGGCCATTCGGCCCTCCAAGCCTGCACCAATCTTGATGCCTGTCTAAACAAAAACCTTCTGCACTTCCGGGGTCCGTATCCCTCTATTCCCATCCTATTCATATATTTGTCAAGATGCCTCTTAAATGTCGCTATCGTACCTGCTTCCACCACCTCCCCCGGCAGCAAGTTCCAGGCACTCACCACCCTATGTGTAAAAAACTTGCCTCGCACATCCTCTCTAAACATTGCCCCTCGCACCTTAAACCTATGTCCCCTCGTAACTGACTCTTCCACCCTGGGAAAAAGCTTCTGACTATCCACTCTGTCCATGCCACTCATAACTTTGTAAACCTCTATCATGTCACCCCTCCACCTCCGTCGTTCCAGTGAAAACAATCTGAGTTTATCCAACCTCTTCTGTACCTTCTCCAAAGCCTCCACACCCTCTGGTAGTGTGGCAACCAGAATTGCACGCAATATTCCAAGTGTGGCCTAACTAAGGTTCTGTACAGCTGCAGCATGACTTGCCAATTTTTATACTCTATGCCCCGACCGATGAAGGCAAGCATGCCGTATGCCTTCTTGACTTACCTTATCCACCTGCATTGCCACTTTCAGTGATCTGTGGACCTGTTCGCCCAGATCTCTCTGCCTGTCAATACTCCTAAGGGTTCTGCCATTTACTGTATACTTCCCATCTGTATTAGATCTCCCAAAATGCATTACCTCACATTTGTCCGGATTAAACTCCATCTGCCATTTCTCCGCCCAAGTCTCCAACTGATCTATATCCTGCTGTATCCTCTGACAATCCTCATCACTATCCTCAACTCCACCGACTTTTGTGTCGTCTACAAACTTACTAATCAGACCAGCTACATTCTCCTCCAAATCATTTGTGTATACTACAAACAGCAAAGGTCCCAGCACTGATCCCTGCAGAACACCACTAGTCACAGCCCTCCATTCAGAAAAGCACCCTTCCACTGCTACCCTCTATCTTCTATGACCGAGCCAGTTCTGTATCCATCTTGCCAGCTCACCTCTGATCCCGTGTGACTTCACCTTTTGTACCAGTTTGCCATGAGGGACCTTGTCAAAGGGTTTACTGAAGTCCATACAGATAACATCCACTGCCCTTCCTTCATCAATCATCTTTGTCACTTCCTCAAAAAACTCAATCAAATTAGTGAGACACGACCCCCTCCCTTCACAAAACCATGCTGCCTCTCGCTAATAAGTTTGTTTGTTTTCAAATAAAATAAATACACCATGAAATGTATTACAGAGATTTACAGAGAACACACAAACAAATGGGAATGCACGGGTGTCACAGCAATGTAAATACGTCTTTCACTAAATGTTCCTCACCAACATGTGTGTCCTTTTCTCTGTGTGAATGATGTGTGCCAGCATGTAGCGCCAATGTCACATCCCTTTGCACCGTTGGCCCTTCAGAAGAGCCAACGTATGCAACATCATTGCCCTGCCACCCTTACACATGAGCGTCTCCATGGATGCAGTGACATGGACATTGGCTCAGTCAGCTGCTGCCTCTAATGGTTTACACAGGGATGCTGCAGATGTGGACTGGTGCACAGCAGGTGAGCGGGAGCAGACAGCTTTTGTCGGATAAGTCACTGACGTATATCCCTACCTCACTGCTAGCCCTGCGTGCAGAGCCTGGGTGCCATCTGCCCTCCCATTCGTCTTTCATATTGTAGATCCTCAGCATCCTCATAGTCCGAGGAGGAATCCTGTTGACGTCTCTCATCAAGCCAGGCCTATTGGGTGCGTAGTTGTGCAGAACAGCAAGAAAGGAGCTGGCCTTTTCGGCCCGTAGTACAGGGCATCACCCTATCCATACAGGCATTGGAGGTGCTCTTCCAGCATGCTGATCTTCTGCTCAATGGTGGCTCTTGTAGCTCAGTGGCTGGTGTTGTATCTCTCCTCTGCAGCAGTGGTGGGGTCTCTCACTGGTGTTGGGAGCCATGTCTGCAAATGACAGCCCTTATCTCCAAGAATCCACCCCTCCATCTGAGCCAGTTCAGTGAACAGCGGTGGCAGCCGGGACTGGCGCAAAACCCAGGTGTCATGGCAGCTGCCTGAGAAGTGGTCACACATTCGCTGCAACCATCTGCGGTGTTCACACACCAGCTTCACCTAGATTGAGAGGGCTCCTTTAACAGTGATGTCTGCAGCTGTTAGCCTGGCAGTAGGTCTGATGGCCACATGAGTGCAGTCTATGAACATTACAACCTATGGTTCTCCGGCAATGGTGCCAGGACCAATGGCCCTCTGGTCCTGGCTGTGCGAGTCCGTCCTGAAGCAGACATCTTCCCTGGCCCTCTGGTGCAGGGCACTGGTGACCTCCCTTGACATCCAATGGCATGTCATGTGGGGCCTGTAGATGCACGGCAACCATAATGGTGGGCTCCCCTTGGGGGCTGCTGCTCGCAACCAGGGGCCTCTACGTGGATTGCACCTGCCTTTTGGTATTGCCTCTGGAGCATACGGATCCTCACGTGCAGAAAATCACACAATGTAGGATGAGCCATACCTATTTCCATGTGATAATAAAGTTGAACCCTGCATGTATTCAAAGGTTCCTAACAGGGCAGCGATTGGTGTTGACGGGTACATCAGCTGCTTTCCTGGATCAACTATGTGGCGTGCCATGGCATTGCCCATCTTGGCCAACACAGAGTGGCACAACATGACCATGATCCTACCAGCTGAATCGATTGCCCCCACCATCCATATAACCTTAATGCTCCTGCCCTTTCTGGCACCCTCTCCACACACAGGGTGCCTAGTGTGCCATTGCCCCCTCACAAACACAGAGCGTACGCTGTCAACGGAGGGATGGTTCACGGTACCTCCCTTCATGCCAGCACAGCTTTCCCTCCAGTAATCCCAAACCCCCTCCCTTTCAGAATGCAGAGACCCCTGCAAATCCCACCTCCATCCTCCCTTCCAGAATGCAGAGTGAGACCCCTGCATAATTCCCCCTCCCTCCCATTCAAGGAAAATTCCGGCAGTGTCGGTTGAGAGGCAGCGGGCTGCATAATCAGCATTGGTAAGTAATCATTGCCATATGCTAATTGTGGTGCCGCCACTGTGCGGCGGGGGGGCCGCACTGAGGCCCTGCCGCTGCCCGTAAAATGCGGCGGGCCCGTCTCAACGTCGTGGGTTGAGACGAGCCTCTCCCCGCAGCATTTTACCGGCCCCCGTGCCGCGACTTGCGGCAGTAACATTCAGCCCATTATTTCTTAGTTTATCTGTCCTATTATTTTTAAATAGCAGTGACATCGGCGAGTTTACAATCAATGGGCACAATTCATGAATCGAGAAAGTTTTGAAGGATCATCTAACACATCAACAATTTCCTCATCTCATTCTTTTAACATCGTGGACAATCAGGTCCTGGAATTTTGTCTATCTCATTATTTTCATCATTACCATTATTTGACTTGTATTGAATCTAATTAGTTCCTCCTTTGATTTATTTTTGATTTTCCTGGTATCTCTAGTACTTTATCCTCATCATTTGCTGTCCAGACCCATACAGAATAGTGATTTACTAAGTCGGCCATTTTTTGATTTTCAATGATATCACCTGTGTCATTAAGGGACCTCCCTCTGCCTCTTAACATATTTGTAAAACCCTTTAATGTTGTCCTTGCTATCCCTTGTTTGTTCTTCTATTCTCTTTCTGCAGTTCTAACTACTTTTTGTATCCCTTTGCTGTTTTTTATTTCTCTTCCAGTCCATGGGATCTCCACTATTCTTTGCTTTGTATGAGCCCTTTCTCTTTTAGTTTTTCTTATACCATCTGCTACTATCTGCTGCACCGCCCTCCCACCAGCTGAATTTAAATTACTTCCAAATTTGAAAATGGCTCAACCCTAACACCAACTTCACGTCCCTTTCAGTGTTTTGCTATTCAAAAATCAATGAGCAAAGCCCCAGGGTCAGTCAGGCCAGGGTCAGTCAGGCCAGGGTCAGTCCTCCAGGGTAAACTATCTCCTGTTCGGTTCTGCCTGTCCTGATGTTCAGTATTATACTCTCTGCTTGATCACAGACAGTGAATGTTCTAAAGGCACCTGTACTGTTCAACAAAAAGCTTAAAATCTCCCAATAATCCCGCAACAGCCGATAAAAGCCTCACCTTTAGCGGGTACTGTGTTTCTGAATAAAGTATAAACTTACCCAGATCTTTCCCAAATCCAGACTGTTTGAAGCCCCCAAAGGGAGCTGCCACATCAGTTTTGTTATACGTGTTGACAAACACGGTGCCAGCATCAAGTGCATCGCTTACATACATCGCTTTCCCAATGTCCTTCGTGAAAACTCCTGATGCTAAACCAAACTCTGTATCATTTGCCCGATGCAATACTCCGTCAACATCTCTGAAACCAAGTAAACACAGAAATTAAAATCAGCACTTCACACTGGAATATACATTTCAACTCATATCTACTTAATTATTTCTCCAAAAACGGATTAAAGTGGTCGTAAAATTCTACTCTCGAGCTTTATCTGATATGATGTGCAAAGTTTACCCACTGACAAGGGAGATTATCTCTATACCCAGGGAAATCTTAAACAAAGTCTATGTACAGAAAAATTTTAAAACAAAGTCTCTATACAGCAGGGTTGTCCAACACAGGGCCCCGCGGGCCAGGATCCAGCCTGCCAAAGGTTTCCATCCGGCCTGCAAATGTATTTCAGATATGAGACATTTTCCAGTGTCTGCTTCTTTCAGACTGACATTTATTAAAAAAATCACACTGTTAGATTCATAGCAGACAGGTGCTAACATCGGGAGCAGCCGTTTCCCAACTTCGGGCAGACTCGAGGTTTTCTGGCGGGTTCCAACGGTTTTTAAAAAAGGCTGCCAGAAAATCCCGAATCTGTCTGAAGTTGGGAAACGGCTGTTCCCGGTGTCAGCGCTTGTCAGCTGTGAAACTGAAAGCATGATTTTTTTTAAAAATTGACCAACCACAAAGCTGCTGTGCTGAGCGCTCCAGCTCCCTGCAACTATCATAGAGAGGGCGGGGGGGGGGGCAGTGACAGTCAGAGAGAGAGGGATGGAGAGAGCGAGAGGGGGGGGACAGAGGTAGGTAGTAACAGAAAGAGTGGTGAGGGATAGAGGGGGCAGAGAGAGGGATAGAGGGGGCAGAGAGAGAGAGAGAGAGGGGGGCAGAGAGAGAGAGGGGGCGAAGAGAGAGGGGGAAGAGAGGGAAAGAGGGGCAGAGAGAGGGAGGGGCAGAGAGAGAAAGGGTCAGAGTGCGAGAAGGGGGCATAGAGGGAGAGGGGGAAGAGAGAGAAACGGGTCAGAGAGAGATAGAGGGGAGCAGAGAGAGAAAGGGAGAGAGAGGGGGGGCAGAGAGAGAAAGGGTCAGAGTGCGAGAAGGGGGCATAGAGGGAGAGGGGGAAGAGAGAGAAACGGGTCAGAGAGAGATAGAGGGGGGCAGAGAGAGAGGCAGCAGAGCAGAGAAAGAGAGCGGTGAAGAGAGGGGGCAAGAGAGAGGGGTCGGAGAGAGAGGGGTCAGAGAGAAAAGGGTCAGAGAGAGAGAAGGGGGCAGAGAAAGAGAAGGGGGCAGAGAAAGAGAAGGGGACAGAGAAAGAGAAGGGGGCAGAGAAAGAGAAGGGGGCAGAGAAAGAGAAGGGGGCAGAGAAAGAGAAGGGGGCAGAGAGAGAGAAGGGGGCAGAGAGAGAGAAGGGGGCAGAGAGAGAGAAGGGGGCAGAGAGAGAGGGGGCAGAGAGAGAGGGGGCAGAGAGAGAGAGGGGCAGAGAGAGAGAGGGGCAGAGAGAGAGAGGGGCAGAGAGAGAGGGGGGCAGAGAGAGAGGGGGGCAGAGAGAGAGGGGGGCAGAGAGAGAGAGGGGCAGAGAGAGAGAGGGGGGCAGCAGAGAGAGAGGGGGGCAGCAGAGAGAGAGGGGGGAACAGAGAGGGGGCAACAGAGATAGAGGGAGCAGCGGGGGGGTCCGAGAGGGAGGGTCGGGGGGTCAGAGAGAGGGGGAGATCAGGCCTGTTTCAGTGCTGTATCTCTAAATAAAATAAATAAAATAAGAAAGGGGGGACAGGGAGAAAGAAATGGGGGGACAGCGAGAGAAAGAGGGGGGACAGAGAGAAGGAGACACAGAGCGAGGACGGCAAGGTGGGGGGAACAATACAGAGGTGGGGAAACAACACAGAAAGGGGGGAGCAACAGAGAGCGGAAGCAACAGAGGGAGGGGGAACAACACGAGGGGGAAACAACACAGAGAGGAAGGTGAACAACACAGAGGGGTGGACAACACAGGGGGAACAACAGAGGGGTGTAACAACACAGAGCAGGGAAAACACAGAGAGGAGGGAACAACACAGGGAGGGGGGAACAACACAGGGAGGGGGGAACAGCACGGAGGGGAAACAAAAGAGGGAGGAGGAACAACACGGGGGTGGGAACAACACAGAGGGGGAGATGAACAACACAGAGAGGACAACACAGGGAGGTGGACAACACAGAGGGGACAACACGGGGGGGGGGAAGAACACACAGAGGGGGGGAAGAACACAGAGAGAGGGGGGAACAACACAGAGAGAGGGGGGAACAACACAGAGAGAGGGGGGAACACCACAGAGAGAGGGGGGAACACCACAGAGAGAGGGGGGAACACCACAGAGAGAGGGGGGAACACCACAGAGAGAGGGGGGAACACCACAGAGAGAGGGGGGAACACCACAGAGAGAGGGGGGAACACCACAGAGAGAGGGAAAACTATTTATTTGGGCAGTTTTAAAATCTTTGTCTTTTGCGAGGAGCAGCCTTGATAGAACGGGGTGCGGAGCGGACTTTCAGCTGAGCGGTCAATTTCAGTAAGTTACAAGTTAATCCCTTTTTTGTTTCGGAGGACCGGGGACTGCTGGGTAGGGGAAAACTATTTATTTGGGCAGTGGCAGTACCCGAGACACTACATGTGTAGTGTCTCCCACCCACCCTCCTCCTCTAACCAAAAAAAAAGGACTCTAGGGTGTTGATAAGGTAAGCTTTTTATTTAAAACTTCAGTCCGTCGGATTGCTAAGCGAACAAGTTTTGACTTTTTTTTTCGTTTGGTTTTTCAGTAGATTTATTGGGAATCTAGAATAGTGGGAATGGAGGTAAAGGCAGTTGTATGTTCCTCCTGCAGAATGTGGGAGGTAGGGGTCGCCAAGAGTGTCCCTGCTGACTGCATCTGCGGGAAGTGCACCCAACTCCAGCTCCTCGCAGACCACGTTAGGGAACTGGAGCTGGAGCTGGATGAACTTCGGATCATTCGGGAGGCGGAGGGGATTATTGACAGGAGTTATAGGGAGGCAGTCACACCTCAGGTAAAAGAAGTAGGTAGATGGGTTACCGTCAGGGGAAGGAAAGGGAACCAGCAGGCAGTGCAGGGATCCCCTGTGGCCGTTTCCCTCAACAACAGGTATACCGTTTTGGATACTGTTGGGGGGGACGACTTACCAGGGATAAGCAATGGGGTGCAGGTCTCTGGCACAGAGTCTGTCCCTGTTGCTCAGAAGGGAAAAGGGAAGAGGAGCAGAGCATTAGTCATTGGGGACTCCATAGTTAGCGGAACAGATAGGAGGTTCTGTGGGAACGAGAGAGACTCACGGTTGGTGTGTTGCCTCCCAGGTGCCAGGGTACGTGATGTCTCTGATCGTGTTTTTGGGATCCTTAAGGGGGAGGGGGAGCACCCCCAAGTCGTGGTCCACATAGGCACCAACGACATAGGTAGGAAGAGAGATGGGGATTTAAGGCAGAAATTCAGGGAGCTAGGGTGGAAGCTTAGAGCGAGAACAACCAGAGTTGTTATCTCTGGGTTGTTGCCTGTGCCACGTGCTAGCGAAGAGAGGAATAGGGAGAGAGAGGAGTTGAACACGTGGCTGCAGGGATGGTGTAGGAGGGAGGGTTTTGGTTTCCTGGATAATTGGGGCTCTTTCTGGGGTAGGTGGGACCTCTACAAACAGGATGGTCTTCACCTGAACCAGAGGGGTACCAATATCCTGGGGGGGAGATTTGTTAGTGCTCTTCGGGGGGGTTTAAACTAAATCAGCAGGGGAATGGGAACCTAAATTGCAGTGCCAGTGTACAGGCTGTTGAGAGTAGTGAGGTAGGGGATAAGGTTACAGGGACGCAAGAGGGCACTGGCAAGCAAGAACTTGGTTTAAAGTGTGTCTACTTCAACGCCAGGAGCATCCGGAATAAGGTGGGTGAGCTTGCAGCATGGGTTGGTACCTGGGATCTCGATGTTGTGGCCATTTCGGAGACATGGGTAGAGCAGGGGCAGGAATGGATGTTGCAGGTTCCGGGATTTAGATGTTTCAGAAAGAACAGAGAAGAGGGTAAAAGAGGGGGGGGTGTGGCATTGTTAATCAAGGAAAGTATTACAGCGGCAGAAAGGACGTTTGAGGACTCGTCTACTGAGGTAGTATGGGCCGAGGTTAGAAACAGGAGAGGAGAGGTCACCCTGTTGGGAGTTTTCTATAGACCTCCGAATAGTTCCAGAGATGTAGAGGAAAGGATAGCGAAGATGATTCTCGACAGGAGCGAGAGTAACAGGGTAGTGGTTATGGGGGACTTTAACTTTCCAAATATTGACTGGAAATACTATAGTTCGAGTACTTTAGATGGGTCTGTTTTTGTCCAGTGTGTGCAGGAGGGTTTTCTGACACAGTATGTGGACAGGCCAACCAGGGGCGATGCCACATTGGATTTGGTACTGGGTAATGAACCCGGCCAGGTGTTCGATTTAGATGTAGGTGAGCACTTTGGCGATAGTGATCACAATTCGGTTAGGTTTACCTTAGCGATGGGCAGGGACAGGTATATACCGCAGGGCAAGAATTATAGCTGGGGGAAAGGAAATTATGACGCGATTAGGCAAGATTTAGGATGTGTAGGATGGGGAAGGAAACTGCAGGGGATGGGCACAAACGAAATGTGGAGCTTATTCAAGGAGCAGCTAATGCGTGTCCTTGATAAGTATGTACCTGTCAGGCAGGGAGGAAGTTGTCGAGCAAGGGAGCCGTGGTTTACTCAAGAAGTTGAAGCGCTTGTCAAGAGGAAGAGGGCGGCTTATGTTAGGATGAGACGTGAAGGCTCAGTTAGGGCGCTTGAGAGTTACAAGCTAGCCAGGAAGGATCTAAAGGGAGGGCTAAGAAGAGCAAGGAGAGGACACGAGAAGTCATTGGCGGATAGGATCAAAGAAAACCCTAAGGCTTTCTATAGGTATATCAGGAATAAACGAATGATAAGAGTTAGAACAGGGCCAATCAAGGATAGTAGTGGGAAGTTGTGTGCGGAATCAGAGGAGATAAGGGAAGCGTTAAATGAATATTTTTCGTCAGTATTTACAGTAGAGAAAGAAAATGTTGCCGAGGAGATTACTGAGATACAGCCTACTAGGCTAGATGGGATTGAGATTCACAAGGAGGAGGTGTTAGCAATTTTGGAAAGAGTGAAAATAGATAAGTCCCCTGGGCCAGATGGGATTTATCCTAGGATTCTCTGGGAAGCCAGGGAGGAGATTGCAGAGCCGTTGTTGTTGATCTTCAAGTCGTCATTGTCGACAGGAGTAGTGCCGGAGGACTGGAGGATAGCAAATGTTGTCCCCTTGTTCAAGAAGGGGAGTAGAGACAGCCCTGGTAATTATAGACCTGTGAGCCTTACTTCGGTTGTGGGTAAAATGTTGGAAAAGGTTATAAGAGACAGGATTTATAATCATCTTGAAAAGAATAAGTTCATTTGCGATAGTCAGCACGGTTTTGTGAAAGGTAGGTCGTGCCTCACAAACCTTATTGAGTTTTTCGAGAAGGTGACCAAACAGGTGGATGAGGGTAAAGCCGTGGATGTGGTGTATATGGATTTCAGTAAGGCGTTTGATAAGGTTCCCCACGGTAGGCTATTGCAGAAAATACGCAAGTATGGGGTTGAAGGTGATTTAGAGCTTTGGATCAGAAATTGGCTAGCTGAAAGAAGACAGAGGGTGGTGGTTGATGGCAAATGTTCATCCTGGAGTTTAGTTACTAGTGGTGTACCGCAAGGTTCTGTTTTGGGGCCACTGCTGTTTGTCATTTTTATAAACGACCTGGATGAGGGTGTAGAAGGGTGGGTTAGTAAATTTGCGGATGACACGAAGGTCGGTGGAGTTGTGGATAGTGTCGAAGGGTGTTGTAGGGTACAGAGGGACATAGATAGGCTGCAGAGCTGGGCTGAGAGATGGCAAATGGAGCTTAATGCGGAGAAGTGTGAGGTGATTCACTTTGGAAGGAGTAACAGCAATGCAGAGTACTGGGCTAATGGGAAGATTCTTGTTAGTGTAGATGAGCAGAGAGATCTTGGTATCCAGGCACATAAATCCCTGAAAGTTGCTACCCAGGTTAATAGGGCTGTTAAGAAGGCATATGGTGTGTTAGCCTTTATTAGTAGGGGGATCGAGTTTCAGAGCCACGGGGTCATGATGCAGCTGTACAAAACTCTGGTGAGGCCGCACCTGGAGTATTGCGTGCAGTTCTGGTCACCGCATTATAGGAAGGATGTCGAAGCTTTGGAAAGGGTGCAGAGGAGATTTACTAGGATGTTGCCTGGTATGGAAGGAAGGTCTTACGAGGAAAGGCTGAGGGACTTGGGGTTGTTTTCGTTAGAGAGAAGGAGGAGGAGAGGTGACTTAATAGAGACATACAAGATAATCAGAGGGTTAGATAGGGTGGATAGTGAGAGTCTTTTTCCTCGGATGAGGATGGCAAACACGAGGGGACATAGCTTTAAGTTGAGGGGTGAAAGATATAGGACAGATGTCAGAGGTAGTTTCTTTACGCAGAGAGTAGTAGGGGCGTGGAACGCCCTGCCTGCAACAGTAGTAGACTCGCCAACTTTAAGGGCATTTAAGTGGTCATTGGATAGACATATGGATGTAAATGGAATAGTGTAGGTCAGATGATCGGCGCAACATCGAGGGCCGAAGGGCCTGTACTGCGCTGTAATATTCTAATTCTAATTCTAAAAAAGAGGGGGGAACACCACAGAGAGAGGGGGGGAACAACACAGAGAGAGGGGGGGAACAACACAGAGAGAGGGGGGGGAACAACACAGAGAGGGGGGGAACAACACAGAGAGAGGGGGGGAACAACACAGAGAGAGGGGGGAACAACACAGAGAGAGGGGGGGAACAACACAGAGAGAGGGGGGGAACAACACAGAGAGAGGGGGGGAACAACACAGAGAGAGGGGGGGAACAACACAGAGAGAGGGGGGGAACAACACAGAGAGAGGGGGGGAACAACACAGAGAGAGGGGTGGAACAACACAGAGAGAGGGGGGGAACAACACAGAGAGAGGGGGGGAACAACACAGAGAGAGGGGGGGAACAACACAGAGAGAGGGGGGGAACAACACAGAGAGAGGGGGGGAACAACACAGAGAGAGGGGGGGAACAACACAGAGAGGGGGGGAACAACACAGAGAGGGGGGGAACAACACAGAGAGGGGGGGAACAACACAGAGAGGGGGGAACAACACAGAGAGGGGGGGGAACAACACAGAGAGGGGGGGGAACAACACAGAGAGGGGGGGGAACAACACAGAGAGGGGGGGGAACAACACAGAGAGGGGGGGGAACAACACAGAGAGGGGGGGGAACAACACAGAGAGGGGGGGAACAACACAGAGAGGGGGGGAACAACACAGAGAGGGGGGGAACAACACAGAGAGAGGGGGGGAACAACACAGAGAGAGGGGGGGAACAACACAGAGAGAGGGGGGGAACAACACAGAGAGGGGGGGAACAACACAGAGAGGGGGGGAACAACACAGAGAGGGGGGGGAACAACACAGAGAGGGGGGGAACAACACAGAGAGGGGGGGAACAACACAGAGAGGGGGGGAACAACACAGAGAGGGGGGGAACAACACAGAGAGGGGGGGAACAACACAGAGAGGGGGGGAACAACACAGAGAGGGGGGGAACAACACAGAGAGGGGGGGAACAACACAGAGAGGGGGGGAACAACACAGAGAGGGGGGGGAACAACACAGAGAGGGGGGGAACAACACAGAGAGAGGGGGGAACAACACAGAGAGAGGGGGGAACAACACAGAGAGAGGGGGGAACAACACAGAGAGAGGGGGGAACAACACAGAGAGAGGGGGGAACAACACAGAGAGAGGGGGGGAACAACACAGAGAGAGGGGGGGAACAACACAGAGAGAGGGGGGGAACAACACAGAGAGAGGGGGGGAACAACACAGAGAGAGGGGGGGAACAACACAGAGAGAGGGGGGGAACAACACAGAGAGAGGGAGGGAACAACACAGAGAGAGGGAGGGAACAACACAGAGAGAGGGGGGGAAACAACACAGAGAGGGGGTTAACAACACAGAGAGGGAGATGAACAACACAGAGAGGGAGATGAACAACACAGAGAGCTGCTCTCAGATGACAGAAACAGCAAAAGGCTGTTAAGATTTGAACCCATTTTGAAGGCTCGAGGTTTACGAAGGAGAAAAGACCAACGGGGTCACCAGATATTGCCTTATTAACTGAAGTCCAGTCGAATGAGCTCAGAAGAAGTGAGGGAAGAGGACGTTGGCTTTGAGAAGGACACCGGGAGATCCAACCCATTGCAACTGGGAGGAGTTTGGGACTTTTAACTGCAAAGATATATTTTCAATGACAACACTGTGTAACATAAAAATGTGGCGTGGGGTTTTCAAGTGTGTTAGTAAGTTAATGGGAAATACCTTTCTCTGAAATTTAGTGTAATCGCTACCTAAGTATTGTCTAGTTATTGTTTATTTTTTATTTCGTTGTTATAGTAAGAGTTTTAAAATGTGAAATCTGGTTGTGTAATTCTTTCCAGTTCCGATGAAGGGTCACTGACCCGAAACGTTAACTCTGCTTCTCTTTCCACAGATGCTGCCAGACCTGCTGAGTAGTTCCAGCATTTCTTTTTTTATTTCAGATTTCCAGCATCCGCAGTATTTTGCTTTTATTATATATTATATGTGTAATTCTTTAATTGGTCTGGGGAGTTCCTATCAATTGTTTTAAAGTTAATGGTCTCGACTGAGGTCGTAACAAAAGTTAGAACTCCCTGGATGATCAAAGATATAGAGATTAAAATGAACCAGAAAACAAAGCTTATGTTAAATGACAGGTTTGTAATAAAGTAGAGAATTGAGCTAAATGTAACAAGTACAAGACTGAACTGGAAGGGGAAATAAGAGGGTCAAAGGGAAGATATGAAAATAGATTAGCAAATAATATAAAAGTGAATCCAAATGTCTTTCATAAACACAGAGGAGTAAAAGCAAAGGTGATCAAGAACCAAATAGATGATCTTGTGGAGGCAAGAGTATAGATAAAGTGATAAATGAGCACTTTGCATCTGTCTTCACTAGAGAAGATGCTGCTGCTAATGTCACAGTAAAGGAGAAGGTAGTCAAGAAATTGGACAGGATAAAATTGATAAAGAGAAACTTACAAGGTTGGCAGTGCTCAAAGGAGAAAAGTCACCTGATGCAGATGGGATGCATCTTAGGTTCAGGAGAGCAGTGGTGAATTGTTATTTTTCCAGACTGGAGGAAAGTAGACAGTAGTGCAAGAGTAGTGCAAAGTAGCAAGACATCCCTGCTCCTGTACTCGAATCCTCCTCTCACTCTGAAGGCCAACATACCATTTGCCTTTTTTACCGCCTGTTGCACCTGCATGCTTACCTTCAGCGACTGGTGTACGAGAACACCCAGGTCTCGCTGCATATTCCCCTCTCTCAGTTTATAACTGTTCAGATAATAATCTGCCTTCCTGTTTTTGCTACCTAAGTGGATAACCTCACATTTATCCACATTATACTGCATCTGCCATGCATTTGCCTACTCACTCAACTTGTCCAAATCACCCTGAAGCCTCTCTGCATCCTCCTCACAACTCACTCTTCCACCCAGTTTTGTCTCATCTGCAGATTTGGAGATATTACATTTAGTACCCTCATCTAAATCATTAATATATATTGTGAATAGCTGGGGTCCTAGCACCGATCCCTGCCGTACCCACTAGTCAATGCCTGCCATTCAGAAAAAGACCCGTTTATTCCTACCCTTTGTTTCCTGTCTGCCAACCAATTTTCTATCCATCGCAATACACTACCCCCAATCTCATGCACTTTAATTTAACATGCTAATCTCTTATGTGGGACTTTGTCGAAAGCCTTCTGAAAGTCCAAATAAACCACATCCACTGGCCCCCCCCCTCAACTCTACTAGCAACATAGTTGCAGAATTCTAGTAGATTTGTCAAACATGATTTCCCTTTCGTAAATCCATGCTGACTCTGTCCGATTCTACCACTGTTCTCCAAGTGTCCTGCCCTAAAATCTTTGATAATGGACTCTAGACTTTTCCCCACTACTGTCGTCAGGCTGACTGGTCTATAATTCCCTGTTTTCTCTCTACCTCCCTTTTTAAATAGTGGGGTTACATTAGCTCCCCTCCAATCTGTAGGAACTGTTCCAGAGTCTATAGAATCTTAACATAAGTATGAAGTGATTCATATTGGTAGGAAAAATGAGAAGAGGCAATATAAACTAAATGGTACAATTTTAAAATGGGTGCAGGGACAGAGAGACCTGGGGTGTGTGTATTTTTGAAGCTGGTAGAACAAGTTGAGGAAGCTGTGAAAAAGACACATGGATCCTAGGCTTTATAAATAGAAGCATGGAGTACAAAAGCAAGGAAGTGAGCTCAACCTTAACACACTGGTTAGGCCCTACCTGGAATCTTGTATTCAATTCTGGGCACTACACATTAGGGAGGATGTTAAGACTTTGGAGAGAACAGAGGAGATTTACTAGAATGGTACCAGATATGAGGGACTTCAGTTCTGTGTAGAGACCGGATAATCTGAGGTTGTTATCATGAGAGCAGAGAAGATTAAAAGATTTGATAGAGGTGTTCAAAATCTTGAAGGGTTTTGACAGAGTAAATAAGGAGAAACGGTTTCCAGTGACAGAACAGTCAGTAACTAGATGGCACAGATTTAAAGTGATTGGCAAAATAACCAGAGGCAAACAAAATTATAGAGTTGTTGTGATCTGAAATGTGCTGCCTGAAAGGGTGGTGGAAGCAGAATTCGATAATCAGTTCCAAAAGGGGATTGAATGAATACTCAAAGGAAAAATCTGTTGGGCCATGGGGAAAGAATTGGGGAGTGGGTGGGATGAATGGCCTCTTTCTGTGCAATCCTGCCAATTAAACAACTATCTGGAGGAGGTGGCTTCACAAATATCCCCATCCTCAATGATGGGGAGCTCAGCACATCAGTGCAAAAGATAAGGCTGAAGCATTTGCAACAATCTTCAGCCAGAAGTGCCAAGTTGATGATCCATCTCGGCCTCCACCTGAAGTCCCCAGCATCATAGATGCCAGTCTTCAGCCAATTCGATTCACTACACCAGATATCAAGAAATGACAGAAGGCACTGGATACTGCAAAGGCTATGGGCTCTGACAACATTCCAGCCATAGGACTGAAGACCTGTGCTCCAGAACTTGCCGCGCCCCTAGCCAAGTGGTTCCAGTACAGCTACAACACTGACAGCTACCCAGCAATGTGGGAAATTGCCCAGGTATGTCCTGTACACAAAGAAAAAGCAGGACAAGTCCAACCCAGCCAATTACCACCCCATCAGCCTACTCTCAATCATTAGTAAGGTGATAGAAGGTGTCGTCAACTGTGCTATCAAGTGGCACTTGTTTAGCAATAACCTGCTCAGTTTGGGTTCCGCCTGGGCCACTCAGCTCCTGACCTCATTACAGCCTTGGTTCAAACATGGACAAAAGAGCTGAACTCAAGTGGTGAAGTGAGAGTGACTGCCCTTGACATCAAGACAGCATCTGGCCGAGTATGGCATCAAGGAGCCCTAGTAAAACTGGAGTCAATGGGAATCAGGGGGAAAACTCTCCGTTGGTTGAAGTCATACATGGCACAAAGGAAGATGGTTGTGGTTGTTGGAGGTCAATCATCTCAGCTCCAGGACATCACTGCACGAGTTCCTCAGGGTAGTGTCCTAGGCCCAATCTTCAGCTGATTCATCAATGACCTTCCTTCAATCATAAGGTCAGAAGTAGGGATGTTCGCTGATGATTGCACAATGTTCAGCATCATTCTCGACTCTTCAGATACTGAAGCAGTCAGTGCAGAAATGCAGCAAGACCTGGACAATATCCAGGCTTGGGCTGATAAGTGGCAAGTAACATTCGCGCCACACAAATGCCACACAATGACCATCTCCAACAAGAGAGAATCTAACCATCTCCCTTTGACATTCAATGGCATTACCATCGCTGAATCCCCCATTATCAATATCCTGGGGGTTACCATTGACCAGAAACTGAACTGAAGCAGTCATATAAATACCGTGACTACAAGAGCAGGTCAGAGGCTAGGAATTCTGCGATGAGTAACTCACCTCCTGACTCCCCAAAGCCTATCCACCGTCTACAAGACACAAGTCAGGAGTGTGATGGAATACTCTCCACTTGCCCGGATGGGTGCAGCTCCAACAACACACAGGAAGCTCAACACCATCCAGGACAAAGCAGCCCGCTTGATTGGCACCCCATCTACAAACATTCACTCCCTCCACCACTGATGCACAGTGGCAGCAGTGTGTAACATCTACAAGATGCACTGCAGCAGCACACCAAGGCTCCTTAGACAGCACCTTCCAAATCCACAACCTCTACCACCTAGAAGGACAAGGGCAGCAGATGCATGGGAAAACCACCACCTGCAAGTTCTCCCAGCCACACACCATCCTGACTTGGAACTATATCACTGTTCCTTCACCGTCACTGGGTCAAAATCCTGGAACTCCCTTCCTAAGGGCGGCACAGTGGCGCAGTGGTTAGCACTGCAGCCTCACAGCTCCAGGGACCCGGGTTCGATTCTGGGCACTGCCTGTGTGGAGTTTGCAAGTTCTCCCTGTGTCTGCATGGGTTTTCTCCGGGTGCTCCAGTTTCCTCCCACAAGCCAAAAGACTTGCAGGTTGGTAGGTAAATTGGCCATTATAAATTGTCACTAGTATAGGTAGGTGGTAGGGAAATATAGGGACAGATGGGGATGTTTGGTAGGAATATGGGATTAGTGTAGGATTAGTATAAATGGGTGGTTGCTGGTCGGCACAGACTCGGTGGGCCGAAGGGCCTGTTTCAGTGCTGTATCTCTAATCTAATCTAATCTAATCTAACACTGTGGGTGTACCTATACCACATGGACTGCAGCAGTTCAAGAAGGCAGCTCACCACCATCTTCTCATGGGTAATTAGGGATGGACAATAAATGCTGGCCCAGCCAGAGACGCCCACATCCCAGGAACAAATAAAAAAAAATTCTATGATTCTAGACAGGGTTATTTTAAACAAAATATCTTAATATCCAGAGAAATCCTGCTTAAATTCTTTCAGAACTTGTTTCTGTCTTGAATACATAGCAAACAGGAAATTTCTCCACAGTCTCCCTTTCCCCATCAATTACTGCAAGACCCATGATAAAAACAAAAGATACCAGAACATAAGGTGCACTATGCGCTGTGCTTGTGCCATTATATTAACAAAGTAATTCATGACAACGCTACTTCATCGGTCACGTCATCAGGATGCGCCGCGGTGCGCACATGCGCAGACGGTCTCATGCCCCCTGCGCATGCGCTGCGGTCCGGCTGACCAGGACCGCTTTGCGCATGCGCACACAGTCTCATCTCTGCGCATGCGCTGCGGTCCGACCTGCCAGGACCGTTGTGCGCATGCGCAGAGGACGTCATCGCGTTATTTCGTCTTCCTCGCCGACGCGCCAGTTTGGCCTCTGCGCATGCGTCAAAGCTTCGGCGCGACTTTTTGAAAGTGGAAGGAGGGGAGGTTTCGTCGGGCATTTTCTCGCATTTTATCTGAATTATTTATTCGTTTTGGAGACTTGCTTCATTTTTATTTGACACAGGAGATTGTTCCAAGGTAAGTTGCTCTGCCTTTGTAAGTTGCTCTGAAAACATTTCCATTGTCTGGGCCACCGCATGTTCTCCAGTCCCTGTTGTGAGTTGCTCTGAAAACATTTCCATTGGCTGGGCCACCGCATGTAGCAGGATGAAGGCACAGTGACTGTGATTTCTGGCGCCAAACAGTACACACTGCAGATACATGATGGCCAGGCTACCTGCAGCTGCAGCTTCTCCATTCAGACTTTGTTGCCCTGCAAACATGCTGTTGTTGTGCAGAGGCATCTGGGTCTGCCTTTGGACAGGCTCGCCCCCAATTGTCGCTGGCGTGCATCTCAGACACCAACGACGACAGGCATGGCTGCTGCCATTGTGATTACAGAGGAACAGCCAAGGCCCCTCAGCCACAATGAAAAATACCGCTTGCTTTCAGATCAATTGTACCAGGAACAACAGGCCGTTCTGCAGAGTGGAACTGCAGCATTCATGAGGAGACTGGACTGGCTGCGGCAACAGACTCTCCGCTGGCAGCAAGGACTGGCTGATGAGATGGAGCCATTTACTATGCCCAACAATTGCCCGGAAGCACCTTCGGATGGAGGTGGCCGCGCGCTGGACATCAGTCACGTGTCGCAAACCCTGGATCCTGAGCGTCTCACCCCCTGGCCTAATGATCTGATGGACCATACATATGCCTGCCTGTTCAAATCTCCACTTCCCCTACCTGCGGTACCCTCTCCTTGCTGCTCAGTTACACAGTCACCTGCTCCTACACCCATCAGGGCAGTGCACATGGACACACAGTTACCTGCTCCTACACTCATCGGGGCAGTGCTCATGGACACACAGCCACCTGTTTCCCCATCCGACGTTGAAACAACCATGCAGAGCCTTGTGAGACTCCGCAATTGCCAGTTGCTGCCTGTCAAGCAGAGAGGGCGTCCAAAGGTGTCAAGCACTTGGGGAACGTTCAGCAAGAAGAGACTGATCACTAAAAGAAACAAGCATGCCGTGTCCAGTGGTAGCAGAAATGTGAATGCTCTTGCTGTGAACACAACTGGTGATAGTAGTAGGCAGGATTAAATGGGAATGGATGGAAAGACGCACGAGTAACATAACCACTGGCAGGGAACTGCTGGGCTAAATGGCCAGCTTTATGTTCATAGCCCAAAAGAAATGTGCTTCTTTTCCAGCACCCTCACATCATTCATGTTTTCCCTGAGAGCAGCATTGAACCATCACGAGATAGGGGCAGTAACATCATCCTGCCTCCGACAGCTGAGGTGGGTACTAAGTGATTCATTGGCGGTGTTATCAGTACATGCCTTTACCGCAGAACACAAAGCATGCTCAACAGTAATTTCATTGGAGGGAGGGAAGCTCTGACACTGATGTTCTTTCCTTATTTTCTTTCATGTAAAACGTGCCCTTGAGAAAACACTTAAGGACGGCATTCAAGCAAAGGAGGCAGTGCGGGAGAGGACGCAAGGATGTGCTGATTCCTGCATCTGAGGTGGGTAATAAGTGCTTCATTGGCGACGTTATCAATTGGTGCCTTCACTGCAGAACTTAAAAAGGTGTGCACAACAGTAATTTCAGTGGATGGAGGGAGGCAAGCTCTGACTCTGATTTGCTTTATTTCTTTTCATGTAAAACATGCCGTCGAGAAAACAATCCTTGAGACTTAAGGTCAGCATTCAAGCAACGAAGGCAACTAGATCATGCTGCGGAGCTCATCACGATGTGGAAAGGAACATTGCATTTATGGATGAATTGGGAATGCACATTGGGATGCGCTTGGGGAACATTCACCAAGAATAGACTGAGCTCAGACTCTTGTGACTTTGCCTTCTTCACATGGACAATACAGTAGTGGAATAGAGAGCCAAGCGTTCATTCACCACAAGGCTCTCCAGGAACAATCTCTTTAGCTGTGCATAGCAGAGACTCGGCCTGTCTGTCTAACGGGAATGCTGGACACAACACTCATGTATCCATGCACAGCAGTTCCTCGGATACTTAATGAACTTAATAAAACTTTTCAATAATTAAACCCAGAATTGTTGAGGTTTTGTTTTGCATGCTATTTCCCCGACTTTGCAACTGCACTTCAGATATTCAACTATGGTGGAGGGGTGAAGGTAGGGGGGTAGAGGGAGGGGTGGGAAGAGCGGGCATGCAAAATGCAGAGACCAAACAGTTGCAATGCCTGAAGTACTGTGGCGAAGTAGAGAAAGCAACTGGGTAGGGGAGAAAGCAACTGGATTGGGCATCCGCAGCTGGAGGGAACGGCTGAATGGAGAGGGCCGGAAGCGAGAGGCCGTGGAGAGCCGCGGGGAGCGAGCGTGCGAAGACCTTGGTGTCACCAGGTCCAGGGACTGGCCAGTAAGTCTTTTGCTGTTGTGTTTATGGCGCATGCACAGAAAAAGGCATTCCTCTTCCGTTCCGCTGCTCCCCCCCCCCCCCCACTCTCTCCCCTTCCTCCCTCTCCCCCCAGCTCTCTCCCTCCCCCCTTCCTTACCCCTCCCTCTCCCTCCCTCTTTCTCCCCTCTCCCTCTTTCTCCCCCTTTCCCTCTTTCTCCCCCCTCTCCCTCTCCCTCTTTCTCCCCCCCCTCCCTCTCCCTCTTTCTCCCCCCCCTCCCTCTTTCTCCCTCCTCTCCCTCTTTCTCCCTCCTCTCCCTCTTTCCCCCCCTCCCTCTCCCTCTCCCTCTCCCTCCCCCCCACCTCGCCCCCCGGCACCGCTACCGCTGGTCTCCCCGCGCTGCTCTCCCCGGCCCCCGCGCTGCTCTCCCCGGCCCCCGCGCTGCTCTCCCCGGCCCGCTCCACTCTCTCACTCCGGCCATTGTATTCTGCCACGTGTTTGTCAGGTTTCATCTCTGTGATTCTTTGAGCAGCGCCATCTTTAGTCCTGGCAGCTGCTACAGTCGCAAGCTGTGACGTTTTCGTGGCACATGCTGTATTTGCGCATGTGCCAAAACAGCGCCACCTATCGATCGCGTTGTCAACAATTGCGGTCTTATATTAAAGGGCAGGTCGTTCCCACTCCATCCCAACAGTGGTATGTCCTTGTACGGGTGTTGGGGGTGCGTATCCAGGAGCTTCAACACCTCTTCAGCCATGTCCAGCAGTAATCCAGCTTCACTGCCTCACTGAAAGGCAGCAATACAAGCAAGGCTGGTAGGCCTTTAAATACGGCACCAGCACCTGCGTTAGAGTCATTTGATGCTGCAATGACCACCTCGGAGCCTGCCCATCACGTGATTGGACAGACCCCGTGCTTCCATTATGGTAAGTGGACGCCCGTCATGTGATCACAGTCAGCCAGCTGCACGCATCACAGGTGGTGACGGCGCCTGCTTCCAGATGCGCCGCTGAGACCCGTGATGGAGTCACTCTATTTAGCCCGTTGAAAGTAATGCAAGTGGAACGCAAACTTTGTGCTGACTGCTCATTTCCCTGATAGTGCAGTGCAGCCCAGCATTAAACGTGGTACTGAGAGGCTACACACTCAACAGGGGTTCCAAGTTCATGTGAGTCTAGCACCAATTAAAGCTAGCCTGTGCTTCTTAAAGCCAGCCCACCTCTCTTAAAGGGCAGATGCATTCTGGCTGCAGCAGCTCATTGAACTGGCAGAAAAACACATTGCAAAAAGGAAGAAACGAGAGTAATGGTGCCACAGGCTTCTCAGTTAGTCAGATGCAGCGCTGGAGGCCTTAATGCAGGTGGCTGAAAGGGGGAAACAGGGGCCCAGGAGGCCTTCCAGACAGACAGCGAAGATAATGAAAGCAGATAGTCACTGAGGTCAAGGCCAGGAATCTGGCCTCAAGCTGCTCGAGACAGTGCCAGAAGTCCAATGACCTCACACAAGTGGTCAAAGTCAGTGACTGCATATTGAAATGCCATATCCCAGTAACTGCACCACCAACCTCACACACTGCTCAAGTGCAGTTCACCCCCATCATTCACCCATCAGCAGTCTCTCGCAATCAAGACTTATGCCTAACATTCACATGTTCCACCTCAGCTTCACATACTTACCACTGCTGCAAGCTTCACACCCACATCTCACAGCTTCCACATACTGCCAGCTATTCAGCATGACAGGCACATCACCATAACTAGATTATAACACACTCACGGACACACTTCCCACATTAAATGGCAGCAGCTGCAAATGGCAGAGACAGGTATGGCTAATGTGTTAACCCCCATGGAAGAGTCAGTACTGGGGATAATGGAATGGCCAGCGGAATCACTGAAGCCATCAAGGATGACAGTATGTTCCTGCCTAATACACCCTGTCAATCCCATTTTGCCCTTATCCCGCAATCTGATACCATCTCCAAGCTGTAGATGGTATAACCATGCACGTCTTGCTTTCCCCCCATCCCATCTACCTCACCCCAACACACCCCTTGTGCATTTATGTACTGCCACCTGGCCTGGCAGTGGTGTCTGAGGCTGAAGGTCCAGAGGAAGAAACATAGAAAATAGGAGCAGGAGTAGGCCATTCGGCCCTTTGAGCCTGCTCCGCCAATCATTATGAGCATGACTGATCATCCAACTCAGTGGACTGTTCCCGCTTTCGCCCCATACCCTTTGATCCCTTTAGACCCAAGAGCTATATCTAAGAGCAGACCAAGGAGGAAGAAACATTGTCACTTTATCTGAAACACACAGCCACGAGCTCAGATACGAACACTACCAGTACGGTAGTATAAAGACAGGATCTGCACGTGGTGAGTCTCCAGGCACATGAGGGCTGCAGCCAGACCACAGGGACAGGATAGCATGTGTAGCAGCTCACCGGAGAGCGAGGTCTCGGACATGTTCTGCTGCAGCAGACTCAGACAAAGACTTTGATGGTGCAGTGTACAGGAGAAGGCTGAACGGCATGAGTACAGAAATGCTTGATGCAATGGTGGACCTGCCACTAAGACTGCTATCACTGTCAAGGATCTAATTAGAGCTAGTGGTTCATCCTTTCCAGTGTGGAACTGGCAGTCAACTCCATGAGAACACTTGCAGATCCAACCATAATGCAGCATCTGATGGCTGATGTCTCAGCTTCCATTGCAGCACAAGCAGGAGCCACACAACATCCGAATGCTGCAGTGGAAGCTCAGACTGAGGTCATAAGATCTCTCCTTGTTGCCATGCAAGCTCAGATTGCTACCACCATGGCTGCCAATCCCTCAGGGTGGCACCTCAGCAATCCGAGTAATCTGCTGCAGATATCTGTAAACAAAGAGGCTTTCATGGTCTCACAGCAGTCCAGCTATCTGTGCTCCAGCAGATTACTCGGATTGCTGAGGTGCCACCCTGAGGAATTGGCAGTGGTTCTGTGCTGCATAAACCTGTTGTCCTCCCTCAGGATGACAGCATTTGTACTCCCACCACTGCCACTTCACAAGTCAGCCAGTCAGCCCATGTCGAGGTGTTGCAGCCTGAAGCCAGTCTCTCAAGACCCAGAGTTGCTCCAGGGCATCCTGCAGTCTCCTCCACTTAAAATCAGCAGCCCTCTAGAGATGTGCAAAGGAAATCCGACCCAAGTCTGAATGCTGGACCTGGAAGCCCGACCCGAACCGGACACATGCCGTCGGATCCTGTCGGGGTCAAGTTGGGAGCAGGCCTTTACCCATGTAACGATGTAAAGGCCTGCCACCCGACCCGACGGGTCCCGACGACATGTGTCAGGTTCAGGTCAGGTGGGATCAGACTTCCGTGTCCGGAATTCGGGCTCGCGTCGGGTTTCCTTTGCACACCTCTACAGCCTTCCACCAGTCATGCTGCAGTCACTGGGGGAGCACTGTGTAGGAGCACCATGTCAGGCAAAGGCACCCACAAGATGGGCACTAAGGGAATGCACAAGGGTGAATAGTTGAGTATTGTATGGAGTATCAGAAATATTGTTGGAAAAAGTACAGAATGCTTGTTTCGTGGTGTCTTTTATTTCAGGATTATGGCTTAAGAGGATGCTGTGATGGTCCTTAACAGAGCGATGATAAGGTGAGGAAAGTGGGTTGAGCAATGGGGATCTAGGATTTATTTAGGGGAACCCAAGCCTGATGATACACTCACAGACAGCCCATTCGGATTACGGATTTGCCAGGTGCCCCCTCCTTTTTCCTCTTCCTCCTCCTAAGGTGGTCAGTGAAGGCCTGTTGGCAAGAGCTGAACCCTCATGATGGCCAGGTTGTGAAGGACGCAGCTGACTATCATCAACAGGGGAGGCGGTGGCGGACTGGTATTATCATTGGACTAGTAACCCAGAGACCCAGGTATTGCTCTGGGGACATGGGTTCGAATCCCACCACAGCAGAAGGTGGAATTTGAATTCAATTAATAGATCTGGAATTTAAAAAAGCTAGTCTAATGATGGCCATGAAACCATTGTCAATTGTTGTAAAAACCCATCTGGTTCACTAATGTCCTTTAGGGAAGGAAATCTGCTGTCCTTACCTGGTCTGGCCTACATGTGACTCCAGATCCACAGCGATGTGGTTGACTCTTACATGCCTCGAAATAGCCTAGCAAGCCTCTCAGTTCAAGGGCAATTAGGGATGGGCAACAAATGCTGGCCTGGCCTGCGACGTCCACATCCCATGAATGAATTTTTTTTTTAAACCATGAGACATTCGGAAGCTTTGCTGAGTACTGGAGGGCTCCCTTGAGCGGTCCTGGCAGTAGAACCATTGCTTCAGGACACTAATGGTCTGCTCCACGACATTCCAAACTGCAGCATGGCTCTCTTTGTAGGAGCGCAGGCCACGTGTGGTAGGGTCATGGAAGGGAGTCACTAGCCACTTGTACTGCAGACAGCTTATGCCACTGAGCAACCACCCTCTGGCAGGCGCTCACCAACATGATGTGTTGGGTGTAGTCACGAACCAACTGCTCATTGAGTGAGTTGTAGCCTTGCGGTTTCACAGGGAACACACTATCCTGGTAAGATGCATTCCCACTCCTCCTACTTCCCTCTGCTTGGAGAGAAAACAATGAAGTCCTCTCTCCTGGCGTACAGGGTCTCTATAACCTCCTGAATGCAGAAATGGACACTGAACTGTGATATGTGGGCCAAGTCACCTGCTCCAGCCTCAAAGGGTTGCTGGCATAAAAACTGAAGACCGCAGTCACCTTGACAACCACTGGCAGTGCTGTCCTCAACCTGCTGTGAGGCTGTACAGGTTTGTGACCAGCTGTGGCAACTTAGGGAATTTGATGAGTAAGGGAATTTTAAGGGTTGTTTTCTTTCTAAAATCTAGTCAAGTTTTGCATTTAACTTTAACCTTAACTTGTAGTTTCTTTCAGTCCTAGTCAGTGGTAAACAAGCTAGTGGCAGCTGCACAGTTAGACAATTGGGTGGCTAGTTAGAAATTGTAACCCGGTCAGCAGGGGCTAACTCAGGTCTTGGAATTTCTGCTAGTTTAAATACAGGAGGTTTTTGCTCACGCACCAAGTCCAACTCAACAAAGAACTGTTGCGAGAGAGTACGTAACTCAGGGAATGCAGCACAGTGAGGGAAGAGGTGCTATTCTGATCTATTAAAACACACGGAGCAGTCTGAGTGAGGGAGCGGGAGACAGCGAGACCTGGCAGTAGCAGCAGCAGCGGCGGCTGATAAATCAGAGCAGGGAAAGAGTGGACCGTGTACAGAATTTTCCAGGAAAAGCAAGGAGTGATGTCAGAGGATAACAGGTAGGTGGTTGGTTGGTGAGTTTAAGGTTTTATTCCCTCTCTGATCTAGGGTAGTCGTTTAAACTAGGACTGGGAAACTATAAAGTACTGCATTAAATTTACAGTTTAGATTAATTAATAGAATTCAAGTAGGAATTGTTAATGGTAGGTTAATTATGTTGTAAAAGATACACAGGTGAAGGGCATTGTTTAATTAAGGACACAGGGGAGAGTAGGAGACAGAGCTAGGTAATGCTAGATTCTGTGACTAAGCTGATTATCAAGAAAAGGTTCTGTGTCTAGCTTTGTTCTTCACCTTTTGGCTTAGATCCAAATAACAAGTATAGTAGTAAGTGAAATAATATTAACACAGTTGATCTAGTGGTGATTAGTTAAAATTGACAGTTTATACAAGGTACCAACTAGATTATAAATGAGGGAAAGGATATATTTTTCTTAAATTATGGATTAGCAGCTGAGACCTTTTGCTTACAATTCCTGCACCAGGTGGGAATTCCAGGATACTTGTGTCTTGGAGAACTGTATGAAGGAAGTGTCTCCAGTTGCTTGAGCTCAGGATTCCAAAGCTGGAGTCACTATGGAGCATCAAGGAGTTTGTTTCCTGGATATGTTTTAGGAGATGGTCACCCCACAGGCAGTGAGTTCAGGATAGGAGATGGGTGGCTGTCTGGAAGAGGCAGCAAGTGAAGGAGTCTTTGGGGTGTGCGCCACTTTCAAACTGGTACTCTGCATTGGAGATAGATGACCCCCTGAAGAAATGCAGGCCAGACCATGGCACCAATGGGCAAGGGACTGCATAGGAGGGAACAGCAGAGTAGAAATGCACTCCTTATAGGAGATTCTATAGTCAGGGGAACAGATAGGCATTTCTGTAACTGTTATTGTGAGTCCTGCATGGTGTTGGGGTAGTGTGGGGTAAAGGACCTCATTGAGAGGGTGTAGAATATTCTGCAAGGGGAAGGGAGTGAGCCAGAAGTTGATACACGTTGGTACCAATGACAGTGACTACAAGTAGAGGTCCTAAAATCAGAATTTCAGGAGCTGGGGAGGAAGTTTAAAAAGGACCTCCAAGGTAGTAATCTCTGAATTACACTCTGCCATGAGCTAGAGAGTAAAAATAGGGTGGTTTCAGGCATGGTGTAGGAGGGAGGGCTTCAGATTCTTGAGGAGAGCCAGCACTGATTTGTAAAAAGCAGATCATGCTTGACCAATTTAATTGAATTTTTTTCAAGTAACAGACGGTTGATTAGGGGAATGTGGATGTTTATATGGGCTCCTTAGATGATGAGGGACATAAGTATGATAAACAAAAAGGGTGTATGATGTATGACTGGTATCTTTAACTACTTGTACTTGTATACTACCTTTAATGTAGTAAGTCCCAAGGTGTGTTACTGGAGCATTTTGAAACAATGTATGACACTAAGCCACAAAAGCAGCATTAGGTCAGTTGAGACAAACCTTAGTCAAAGATGTAGGCTTTGAGGAGTGCCTTAAAGGAGGACAGTGAGGTGGACAGGCAGAGATATAGGGAGGGTATTCCTGAGTTTGGGGCCTAGGCAACTGAAGGCATTGCTACCAATGGTGGAGCAATTAAAATAGGGCTGTACAAGAGGTCAGAAGTAGAGGAGCACTGATATCTTGGAGGGCTGTGGGTCTTGGAGTTCAGAGGTAGGGAGTGATTTGAAAACCTGGATGAGAAATTTTAAAATCAAGATATTACTTGACTGGGAGCCAATGTAGATCAGTGAGCACGGGGGTGATGGGAACAGACCTGGTGCAAGTAAGACACTGGCAACAAATATTTCGATGACTCTTGGGTTTGGAGTAGAATGTTGGAGACCAGCCAGGAGTGTTGAATAGTCAAGTCTAGCGGTAACTAAGGTTTGAAAATTTCAGCAGCAGGGGCTGAGACGAGATGAAGTCAGGCCATGTTGGAGATGGAAATGGGTGGTATTAGCGATGGCACAAATGAGATTGGAAGCTCACCTCCAAGTCAAATATAACAAGGTTGTGAACAGAGTAGCTTAATCTCATTGTTCCCAGGGAGTGGGATGGAGTCAGTTGCCAGGAAATGCAGTTTAGAGCTGGGACTGAAATAATGGCTTCAGTCTTCCCAATATTTAAGTGGAGGAAATTTCTGCTTATCCAGTACTGGATATCAGATAAGCAATTTGATGATTCAGCAACAGTGGAGGAGCTGAGAAGTGGTTGAGGTAGAGTGTTGTCAGCATACATTTGAAAACTAACTCTGCTTTCAGGTGATGTCATTAAGGGGCAGCATGTAGATGAGAAATAGGAGGCCCAAGGATAGATCCTTGGGGGACACCAGAGCTAACAATGCAGGAGCAGGAAGAGAAGCCATTACAAACAATTCTGTGATTATGATTAGAGATCAGAATGTCGCCAGTGAGAAGTCCCACCCAGCTGGACAACAGTGGGGAGGATGGTGTGGTCAACTGTCAAAGGCTGCAGACCGGTAAAGACAAGGAGGGAAAGTTTACCTTTGTCAGAGTCACACAAGATGTCATTTGTGACTTTTTTGATAAAACTGTTTCAGACCTGAGGCAGAGGTGGAAATCTGATTGGAGGGATTCATACATGGAGTTCCAGAAAAGATGGGAACATATTTTGGGGGTGGGGTGGGTGGTGACAACACATTTAAGTCCTTGAGGGGAAATGGAGGTTGGAAATGGGATGGTAGCTTGCAAGGGTGGTGGTGTCAAGGATTTTTTTTTGAGGGGTGATGGCAAATTTTAAAGGAGAGGGACAACATTCGAAGAGACCCATTTACAATATCCACTAATGAGGGGCAGTTGGGTGGTCAGTGGTTTAGTAGGAATAGGATTGAGGAGCAGGAGATGCATCTCGTGATGAGCTCGGGGGGCATGAGGGATAGGAGAGAAATTCAAGATGCAAGTTCAGGGCTAGAGCAGGGGAGTACAATTGGAAGTCTGGCCAGGTGGGCTAGTGAAAGGGACGGAGGCAGCAGAACCAAGTGAAAACTAGGCCAAATATAATTTGAGGTGAAGAGGAAAATACAACTGACAATGAGAATAGAATGGCAGTCAAATAAAAGGAACACAAATCCTCTCTGCATGTGAGGTTGGGTGGGGCTTCTTAGAGACAAAGAGGGTGATGTGTGCTTCGAAGCATAGGACAAGGCTAGAATACTTAAATACTGATACAAAGCCTTCATTTATGAAGGGAGATGATCCTGTCAAAATATCAGAAGTGGAGATGGTCAAGGTAATGGATGAAGTGAAAATTGGTAGGCAGGCTGTACTGGAAAGGCTGGTTATGCTTGGTGTGGATAAGTCACCTGGTCCAGATGGCTTGCAGCAGATTGCTAAAGGAAGTGGGGGTGAAAATAGCTGAAGGGCTTGCCATAATCTTCCAATCTCCCCTAGATAAAGGGGAGGTTCCAGAGGATTGGAGTGACAAAAGCAACACCATTATTCAAGAAACCATGTAAGGATAGTCCTCAATTACAAGCCAGTCAATTTAACTTCAGTGATGGGTAAGGTTTTAAAAACAATAGAGGGAAAAAAACAGGCACTTGGAGAGATTTGAATTGAGAGCCAGCATAGACTTGTAAAAAGCAGATTGTGCTTAACTAATCTAATTTTTTTTGAAGTAACAGAAGGTTTGTGAAGGGAAGGCAGTGGATGTTGTCTATGGATTTTGAGAAAATATTTGACAAAGTACCACAAAAGTCTGGTTAACAAAAATTGAGCCGTGTGGATCAGAGTGGATCAAAGTATACCTTGGATTAAAAAGTTGGTTTAAGGACAGAAAACAGCAAGTTGTGGTAAATGTTTTTTCAGTCTTGAGGATGGTAGGCAGTGGTGGTCCTCCTGGTTCAGTACCAGGATCACTGCCTTTTATACAAATAAATGACTGATAGTGGAGGAAAGAAAAATGTCAATTTGATGCCAAACTTGAAGTTATGGCAAACAGTGAGGATGGTACCAATCAACTAACAGGACATAAGCTCACAAGTGGCATGTAATAAGAAGTGAGTTGAGACAATGTAGACTAAATGGCACAATTCTAAAGTGCATAGGGACAGAGGGACCTGAGGGTTCATGTGTATAGATCTGTGAAGGTGGCAGGGCATAGAGTAGTTAGCAAAGCATATATGGCATCTTGGGTTCACTGAGGTATTGAGTACAAAAGCAGGGAATTAATGCTGAACCTTTTTATAAAGCTCTAGCCAATCCAGAACCTTTTGTCTAGTTCTGGTCACCACACTTTAGAAAGATGAGGGATCTTTTGAGGGTGTAGAGATGATGTACCAGAATGGTTCCAGGGATGAAGATTTTAGCTGCAAGGCTAGGTTGGAGAAGCTGGGGTTGCTCTCCTCAGAGCAAAGGAGATTTGATGGAGATTTACAAGATTCTGGCAGATTTGGATAAGGTAGACCAAGAAAAGCTGTTGGTAGCTGATCCTACAAGGACTAGGACACAGATTTAAGGTTTTGGGTAAGAGATAGAGGGGGAATGTGCAGAACTTTTTGAGTGCTAATGACATCAAACACTCTGCCTATGAGGGTGGTGGAAGCAGACATGAATCATTTCAAAAGGAAATTGGATGGACACTGGAAGGCTACAAGGATAGAGCAGGGAATGTGTTTGATTTGATAGCTCTCCAGACAGCTAGCATGAACTTGAAAGGCTGAATGGCTGCCTTCTGTGTCATTATGACTGACGTTATAACCTCTTTCTACTCTTGCAGCTGGTCAGTAGCTGCATTTCCGCATCTAACTCACCCATCTTTGAATTTTGAAATGACCATCACTGGTCCAAAAGATTCCTCTTTGGCAATGAACATGTCATCTTCCACATCAGTGAACACTGTTGGCTCCATGAAGAAACCTAGAACAAAAATCTCAATTAGAAATGAGTGAGTACCACTGAACCAAGGCTGACAACCCAGGAGACTTTCATGGCTACACAATATAGATTATAACTGAACTCATCACCTTTCCCCAGGTGATGAGACTCAATGCCTCAACCCATCCTGTTCCTTCTTACTTGTCTACTCAGTGAAACCTGAACTCATTGATTTTTGGATTAAGATAGTGGCAAGGATTCATTTGGATTCTTGTACAGAGTCTTCAATCTACTAACTGCACATTGACGCAATTTGCCAAAATTTGGATTTTAATTTCAAAGTGGAAGAAATTAATGTAGTTTCATCAAATCAATTTTCACATTAACTTGTTCATTTCTGTTAACTTTGTTTTCTGTATCCTATGTCCTTTGTCCTTATGAATAAACTGCCTCTGGAATCAGTAGCCCACTCTGTTCATTTTACACCAAGCCTAGTTACATGCTGCTCTCATGAGTCCTCAATAGCACCCACCACCATTCATATTTAATCTTTCACCTGCTGGCTTCATGGAAAGAATGAGAGTATGTAAGACTGAGTTGTGCATAGGCCCCCTGATAGTAGCTCAAAACGCCAGCTTGAATGAATGCTGAGACTAAACAAGCATATAACAAAGGCAGTAAGTGGTGTTAATGGGAGATTTTAACTTGTTTATAGATTGGGATAAACAAATTAGCATGGTAGTAATTTTTTTTTTTACCTATCCAGGATATTTTCTGAAAACTATCCATTTCCTAGAGCCAACAAGGAAGATGCCTTTTAGATTTAATAATGAGCTAGAATTAGTCAGGAGTCTAATGGTGCGTGAGCACTAATTAATGATCAGATAAAGTTCAGTGTACTATTTCAAAGGAAAAAACATAAAATAGCTACTAAGATTGTAGATGGCTAACTGTTTCTCTCTCCAGATGCTGCTAGATTTGTGTATTACTATCATCTGGAGTATTTTGCTTTTGTACTAAGATTCTAGATTTAGTTAAGGCTGACTTCAATGGAATGAGGCATTATTCACAGTAAACTGGAAAAATTTGTTAGTGTAAAATTGAGATCAGTGAGGTTTTCAAAAATGAATTAACATGATACAGAACCACTTTATACACCTAAAGAGCCTATACCTGCCAAAAAAGCCATAGACAACTGAAGACATAAGTGACATGAAACTGAGAAAAAGCATACAAAATACCCCACACTCATGAAAGGGAAAGAAGAAAGGGTGACAAAGCAGATTGAGAGCTATAAAAGAGTATTTAAAAACTTTGAAATAGTACACTGAACTTTAGATAGTACATGGGATAACAAAATCAACAAACTTTACAAATTACCTGAGGAAAAAGAGGGTGATCAGAAGTAACGTGTATCCCTAGAAAACTGATGTGATGTCACTGATAAAGTGGACATGCTGAATAATTTTATATCTCTATTTACAGTAGAGGAAGAAGTTAGGATGGCAGACATTCCAACGAAACTATTATTGAATCAAGGACAAGGAGTCACCAAAATAACCTAAACAAGATAACAGCAAAGGAGAAATTAATGGCACTAACGTGACAAACCCCAGTACCAGGTGGTTTCTATCCCAGGATTTTAAAAGTAGTTGTTGAGAACACTGCAGATGTCCTAATGAGAACTTTGGAAGATTATCTTGATTCAGAAACCATTCCTTTAGATTGGAAGCTTGTGCATGTTACTGCACAATTCAAGAAAGGTTAGAGGATGAAATCAGGGAATTCTTTTGGGCCTCCTTATCTCGAGAGACAATGGATACGCGCCTGGAGGTGGTCAGTGGTTTGTGAAGCAGCGCCTGGAGTGGCTATAAAGGCCAATTCTGGAGTGACAGGCTCTTCCACAGGTGCTGCAGAGAAATTTGTTTGTTGGGGCTGTTGCACAGTTGGCTCTCCCCTTGCGCCTCTGTCTTTTTTCCTGCCAACTACTAAGTCTCTTCGACTCGCCACAATTTAGCCCTGTCTTTATGGCTGCCCGCCAGCTCTGGCGAATGCTGGCAACTGACTCCCACGACTTGTGATCAATGTCACACGATTTCATGTCGCGTTTGCAGACGTCTTTATAACGGAGACATGGACGGCCGGTGGGTCTGATACCAGTGGCGAGCTCGCTGTACAATGTGTCTTTGGGGATCCTGCCATCTTCCATGCGGCTCACATGGCCAAGCCATCTCAAGCGCCGCTGACTCAGTAGTGTGTATAAGCTGGGGGTGTTGGCCGCTTCAAGGACTTCTGTGTTGGAGATATAGTCCTGCCACCTGATGCCAAGTATTCTCCGAAGGCAGCGAAGATGGAATGAATTGAGACGTCGCTCTTGGCTGGCATACGTTGTCCAGGCCTCGCTGCCGTAGAGCAAGGTACTGAGGACACAGGCCTGATACACTCGGACTTTTGTGTTCCGTGTCAGTGCGCCATTTTCCCACACTCTCTTGGCCAGTCTGGACATAGCAGTGGAAGCCTTACCCATGCGCTTGTTGATTTCTGCATCTAGAGACAGGTTACTGGTGATAGTTGAGCCTAGGTAGGTGAACTCTTGAACCACTTCCAGAGCGTGGTCGCCAATATTGATGGATGGAGCATTTCTGACATCCTGCCCCATGATGTTCGTTTTCTTGAGGCTGATGGTTAGGCCAAATTCATTGCAGGCAGACGCAAACCTGTCGATGAGACTCTGCAGGCATTCTTCAGTGTGAGATGTTAAAGCAGCATCGTCAGCAAAGAGGAGTTCTCTGATGAGGACTTTCCGTACTTTGGACTTCGCTCTTAGACGGGCAAGGTTGAACAACCTGTCCCCTGATCTTGTGTGGAGGAAAATTCCTTCTTCAGAGGATTTGAACGCATGTGAAAGCAGCAGGGAGAAGAAAATCCCAAAAAGTGTGGGTGCGAGAACACAGCCCTGTTTCACACCACTCAGGATAGGAAAGGGCTCTGATGAGGAGCCACCATGTTGAATTGTGCCTTTCATATTGTCATGGAATGAGGTGATGATACTTAGTAGCTTTGGTGGACATCCGATCTTTTCTAGTAGTCTGAAGAGACCACGTCTGCTGACGAGGTCAAAGGCTTTGGTGAGATCAATGAAAGCAATGTAGAGGGGCATCTGTTGTTCACGGCATTTCTCCTGTATCTGACGAAGGGAGAACAGCATGTCAATAGTCGATCTCTCTGCACGAAAGCCACACTGTGCCTCAGGGTAGACGCGCTCGGCCAGCTTCTGGAGCCTGTTCAGAGCGACTCGAGCAAAGACTTTCCCCACTATGCTGAGCAGGGAGATTCCACGGTAGTTGTTGCAGTCACCGCGGTCACCTTTGTTTTTATAGAGGGTGATGATGTTGGCATCGCGCATGTCCTGGGGTACTGCTCCCTCGTCCCAGCACAGGCATAGCAGTTCATGTAGTGCTGAGAGTATAGCAGGCTTGGCACTCTTGATTATTTCAGGGGTAATGCTGTCCTTCCCATGTTACTGCACAATTCAAGAAAGGTTAGAGGATGAAATCAGGGAATTATAGACCAGTTAGTCTTATCTGTTCTTGGGAAATTATATTAGTGTCTATAATTAAGGATAGGGTGACTGAACACCTTAAATTTTCAGGTGAGAGCCAGCATAGATTTGTAAAAGGTAGGTCATACCTGACAAATTGATTGAATTTTTTGAAGAGGTATATTGATATGGACTTTCGGAAGGCATTTGGCAAGAAACTGTTAGCTAAAGTTAAAGCTCATGGATTGAAGGCAAATTATTGATCTGTTTAGGAAACTGGCTGAGTTCAAGGAGACAGTGAGTAGGGATAATGGGCAGATACTCTAATTAACAGGATGTGACAGGTGCTGTCCCACAAGGATTTGTGAGGCCTGAACTATTCGCTGTATTTATTCATGACTTTGGGATAGAAAGCCACATATCCAAATTAGTTGATAGCACAGGGACAGGTGGTATTGTAAGCACTATAGAGGAATGCAAATTACAAAGATATTGATATTTGTGAATAGACAAAACTTTGGCAAATGGATTACAATGTAGGATTGACCAGGGTACTTTCTAAATGGTAAAGCTAGAAATAATGGGGGGGCCAGGTACACAGATCATTAAAATGTTGTGAACAGGTACAGAAAATAAGCAAAAGGTTAATGCAATGTTGGCCTTTAAAGCTAGAGGATTAGAATCAAGGGGGCCAGCGGGGGGAGCGGTGGTAGAAGTCATGCTTCAGCTATACAAAGTCCTAGTTAGACTGCGCCTGAGGAAGCTGTGGAGAGAATACTGTAGATTTAGATGTAGATTCCCTAGCCAGCGGAAAAGCCCCTGGGAAGGACAGCATTACCCCTGAAATAATCAAGAGTGCCAAGCCTGCTATACTCTCAGCACTACATGAACTGCTATGCCTGTGCTGGGACGAGGGAGCAGTACCCCAGGACATGCGCGATGCCAACATCATCACCCTCTATAAAAACAAAGGTGACCGCGGTGACTGCAACAACTACCGTGGAATCTCCCTGCTCAGCATAGTGGGGAAAGTCTTTGCTCGAGTCGCTCTGAACAGGCTCCAGAAGCTGGCCGAGCGCGTCTACCCTGAGGCACAGTGTGGCTTTCGTGCAGAGAGATCGACTATTGACATGCTGTTCTCCCTTCGTCAGATACAGGAGAAATGCCGTGAACAACAGATGCCCCTCTACATTGCTTTCATTGATCTCACCAAAGCCTTTGACCTCGTCAGCAGACGTGGTCTCTTCAGACTACTAGAAAAGATCGGATGTCCACCAAAGCTACTAAGTATCATCACCTCATTCCATGACAATATGAAAGGCACAATTCAACATGGTGGCTCCTCATCAGAGCCCTTTCCTATCCTGAGTGGTGTGAAACAGGGCTGTGTTCTCGCACCCACACTTTTTGGGATTTTCTTCTCCCTGCTGCTTTCACATGCGTTCAAATCCTCTGAAGAAGGAATTTTCCTCCACACAAGATCAGGGGGCAGGTTGTTCAACCTTGCCCGTCTAAGAGCGAAGTCCAAAGTACGGAAAGTCCTCATCAGAGAACTCCTCTTTGCTGACGATGCTGCTTTAACATCTCACACTGAAGAATGCCTGCAGAGTCTCATCGACAGGTTTGCGTCTGCCTGCAATGAATTTGGCCTAACCATCAGCCTCAAGAAAACGAACATCATGGGGCAGGATGTCAGAAATGCTCCATCCATCAATATTGGCGACCACGCTCTGGAAGTGGTTCAAGAGTTCACCTACCTAGGCTCAACTATCACCAGTAACCTGTCTCTAGATGCAGAAATCAACAAGCGCATGGGTAAGGCTTCCACTGCTATGTTCAGACTGGCCAAGAGAGTGTGGGAAAATGGCGCACTGACACGGAACACAAAAGTCCGAGTGTATCAGGCCTGTGTCCTCAGTACCTTGCTCTACGGCAGCGAGGCCTGGACAACGTATGCCAGCCAAGAGCGACGTCTCAATTCATTCCATCTTCGCTGCCTTCGGAGAATACTTGGCATCAGGTGGCAGGACTATATCTCCAACACAGAAGTCCTTGAAGCGGCCAACATCCCCAGCTTATACACACTACTGAGTCAGCGGCGCTTGAGATGGCTTGGCCATGTGAGCCGCATGGAAGATGGCAGGATCCCCAAAGACACATTGTACAGCGAGCTCGCCACTGGTATCAGACCCACCGGCCGTCCATGTCTCCGTTATAAAGACGTCTGCAAACGCGACATGAAATCGTGTGACATTGATCACAAGTCGTGGGAGTCAGTTGCCAGCATTCGCCAGAGCTGGCGGGCAGCCATAAAGACAGGGCTAAATTGTGGCGAGTCGAAGAGACTTAGTAGTTGGCAGGAAAAAAGACAGAGGCGCAAGGGGAGAGCCAACTGTGCAACAGCCCCAACAAACAAATTTCTCTGCAGCACCTGTGGAAGAGCCTGTCACTCCAGAATTGGCCTTTATAGCCACTCCAGGCGCTGCTTCACAAACCACTGACCACCTCCAGGCGCGTATCCATTGTCTCTCGAGATAAGGAGGCCCAAAAGAAAGAAAAAAAAGAAACTAGAACAATACCTGTATTCCAAGGGTTAAGCTACATACAGACATGAATTAGGAGCAGAAGTAAGCCATTCAATAAGATCATGGCTGATCTGTTTGTGTCTCAAATTCCACACTCCCATCTACTCCGATAAACTTAGATTCTTGTTAGGCAATGGAATCAATCTACCCCACCTGAAAATTATTTAACAAGCCCGCCTCCACCACCTTCTGAAGCAGAGAATTCCAAAGTCACACAACCCTCAGAAAATATTTCTCCTCATCTCTGTCCTAAAAGGGTGACCCCTGATTTTAAATCTGTGTCCCCTCGTTCTGAACTCCCCCACAAGAGGAAACATCCTTTCCACATTCACCTTGTCAAGACTGTTCAGGATGTTTTATACTTTAATCAAGTCTCCCCTCAATCTTCTAAACTCCAGTGAAAACAAGCCCAGTCTGTCCAACCTTTCCTCAAAAGACAACCCTCTCATTCCAGGTATCAATCTAGTAAACCTCTTCTGAAGCGTCTCCAACTCTTTCACATCCTTCCTTAAATAAGGAGATCTAAGCTGCACACAGTATTCGAGATGTGGTCTCACCAATGCCCTGTATAACTGAAGCATAACATCCTTTTTATTTTCAATTCCTCTCATAATAAAGGATAGCATTCCATTAGCCTTCTTTATTATTTGCTGTACTTGTATACTAACTTTTTGTGACTCTTGTACTAGAACACCTGGATCCCTTGACACCTTGGAATTCTGCAGTCGTTCTCCGTTTAAGTAATGCTCTGCTTTTTTATTCTTCCCGCCAAAGTGAACAACTTCACATTTTCCCATATTATACTCCATCTGCCAGACTTTTGCCCACTCACTCAACCTACCTATATCGGTCTACAACTTCCTCATGTCCTCTTCACAACATACGAGGAAAGATTAAACAAACTAGGGTTGCATTCCCTGGAATTTAGACGGTTAAGGGGCGCTTTGATCATAACGGGAACAGAAAAGGATAGAGAGAAACTGTTTGCTAGTTGGAAAGTCCATGACTAGGGGTCATAATGTAAAAATCAGAGTCAGACCCTTCAGGAGTAAAATTGGGAAACACTTCATGCAAAGGGTGGTAAAAGTTTGGAACTCTCTGCCACAAATGGTAACTGATGATATATCAATTGTTAATTTTAAAAACTGAGTGATAGATTTGTTAGCCAAAGGTATTAAGGGATTATGGGGAAAATGTGGGGAGATAGTTAGGTGGCAGATCAGCCTTGATCTCACTGAATGGTGGAACAGGCTTGAGGGGCTAAATGGGCTCCTTCTGTTCCTGTGGGAATGCACATCCTTTGTTGTGTTGCATTCTATCTGCTAATAGTCCTCCAGCTTCTGTTCCTGCCTTTGATTTAACTTGTGTGAAAATGAAAGCACTAAACACTTCAATTAAATCACAAAAAAATTTGCCACTTGCTCTTTCAATCCATTTCCATAAAGTGAAGGACTTCATACCAGGTCGTGAGATGGCTTTCCCCCCATATACTAGTGTTGCTCCTTCCTTCACTCCAATTTCACAATATTCAAGCAGCTTTTCTAGATGAGCTTTATGGTTTTGTGGTCCATGATCTGTTGACCTGTCCAAAGGATCACCAATTTTCATCTTCTTAATCTCCTCAACCTGTATAATAGGATGGGAAGTACAATAAAGGAACATCACACACTGTTTTCTCTGTGGAACACTAAAGATAAAAGGGTTTCATAACTTACCACTCGCCGAACAAATTCATCATGGACAGACTCTTCAACAAACAAACGGCCAGCAGCAATGCAGTTCTCTCCCTTATTGAAATATACTGCTCCCATACCCTGAAGGGGAGGAAAAATTAGGATTACATTACACTGAAGGGAATTGTTGTATTTGGTGAACAAGAACTGGGATCAGTTCTTCTTCTCTGAAAGATTCAGAAGACAGCAAAGTTGAAGGGATTGGGATATCTCAGGCAGCACTCACCATTCTCACAGCCTTGTCAAGGTCACAGTCATTGAAGATGAGGAGTGGAGATTTCCCACCCAGTTCCAGAGAGACCTTTTTCAGATTACTCAAAGCACAGCTGTTAACAAATGTGAAAGATCAGTTATTATCGGTCTAACAAAAATCTAGTTTAACATTCTTCAACAATAACCATCTATTTCTACTGGAACTGATCCCAGCAGAAAACACATTCCTGTTTCAATCTCACTAAGAGGTGAAACTGTATTACAGGTCTGTGCATAATTGTTCTCATCTAGTAAAAATAGACACCATCAGGAGTATTATTCTTCCATTGCTGCAAAATGTAATCAATTATTTACTGGATGATGGGATGTTGATGGTTTCCAGAAGGTAAGAATCAAACTGCATGTTTTGAATCAAAAGTTTCTTTGTAGTGGGTGCTGCAGTACAGTGGAAAAGACAGATTCCTAATGTGCTTTACCCCTACATGTTCCATTAATGAGCCAGACTTGCTGCTGAATCAACTGCATCCTGCAGTACTGGGAACCTGTCCCTTTAGCTACTAGATGACAGAGTCTGCCTTAATTCTCAACTTTCATTTCTCCACCCAGCTCCCTCCCCCATGGTGATTTCTGAGTCCCATGTGGTCTCTTCCCCACCTTCCTCAGCTGTTTTCTTGAGCTGCACCTTCTGCTCCAGTGAGCCAGATTACTGCTTATCCTTGTCTAGGAATGCAGGCTAATCTTTCCACCATGATCATAAAGGCACAAGAAAAAGTGAAGGATGAAAAAGGTCATTCTCCCTCTTGTACAGTGTTCTAAATGTTCAATCTACAGGACACTTTAGCTGTTATCCCCACTTCTGTATCTTCAACTTTTTTATTTCTCATGCTGGTCTGAAATTCTGTACCTGCATATGTGTACCTTTATCTTTATGTCAATAACTGATATACTTTATGTCTACCAGAGTGTTCCAATGATCTATAGGTTCTGCGTAGCAACCAAAGAAGTCATGCAGGTGTTATCGCGAGTGAGGCAGTGGTTTCATTCTCCAAAGATAGTCAGGATTTTTCAAGAGCTCAGTCCTTGGTGCAATATCTCCACCCCACCTCCCCCCCGCAACCCCAAGTCTGTCCGAGTGTGTGTGTGTGTCTCTGGCCGGGATTTTATGTGTCCCACGGCATTTCTGATGACTCGACCAGAAGTTGGCGGAACTTCTGCTTCTGCCATTTTTCCTGTTTTGCATGCAAATTCTTACATGCAAATCAACAGCGCAGCGACGGACACAAAAACATGTGCGATCATGCAGCGGGGACAGACTTTCATTGGTGGAACCTGCGTCACTCGGTCAAGCACCATGAATGCCACGGCTATACATCATTCTGCATTCCAAGCCTCAAGGATCAGCAGTGTTAGTGGTATGCAAGTGTCTGCAGATTTACAATTAAATCATTTACTTAGTTTTAACTCTTTTTCTTTTGTTAATTTTTCAACCCCAGCACCAACTCCCCCCTTTTATTGACTACAGCAAGAGCTACAAATATGTCAGCCAGCAGACAGCATCCTGTCTTACATTTCAGTGATGCCTCCCTACAGGTTCTCCTCCAGACCATCAGGGAAAGGCAGGAGATCCTCTTCCCTGCAAATTGACTCAAAAGACTCTCCTGCCTGATCCAGGCAGCCTGGATGGAGGTAGCAGAGGAGGTATCAAACCATGGGTTATGCGACGAACCCGGGTTCAGTGTCAAAACCGTATCAATGACTTGCTCAGATCGGTGATGCTAAGTGGTCTTGCTGAAGCTTTTCTCCCTGATTGTGTTTAATACAGAGGGCAAACAAGGCATGCAATGGAATGCGTGAGCAGCCTTGGTGCCATACACCAAATAAATGATAGTGCGGAAAGTGTTTGATATGTGGTTGGATGCGTCATGTGAAAGTCAGTCTGGAATGAGTAATGTCAATGCATGTATACAATGGGTATGATTCATCTTTTGACAGGTCATGAAATCTGCACTGTCTCCTGCAGGATAAATGCACCCACAATCAGTAGGAGCGGAAAAAGACAGGTGGAGGTGTCCCAGACATTGGGTCCTGACAGCAGGTGAAGAGGAGGCTGCAGAAATAGAGAAAGGAGGGAGGCAGAGCCGTCACAGATGGTGAGGCAGGAGCATAAGGATGAAGTGTCATTTTCAATCTTGCAGCCATATGTGCACAGCAAAGGAAAGTGTGATGTCACATTCAGCTGATGCTTAATGTGTCTGTGTCTCTACTGCAGGTGCCCGCACTTGAGTGACTGAATGCAGTAAGGCCCAAGATTCTGCCTCTGGGAAGGAAGAAGCCAATGCCCCAGAGGGCGCACCTCCACTGCCTCTTCCACCTCCACCAGTGTAGATACATCCATACGGTACACAGGAGGTTAAGATTAGAATCTGGGTCACAAACTGGTGTGAACGACACAGACACATCCCAGCAGCTGAGGGAGCATGTGCCAGCCGGTTCCACTGACAATTGGAGGGCTGCTGGGGACCAGGTCCCTGCTCAGCCCCACGCTCATGATGATCCTCTGTTTGTTGCAACAAGAAGTCGGCTGAATGTGCTGCAAAGCCATGTGGAAAATATGTTGGAGATGCCTGAGGTCATGCGTGGCTTTGCATGTGCCATTGAGTCCTCCGAGTGATGCTTACTCCCAGTGCCTCGTGCTAGTGAGTATAGGAATAGGAGGATAGAGCAGATGAAAGCTGAGGTGGTGGTGCAGGAGGGAAGGCTTTAGTTTCCTGGATCACTGGGTCTGTTTCTGGTGAAGGTTGGACCTGCACATGTTGGACGGGTTGCACCTGAACCGGAACGGGACCAACATCCTTGCTGGGAGGTTTGCTAGTGCTGTTGGGAGGGGTTTAAACCAATTTGGCAGGGGGATGGGATACAGAGTGGAGGTACAGTGGGGGGTGATGCAGTCAAATATAGAAGAGAAAATGAGTCAGTCTGGAAGGCAGAGCAAATACAGACCTGTTAAGGCACAAGTGAAAAATGTAAGTCTGGATTGCATCTATTTTAATGCAAGGAGTCTTACTAGTAAGACAGATGCATTGAGGGCGATGATTAGCACATGGCATTATGCTATTATTGCTATCACAGAGACATGGTTGAGGGAGGGGCAGGACTGGCAATTCAATCTTCCAGGGTACAGAATCTTCAGGCATGACAGGGGAGGGGGTAAAAAAGGAGGTGGCATTGCACTGTTAATCAAGGAGTCAATTACTGCAGTAAGGAGGTATGATATCTTAGAAGGTTCTTCAAATGAGGCCGTATGGGTAGAACTTAAAAACAAAAAGGGGGCAATCACTTGGCTGGGAGTGTACTACAGGTCCCGAAACAGTCAGGGAGAGATAGAGGAGCAGATACGTCAGCAAATCTCAGAGAGGTGTAAAAATAACAGGGTAATAATAGTAGGGCATTTCAACTTCCCCAATATCAATTGGGATAGTCTTAGTGCAAAAGGCTTAAAGGGGGAGGAATTCTTAAAATGCAGACAGGAGAGGTTTTCGAGCCAGTACGTAGATAGTCCAACAGAGAAGGGGCAGAGACTGGACCTAATCCGAGGGAATGAAGCCGGACAAGTGGTCGAAGTGTCAGTGGGGGAACATTTCGAGGATAGTGACTATAACGCTGTAAGATTTAAAGTAGTTATGGAAAAGGACAAAGATGGACCGAAAATAAAAGTACTGAATTGGGGGAAGGCCGATTTTAAGATGATAAAACAGGATCTGGCCAAAGTGAACTGGGAGCAGCTACTTGTAGGAAAGTCGACATCAGATCAGTGGGAGTCATTCAAAGAGAACCAACAAGTCTAGGGAACCCTAGATGTCAAGAGATATAGAGGATTAGATCAGGAAAAAAAAAGGAGGCTTATGGCAAATGCAGAGGGCTGAATACAGTGGAGGCACAAGAGGAGTATAGAAAGTGTAGGGGGGGTACTTTTTTAAGTAATCAGGAAGCGAAGAGGGGACATGACAAAACACTGGTGGGCAAGATAAAGGAAAATCCTAAGGCGTTTTATAAGTATATTAACGGCAAGAGGATAACCAGGGAAATAGTAGGGCCCATTAGGTACCAAAGTGGCAATGTGTATGTGGAGCCGGAGGACACAGGTGAGGTTTTAAATGATTACTTTTCATCTGCGTTCACTATGGAGAAGGACGATGTAGGTGTAGAGATCAGGGAGGGGGATTGTGATATACTTGAACATATTAGCATTGAAAGGGAGGAAGTATTAGCTGTTTTAGTGGGCTTAAAAGTGGATAAATCCCCAGGCCCAGATGAAATGTATCCCAGGCTGTTATGTGTGGCAAGGGAGGAGATCGCAGGGCCTCCAACACAAATTTTCAAATCCTCTCTGGCCACAAGGAGAGGTACCAGAGGATTGGAGGACAGCGAATGTGGTACCATTATTTAAGAAGGGTAGCAGGGATAAACCAGGTAATTACAGGCCGGTGAATCTAACATCAGTGGTAGGGAAAATATTGGAAAAAATTCTGAGGGACAGGATTAATCTCCACTTGGAGAGGCAGGGATTAATCAGGGATAGTCAGCATGGCTTTGTCAGGGGGAGATCGTGTCTGAGTAACTTGATTGAATTTTTTGATGCAGTGACGAAATGTATAGATGAGGGTAAAGCAGTTGATGTAGTCTACATGGACTTCAGTAAGGCTTTTGATAAGGTCCCGCATGGGAGATTGGTTAAGAAGGTAGGAGTCCATGGGATCCAGGGCAATTTCGCAAATTGGATCCAAAATTGGCTTAGTGGCAGGAGGCAGAGGGTAATGGTCAAGGGTTGTTTTTGCGAGTGGAAGCCTGTGACCAGTGTTGCACCACAGGGATTGGTGCTGGGACCCTTGCTGTTTGTAGTGTACATTAATGATTTATACGTGTATATAGGAGGTATGATAAGTAAGTTCGCAGATGACACGAAAATTGGTGGTGTCGTAAATAGTGAGGAGGAAAGCCTTAGATTAGATGGGCTGTTATGATGGGCGGAGCTGTGGCAAATGGAATTTAATCCTGAGAAGTGTGAGGTGATGCATTTTGGGAGGACTAACAAGGCAATGGAATATACAATGGATGGTAGGACCCTCAGAGGTACAGAGGGTCAGAGGGATCTTGGTGTACTTGTCCATAGATCACTGAAGGCACAGGTAGATAAGGTGGTTAGGAAATCATATGGGATACTTGCCTTTATTAGCCAAGGCATAGAATATGAGCAGGGAGGTTATATTGGAGCTGTATAAAACGCTAGTTAGGCCCCAGCTGGAGTACTGTGCACATTTCTGGTCACCACACCATAGGAAGGATGTGATTGCACTGGAGAGGGTGCAGAGGAGATTTCACCAGGATGTTGCCTGGGCTGGAGCATTTCAGCTATGAAGAGAGATTGAAAAGGCTAGGGTTGTTTTCCTTAGAGCAGAGAAGGCTGAGGGGAGATATGATTGAGGTATACAAAATTATGAGGGGCATAGATAGGTTAGATAGAAAGAAACTTTTTCCCTTAGCGGAGGGTTCAATAACCAGGGGGCATAGATTTAAGGTAAGGTGCAGGAGGTTTAGAAGGGATTTGAGGAAAAAGTTTTTCACCCAGAGGGTGGTTGGAATCTGGAACGCACTGCCTGAAGAGGTGGTAGAGGCAGGAACCCTCACAACATTTAAGAAGTATTTAGATGAGCACTTGAAATGCCATAGCATACAAGGCTAAGGGTCAAGTGCTAGAAAATGGGACTAGAATATTTAGATGCTTGATGGCCGGCACAGACACGATGGGCCGACGGGCCTGTTTCTGTGCTGTAAAGCTCTATGACTCTATGTCATGTCCCAGGCATTTGAGTGTATGGCTTCCTCAGTTGAGAGTCTGGCGAGTCTGATTGAGCACTCGAGTGCCCACTCCACCGCTGTTGATGTGGGCTTCATGCAGCAGAGTCTAAGCAGGAGGGGGACGAGGAACCTGGACCGCCCTCCAGGTGCTCCTTCCCCTCATGAAGACAGGCAGGTGACATCGTGCACCCAGATGGAGGATGAGCATGTGCCAGCTACCCAGGATCCATCCCCTCAGGACTCCCCCAGTGTAAGCAGTGTCTCATCCTTCTCCACTGCCCACCACCCCCACCCAGCCAACACTGACCCCCTTACCACCAGCAGGCAAGCACACAAGGCATTCTCAAGCACCAGTGTTGCAGACCCCCAGTAGGATGGAGCCACCAAGGCCCCGTTCCTTCAGAGGACACCCACCACGGTCATTCACAGCAATGGGGCACTGAGCAGACTGCCTCCACCTCCGCTGCTAAAGCTGGAGTTGAACTGAGATATAGTGGTAGGAAACAGAATAAAACATTTTTGATCACGAAGTTGGCACGGGTGTTGTAAATATTGTACACATATTAAGGACATTTCAATACATATTTGTTTGCTTTAATATTTGATGCACTCTCATAAATCACTTGCTTTGTTTCAGTTGTAAAGGAAAATGATTATTGGAGGCTTATGGCAGGAACACATTGATGCTTGCAAAGCATTTCTGAAAGTGTCCAATGTCCTTTGATTTGAGCCTTCATTTTTCAATGAGGGTTCATTTGATTTTGCACTTTTTTCCTTGCCAACATGCCTTACAATTGTAGTTCTGTGGTCACCCCCTTACCTTGCTTGCATAGGTGATATTTGCAGTTCCTTTGTAACCCAGAAAAGAATTGACGTGCTGGTCACATCAAAGTTTTGCAACGTTGTAGCTTCCTATGTGTCTTGGTTAATGCCTTGATGCAGGACAATATTTCCATGGAGGCGCAGGTCACTTTCAATGAAGTTGACAGCAGACAGGCCGTTGGGCATCTCTGCTGCAGGTTCGCGTGCTGTTGGTCAGAAGATTACCTTACCTTATCTGAGGAGGGATGTTCTTGCCTTGGAGGGAGTGCAAAAAAGATTTACTAGGCTGATTCCTGGGATGGCAGGACTGATGTATGTGTCGACTAGGCCTCTTTTCACTAGAGTTTAGAAGAATGAGAGGGGATCTCATAGAAACCTATAAAATTCTAACAGGACTAGACAGGCTCAATGCAGGGAGGATGTTCCTGATGGCTGGGGAGTCCAGAACCAGGGGTCACAGTCTCAGGATAACAGGATATGCCATTTATAACTGAGATGAGGAGAAATTGCTTCACTCAGAGGGTGGTGAACCTGAAGGAGATAGATATATTTCTTAATGCCAAAGGGATCAAAGGATATAGGGAGAAAGCAGGAACAGGGTACTGAATTAGACCATCAGCCAAGATATTTTTTGAATGGCGGAACAGGCCTGAAGGGCCGAATGGCCTACTCCTCCTATTTTCTATGTTTCTAAGAGCTCTTCTTTTCAATTACAGCTGTATGTGAACATATTTGGAGAATTTATTTTCTCCTCCGAATGTTCCTTTATGAACTGCCTCAATATTGTCTGAAATGTGCAAACATGAGGTTCTCCCTAATGTCCCTTGCATGTCTCACCATGGCCCTTAACAGCATCATTTGCATTGTTGTCATCCTCCTCACCCTCTTCATAGTCATCCTCTTCTGAGGAGGACTGGTGTTCCTCCTGTTCTTCCACATGCAAAATATGACCACGTCCAATTGTCAGGTTGTGCAATACACAGCAGACAATTATTTGTGAGACCCTCTGTGACGAGTACTGAAGAGCCCCTCCAGACCGGTCAAGACAGAGGAAGTGCATTTTCAACATGTCAATGTGTTTGATAATGGCTCTGGTGGATGCGTGAGCAGCATTGTATCTCTCTTCATCTGCACTTTGGGGATGCCGCACTGGTGTTATCAACCATGTAGAAAGGGGGTAATAAAGTTCCGAAGAAGGGTCACTGACCCGAAACGTTAACTCTGCTTCTCTTTCCAGACGCTGCCAGACCTGCTGAGCGGTTCCAGCATTTCTTGTTTTTATTTCAGATTTCCAGCAGTATTTTGCTTTTATTATAGAAACCCTTGTCACCCAGGATCCAGCCATCCACACTGGCTGGTTCATCAAAATGTCCTGGCAGCTGTGATTTCCTCAAAATGAGAGAGTCGTGACAACTCCCTTGGAAACAAGCGCAAACCTGCATGATTCTTTTCCTGTGGTCACAAACCATTTGTGCACCTTTACGATTCACAAATGCAGCAGGCTGGTCCCAGGGAGCTCTAATGGCCACATGAATACAGTCAATCACCCCTTTCACTCTAGGGAACCCAACGATGGCGCCAAGCTAAGGCAAGTTTCTCCCACCTTCTAACCTCCTGCCACCTTCCAACCTGCACCCTTGACCTACCCAATCTAACCTTACACTTTCCCTCTGTTACCATTGAACCCCCCCCATTACCTTGGACCGAGTCATAATCAATTTATTCATGCCATCCCTTCTCTCTTGTTCCTACTCCCATTACCATCCGAATGCCGATTCTCGCCCTTGATCCTCCTCAAATCCACCTCGATGTTACTGTTTAGTCCTGTTCTCCTCCCTCTGTTGTAGTTGAATACCCAACCCTAAGTCTCAACCTGCCCCCTTATGAAATCCAATTGCCCCCTGTGACAGTGACCGTTCCCTCTGCCAGCCAGTACCCTGAATTCTCCCCACAGGACCCCGACGTACACAACACTCATCCCCCCCTTTAGGCCCCTCATGACAGTAATGCTCATATCAACCCACCACCCCCGCAGCCAGCTTCAGCAGCAATAACAACCGCTACACGCCTGGATCCTCCCCTCCTCCTCCATGTACCCGGTAACCCCACCCTTTCCTCCCTGAGAACCTTCCCCTGCTTCTCCATGCACCTGATCACTCCATGCTTTGTCCTTTCCTCCTCCCTCTCCTGCTCCTCCATGCACACCCCGCCCCTCCCACTGCCTTCCTCTGAGAAGAATCTCCCTTGCTGGTGCTGAGCCTGGAGCCAAACACCCATTCCAATGTTGGCCTTCCTTGTGCCCATGAGTTCAAGACATGAAACCACTGACACAACTGCACAATGCCGACTGGCATACACCAATGAACGGGAACCGGGTGGCACGGCAATACCACTCGCTGCTCACTTAATCTAGCAGGTAGGACTTAATTTGAATAAGTGGAAGGTAATGAATGTCCATGGTATGGAAACACATGTAAAGCTGCAATCTGCCACCGTGCGGGTTGTGGGGGGGAGACCCCAGACCGCCGCAAACACGCCGCTGGTTTAACTGCGATTTTTTTTAAAATCCCGCAGTCAGACATCTGGAAAAAAAATTATGCCTAATTAAATCATCCCGCAGGCCACCAAAGCCGTTCTTGCAGAGCCCATATATAGGTGTGTTTGTGTGGGTGTAGGTGGGTGTGCGTATTTGTGGATGAACGTGGGCAGGGTGTTGGCCTGGGGATGTTAAGGGGAAAAAAACTAACTTCACAACATGAGTAGGAAAACTAGTAAGGCAGACCAACCCAGTGGAAAAGTGATCCTTGGATCTGAAGATGAGGGCACAGAGGCATTAGGAGGTTTTATCCGACAGAGGGACTAGAGGGCACCAATTTATTTTTCCTGTGAACCTACCCTCCCTGAAATGGAAAGTTACAGATTATATTGGGTAAATAATTAAAATATCACACCTTTATATTTTAGGACGCAGCAGACAAGGTTAATTAGGCGAAAGACTGAGATTGTAGCATAGAAACATAGAAAATTAGGAGCAGGAGTAGGCCATTCGGCCCTTCGAGCCTGTTCCGCCATTCATTATGATCATGGCTGATCAACTCGGTAACCTGTTCCTGCTTTCACCCCATACCCTTTGATCACTTTAGACCCAAGAGCTATATATAACTCCTTCTTGAAAACATACAATGTTTTGGCCTCAACTGCTTTCTGTGGTAGCTAATTCCACAGGCTCACCACTCTCTGGGTGAAGAGGTTTCTCCTCATCTCAGTCCTGAAAGGTTTATGACCCCTGGTTCTGGACGCCCCAACCATCAGGAACATCCTTCCTGCATCTACCCCTGTCAAGTAGCTTTTGTTCCAAACGTAATTTTATTTATTCACATGTGATGTCATTCCCTAACCGAGAAACAGCAAGGTCTGTTTTATATAATTTTTAATTTCAATTTTCTATTTTCTGTTCTGTAAAATTTACATAAAACTAAATAAGGATATCTTTCATCGTCTCAGAATAAGAGGTCAGCCATTTAGGACTGAGATGAGAAATGTCTTCACTTGGGTTGTGAATTCACTACATATGGCGCAAGGACCGCACAGTGGCGCAGTGGTTACCACCGCAGCCTCACAGCTCCAGCGACCCGGGTTCAATTCTGGGTCCTGCCTGTGTGGAGTTTGCAAGTTCTCCCTGTGTCTGTGTGGGTTTTCTCCAGGTGCTCCGGTTTCCTCCCACAAGCCAAAAGACTTGCAGGTTGGTAGGTAAATTGGCCGTTATAAATTGCCCCTAGTATAGGTAGGTGGTAGGGAAATATAGGGACAGGTAGGGATGTGGTAGGAATATGGGATTAGTGTAGGATTAGTATAAATGGGTGGTTGATGGTCAGCACAGACTCGGTGGGCCGAAGGGCCTGTTTCAGTGCTGTATCTCTAAAACTAAAGAGCTGTGGATGCTCAGTCATTGAGTATATTGAAGACAGAGATCAATATATTTTTGAATACTAAGAGAATCAAGGGATGTGAGGTTGTGCGGGACGGTGTAGTTAAGGGGTAGTCAGAGGATGTAATATACTTGGATTTTCAGAAGGCTTTTGATAAAGTCCCCCACAGGAGGTTGATTAGCAAAATAAAGCACATGGTATAAGAGGTAATATACTGGCATGGATCAGTATTTGGGCTCCAACTGTGCACAATATATATCAATGATTTGGATGTGGGGACCAAATGTAATATTTCCAAATTTGCGGATGACACAAAACTAGGTGGGAATGTATGTTGTGAGGAAGATGTAAAGCGGCTTCAAGGGGCTTTGGACAGACTTAGTGAGCAAGAACATGGTAGATAATGTGCAGAAATGTGAGGTGATCCATTTTGGTAGGAGGAACAGATGTGCAAAGTATTTCTTAAATGGTAAGAGATTAAAAAGTGCAGATGTACAAAGGGAACTCGATGTCCTTGTCAAGAAGTCACTGGAAGCTAACATGCAGGTGCAGCAAGCAATTAGGAAGGCAAATGGTATGTTAGCCTTTATCGCAAGAGGATTTGAGTACAGGAGTAGTGGAGTCTGGCTTCAATTGTATAGAACCTTGGTTAGACTACACCTGGAGTAATGTGTGCAGTTTTGGTCCCCTTATCTTAGGAAGGATATTATTGCCATAAATGAGTGCAACAAAGATTCACCAGACTTGTTCCAGGGATGGTGGGACTGTCCAATGAAGAGAGATTGGGGAAACTGGGCCTGTATTCTCTAGAGTTTTGAAGAATGAGAGGTGATCTCATTGAAACCTACAAAATATTTAAAGGGATAGACAGGGCAGATGCAGCTAAGATGTTTCCCCTGGTTGGGGATTCTAGAATCAGGGGACAGCATTTCAAATAAGGGGGAAGCCACTTAGGACTGAGATGAGGAGAAATTTCTTTACTCAGAGGGTTGTGAATTTGGGGAATTCTCTATCCCAGAGGGCTGTGGAAGCTCAGTCATTGAGTATGTTTAAAGCAGAAATAGACAGATTTCTAAATACCAATGACAAAAAGGAATATGGCGATAGTGTGGGAAAAAGGTATTGATGTGGATGATCAGCTATGATCGTATTAAATGGCGGAGCAGGATCGATGGGCTGAATGGCCTACTCCTGCTCCTAAGCTCCTATGTTTCCTATGACCTTACTGAATGGCTGAGCAGGCTCAAGGGGTCATAGAAACATAGAAAATAGGAGCAGGGGTAGGCCATTCAGCTCTTCGAGCCTGCTCCGCCATTCATTATGATCATGGCTGATCATCCAACTCAGTAACCTGTTCCCACTTTTGCCCCATACCTTTTGATCCCTTTAGACCCAAGAGCTAGATCTAACTCCTTCTTGAAAACATACAATGTTTCCCTCATTGCCTCAAGGCCTCAACTGCTTTCTGTGGTAGTGAATTCCACAGGCTCACCACTCTCTGGGTGAAGGAATTTCACCTCATCTCAGTCCTGAAAGGTTTACCCCGTATCTTTAGACTATGACCCCTGGTTCTGGACTCCCCCACCATCGGGAACATCCTTCCTGCATCTACCCTGTCAAGTCCTGTTAGAATTTTATAGGTTTCTATGAGATTACCCCCTCACTCTTCTGAACTCCAGCGAATATAATCCTAACAGACGCCATCTCTCCTCATACGTCAGTCCTGCCATCCCAGCAATCAGTCTGGTAAACCTTTTCTGCACTCCCTCTATACCAAGAACATCCTTCCTCAGATAAGGAGACCAAAACTGCACACAGTATTCCAGGTGTGGCCTCACCAAAGCCCTGTATAATTGCAGCAAGACATCCTTGCTCCTGTACTCGAATCCTCTCACTATGAAGGCCAACATACCATTTGCCTTTTTTACCACCTGTTGGACCTCCATGCTTACCTTCAGCGACTGGTGTACGAGAACACCTAGGTCTCGCTGCATATTCCCCTCTCTCAGTTAATAACCCATCAGATAATAATCTGCCTTCCTGTTTTTGCTGCCAAAGTGGATAACCTCACAGTTATCCACATTATACTGCATCTGCCATGCATTTGCCCACTCACTCAACTTGTCCAAATCACCCTGAAGCCTCTCTGCATCCTCCTCACAACTCACCCTCCCAACCAATTTTGTGTCATCTGCAAATTTGGAGATATTACATTTAGTTCCCTCATCTAAATCATTAATATTATATTGTGAATAGCTGGGGTCCTAGCACCAATCCCTGCAGTACGCCACTAGTCACTGCCTGCCATTTGGAAAAAGATCCATTTATCCCTACTCTGTTTCCTGTCTGCCAACCAATTTTCGATCCATTGCAATACACTACCCCCAATCCCATGCGCATTAATTTTACATGCTAATCTCTTATGTAGGACTTTGTCGAAAGTCTTTTTTATTATTATTTTATTTTGAAAAAGGTCCTCTGAAAGTCCAAATAAACCACATCCACTGGCCCCCCTCATCAACTCTACTAGCTACATCCTTGAAGAATTCTAGTAGATTTGTCAAGCATGATTTCCCTTTCGTAAATCCATGCTGACTCTGCCCAATTCTACCACTGTTCTCTAAGTGCTCTGCTATAAAATCTTTGATAATGGACTCTAGAATTTTCCCCACTACCGACGTCAGGCTGACTGGTCTATAATTCCCTGCCTTTTCTCTACCTCCCTTTTTAAATAGTAGGGTTACATTAGCTACCCTCCGATCTGTAGGAACTGTTCCAGAGTCTATAGAATCTTGGAAGATGACCACCAATGCATCCACTATTTCTAGGGCCACTTCCTTAAGTACTCTGGGATGTATACTATCAGGCCCTGGGGATTTATCGGCCTTCAATCCCATCAATTTCCCCAACACCATTCCTCTATTAATACTGATTTCCTTCCGTTCCTCTCTCTCACTAAGCCCTGTGTTCCCCAAAATTTCTGGTATGATATTTGTGTCCTCTTTGTGAAGACAGAACCAAAGTATACATTTAGTTGGTCAGCCATTTCTTTGTTCCCCATAATAAATTCCCCTGTTTCTGACTGTAAGGGACCTACATTTGTCTTCACTAATCTTTTTCTCTTCACATACCTATATAAACTTTTACTGTTAGTTTTATGTTCCCCGCAAGCTTGCTCTCGTACTCTATTTTCTCCTTCTTAATCAATACCTTGGTCCTCCTTTGCTGAATTCTGAACTGCTCCCAATCCTCAGGTCTGTTGTTTTTTTCTGGCAAATTTATATGCCTCTTCCTTGGATCTAATGCTATCTCTAATTTCCCTTGTAAGCCATGGTTTGGCTACCTTTCCCATTTTAATTTTGCGCCAGACAGGGATAAACAATTGTTGCAGTTCATCCTTGCGCTCTTTAAATGTTTGCCATTGTCTATCCACCGTTATCCCTTTAAGTAATGTTTCCCAATCCATCATAGCCAACTCACACCTCATACCTTCGTAGTTTCCTTTACTAAGATTCAGGACCCTAGTCTCAGAATCAACTACGTCACTCTCCATCTTGATGAAGAGTTCTATCATATTATGGTTGCTCATCCCCAAGGGGTCTCGCATCACTAGATTGTCAATTATTCCTCTCTCATTACACAATATCCAGTCTAGGATGGCCTGTTCTCTAGTTGGTTCCTCAACGTATTGGTCCAGAAAACCGTCCCATATACACTCCAAGAATTCCTCCTCTACGATATTGTGACGAATTTGATTTGCCCAATCTATATGCAGATTAACGCCACCCGTAATTACAGATGTTCCTTTATCACATTCGTCTCTAATTTCCTGTTTAATGCCATTCCCAACATCACCACTCTGACATCAGTCCCGGTCCTGCCCAGGTGTAACCCGTCCAGTTTGTACTGGTCCCACCTCTCCCAGAACTGGTCCCAATGTCCCAGGAATCTAAAACCCTACCCCCTCACACCATCTCATTGTATTCATCCGATATATCCTGTTATTTCTACTGACTAGCATGTGGCACTGGTAGTAATCCTGAGATCACTACTTTTGAGGTCCTACTTTTCAACTTACTTCCTAGCTCCCTATATTCTGCTTTTAGGACCTCATCCTTTTTTTTACCTGTCGTTTGTACCAATGTGTACCAAGACCACTGGCTGTTCACCCTCCCCCTTCAGAATGTCTTGTATCCGCTCTGAGACATCCTTGACCCTAGCCCCAGGGAGGCAACATACAATCCTTGAGTCTCTTTTGCGGCCACAGAAACGCCTACCTAGTTTTCTTACAATTGAATGTTTAATGCCATTCCCAACATCACCACTACAGTTTGGGGGTCGATATACAACCCCCACTAACATTTTTTGCCCTTCAGTGTTTCTCAGCTCTACCCATACAGATTCCACATTGTCAGAGCTAATATCTTTCCCTCACTATTGCGTTAATTTCCTCTTTAACCAGCAATGCATCTCCACCGCCTTTTGCTTTTTTGTCTGTCCTTGCTAAATACTGAATACCCCTGGATGTTCATTTCCCATCCCTGGTCACCTTGCAGCCATGTTTCCGTAATCCCGACTATATCATACCCGTTTGCATCTATTTGCGCGATTAATTCATCCACTTTATAGTGAATGCTCCATGCGTTAAGGCACAAAGCCTTAAGGCTTGTCTTTTTAACATTACTTGTCCCCTTCCCACTATTTTTCACTGTGGCCCTGTTTGATTCTGGCCCTTGATTTCTTTGCCTATCACTTTTCTTATTCCCCTTATTGTATTTTGTTCTTGTCTTTGATTCCCCCTTCCTCTGACTCCTTGCAAAGGTTCCCATCCCCCTGCCATTTTAGTTTAAACCCTCCCCAACCACTCTAGCAAATACGACCCCTAGGACATCAGTCCCGGTCCTGCCCAGGAGTAACCCGTCCAGTTTGTACTGGTCCCACCTCTCCCAGAACTGGTCCCAATGTCCCAAGAATCTAAAACCCTTCTCCCTCACACCATCTCTTCAGCCACGTATTCATCCGATATATCCTGCTATTTCTACTCTGACTAGCACGTGGCACTGGTAGTAATCCTGAGATCGCTACCTTTGAGGTCCTACTTTTCAACTTACTTCCTCACTCCCTATATTCTGCTTTTAGGACCTCATCTTTTTTTTAACCTATGTCGTTTGTACCAATGTGTACCACGACCACTGACTGTTCATCCTCCCCCTTCAGAATGTCCTGTAATCGCTCTGAGACATCCTTGACCCTAGCCCCAGGGAGCTAACATACCATCCTTTTGCGGCCACAGAAACGCCTATCCAGTCCTCTTACAATTTAATTCCCTATAACTATTGTATTCCCACACTTTTTACTCCTCCCCTGTGCAGCAGAGCCAACCGTGGTGCAACTAATTGGATTGTTGCTGCTTTCCCCTGAGAGGCCATTCCCCCCAACAGTATCCAAAGCAGTATATCTGTTTTGCAGGGGAACAGCCACAGGAGATTCCTGAACTGCCTGCCTAGCCCTCTTGCTCTGCCTGGTGGTCACCCATTCCCTTGCTGCCTGGGTAGTCTGAGCCTGTGGTGTGATCACCTCTTTGTACATGCTATCCACGATACTGTCTGCCTCGTGTCATCTGGCCTACTCTGCTGCTATTTCTTGTGTTGTTAAAATGCTGGAAGTATACAGCAGGGATGTCAGATCAGAAAAAAGACAAGTGAAGGCTTTGAGGACTGATCCTTTATCTATTCTGGTTAGTGACCCTTCTTCGGAACTCCGAAGAAGGGTCACTGACCCGAAACGTTAACTCTGCTCTTTCCACAGATGCTGCCAGACTTCCTGAGTGGTTCCAGCATTTCTTGTTTTTATTTCAGATTTCCAGCATCCACAGTATTTTGCATTTATCCTTTATCTATTAGTCTGTACTTCCAATATATTCTGTTTTTATTTCAGATTTCAAGCACTTGGATTTTTCTTTTAATTGCATCTCTACGAATCAACAGCGCACACCCATGATAACTGTGTTAACTAATAGTGCACATCTGTGTGAACCAGTAGTGCACTGGTATTTGCTGCAAATGTAGGAGACCTGTTCTAGCTACAGCTACTTAGATGAGTAATGATCTGAATCAACGCCATAGGCAACACACAATTGTTCCAAACTTCACAAATGGTATAATGTTGCAGAACCTCCAAGCAGTGTACCCTCTAATTTTGTTCTGGAGGGCATGGCCGATTTGTTTAAGTGCACAGCCCCTTTCAATTTTTTTCCACATCCACGCACAGAAGCTGCCATGTGCGTGCCCTGCACGGGGACTTTCAGGTTACGCAGCTGAGAGGGAAGATTGCCTTCTATGTCTAAATGCAAAATAAATTTTTAAGTGCAAAATCTCTAATACAGAAGTATTCTAAACGTTAAATCCATTGTTGTTGGGCTGGAAATGCGTCAGGAAAGAAGCTTAGATACCTGGCATAGATTGTCAAACAATCTGTAAAAACGTAGTCACTCTGCATCCCACTAACCCCAAACAATTCACTATCTGTTCCATTGGGTTATGCAGGAAACATGGGGAGTTTGATATGGTTCCTCTAGAACATTCCGAAGGACCAATTGTTAAACATACCTTTTCATAATCTGTTTTCCAATTGGAGTAGATCCTGTGAACCCCAGTTTGCGAACATCTGGGTGTTCAGACAGCCGCTGCCCTACAACGCCACCTGGAGTCAAACGTGAAATTTTAGAAAACACTTGTGGTGCTCAGACACTATGTAGTTTTACAACTGTTAAATATTCTCATTAGTACCAAAGTTGGGTAGTTGCATTTTGATTCAAAACAGTTTGAACTGCAGGATGGCGGGTACAGTACAATCTAGTGGCGAAAATACTGGACTAGTAGTCGAGGGGCCTGGACTTCCATTACCATCCCTGGGTATGGCCTGTCCCAGTGGTAGGACAGACCCACCAGAAGTATAAAGGTATGATGGAGTGGCCCTGGGAGTTCTCAACATTGACTCCAGACCCCATGAAGTTTTATGGCATCAGGTCAAACATGGGCACGGAAACCTCTTGATTACCACCTACTTCCCTCCCTCAGCTGATGAATCAGTACTTCTCCACGTTGAACACCACTTGGAAGAAACAGAGGGTAGCAAGGGCACAAAATGTACTCTGGTTGGGGGACTTCAATGTCCATCTCCAAGAATGGCTCGGTAGTACCACTACTGACCAAGCTGACTGAGTCCTAAAGGACATAGCTACTAGACTGGGTCTGTGGCAGGTGAGGAAACCAACAAGAGGGAAAAACCTGCTTGATTTCGTTCTCACCAATCTATCCATTGCACATGCAACTTTCAATGACAGTATTGGTAGCAGCATAGTCTTGTGGAGATAAAGTCCCATCTTCACATTGAGGATACCTTACATCGTGTTAAATGGGATAGATTTCAAACAGATCTAGCAGCTCAAAAGCTGTACATCCATGAGGCACTGTGGGCCAGCAGCAGAATGGTAATGCCATTGAATGTCAAGGGGCGATGGCTATATTCTCTCTCATTTGAGATGGTCATTGCCTGGCACTTGCCACTTATCAGCCAAAACCTGGATGTTGTCCAGTCTTGCTGCATCTGGGTATGGGCTGCTTCAGTATCTGAGTCGTCATGAATGGTGCTGAACATTGTGCAATCATCAGCGAACATCCCCACTCCTGACCTTATGGAGGAAAGGTCACTGATGAAGCAGCTGAAGATGGTTGGGCCTAGAACACTACCCAGAGGAACTCCTGCAGTGATGTCCTGGGACTGAGATGATTGACCTCGACAACCACAACCATCTTCCTTTGTGCTAGGTATGACTGCAACCAGCAGAGTGTTTTCCCCCTGATTCCCATTGACTCCTGTTTTACTAGGGCTCCTTGATGCCATACTCGGTCAAATGCTGCCTTGATGTCAAGGACAGTCACTCTCACCTCCAGGTTAGGCTGACTGGCCTGTAATTACTCAGACTATCCCTTTCTCCCTTTTTAAATAACAGTATAACATTAGCTTAGATAGAAGCAAAATACTGCAGAGGCATTAGCTGTACTCTAGTCCACTGGCACTACATCTAAACACATTTCAGAAATTCCTCCCCCTCCTTACCCATTACTCTAAACATAATCCCAAATGATAATTGGGTAATTAAAGACACCCAATATCACCACATTTGTGCTACACAAGTGCCAGGCAATGACCATCTCCAGCAAGAAAGAACCTAACCACATCCCCTTGATAGTCAACAGCATTATAATCACTGAATCCCCCAACAACAAAATCCCGTTGACCAGAAATTTAACTGGGCCAGCCACAAATACTGTGACTACAAGAGCAGGTCAGAGGCCAGGAATCCTGCGGCGAGTAACTCACCTCCTGACTCCCCAAAGCCTGTCCACCATCTACAAGGCACAAGTCAGGAGTGTGATGGAATATTCTCCACTTGCCTGGATGGGTGTAGCTCCAACAACACTCAAGAAGCTCGACACCATCCAGGACAAAGCAGCCCACTTGATCGGCACCCCATCTTGGATATTCACTCCCTTCACCACCAAATGCACTGCAGCAACTCACCAAGACTCCTTCAACAGTACCTTCCAAACCCACGACCTCTACAAACTGGAAGAACAAGGGCAGCAGGCGCATGGCAACACCACTACGTGCAAGTTCCCCTCCACACACCATCCTAAAATGGAAATATATCACCACTCCTTCATTGTTGCTGAGTCAAAATCCTGCAGCTCCCTCCTTCACAGTACTGAGAGTGTAACTTCACCATACAGACTGCGGCGGTTCAAGAATGCAGCTCACCACCACATTCTCAAGGGAAATTAGCCATGGCCATGAATGAATTTTTAAAAAAAGGATAAATCTGGTGCTAAGAAGCTGCATAGATGGTTAGTTCAGGAATAAACTGGCTGCACTGATCAGGAGGCTTGATGGTGGCATATGCAAGAGTGGGAGGCAATGAACTGGGGGATCAAAGGCTTCAGCTTGCTCTCCATTGAGATCCCTCAGCAATATGAGTGCAGGTCTGAGGGATAACTGGGGAGAGATTCATTATGATAATACCATAAAAGTTTGCAGCACTGGCAGAGGGCAAGAACAGCTCCCTTCCAGGGTAGAAGGAAAATCCTTCTCTCCACGTCAAGCTTCATTCCAACTTTATTTTTTGTTTAAAATGTTCCATCAATTTCCTGCTCTTTCCGCACTCTAGACAGCATCTGGTGGCCTTGTTTCCATTGACTGAGCTTCATCCAATTTTCCTTCCCTGGGGAAGGGCCTTGATTCCACTCAATTTCCAACTGAGAGTTTAGTATGGTCAGGTCAGCTGGGGTTGGGTGGGAGGTGTGGGGGAACATGAAAAGAATGAAGCAGCCTCTCACTGTGTATATTGTACGGAAATACAACGATCAGTTGGTCACCCCCAAAACTCCCCACCCCCAAATATAGATATGACAACTTATTGATTTCAGTCAAGGAGGAAATGCCAGATCACCTGATCCAGGAAGAATATTGATGACTCCTCTTGGCACACCAGCTCGTGCTGCCAGTTCAGCAAACTTCAGCGCAGTCAGCGGAGTCACCTGGATGGAATAAAAAGCAGACAGTCACCACAGGGGAATGTGGGGTTTACTGTACCCTAACTCACCAAAGGGATAACCCAAGGATTGGGTGGAATGCTGGTTTATATTCTGCCGACATCACTCTCCACTGACTTCAAAATTGGGTAAAATCGGCGATCCACCCAATCCCCAGATTCCCAAAGGGCATAACTAGTTAAAATTACCCCCAGCATTGAATTGTGCTCGTTTACTGGCCATTCCTGCTATACAAAATTTATAAACAGATGTTTAAGAATCAAGATGATCATGTTAATATTTCTAGCAATCCATTCAATCATAAAGAGACAAAGTGCACTTTGGAACTAACCCTGCTGATTGCAGCTCCAACCTGTGGGTATTAAAGGGGAATAAAACTGTAGTAAATGTTCAGCTAATCCTTCTTATCAAGGTGATACATGGTGGGAGGTTGGCGCACGTTGGGAGATGTGCACAGCGGGTGGAACAGCTTCATGTGACAGCAAGTCTGTCTGGCTCCACCTCCCTCCACCCAACGCATTATAACTGAAGGAACACAGATGTTTACTCTGCATTTTTAAAAGATGATGACGGGTTAATAACTGACCGACACTACACAGTGACACAGCGATGGGATGTAGAAGCAGAGCAATAAGGTGTGATCTGACATCACTCGATTTTTTAAAAATCTGCATTTCAGTGTTACTGACCATAAGCAGAGAAAGATGCCACAGTTTTCAAAGTTCTCTTCCCTTCTCCCTAAAGACCCAGAGGTTATTTTCCTCAAAGACACATTTACATGGCAGAAGGGACATTAAAACTTGACTTAGCCAAGTAAGTTAAAGTGTTATTTCTGCTTCCTACGGTTCCTCACACGGTGAGTCATGGATTTGCCAGGTCATTAGGGAAGGTGAGATTTAACCTCGCCTCCATTTGGAGAGCGAGCATTTCCAGCTATTGTCATGTAGATGTTTCAGGGCTATTTAGATAGCATTATAAGCAGAGACTGGACAAGTTAACCCCTAAAAAGGGGTTATTAACAGTGTAAGTTTGTGTTGAGTTACCTGTGCTGGTTTTAGTACTAACGTGTTGCCGGCAGCCAGACACGCTGCACTCTTCCATGCCAGCATCATGAGTGGGTAGTTCCAGGGAATAACAATCGCACAAACACTGGAAAACATCAATAATCAGCTGTCACATCCAACCTGATCATTGCTCTGGTCAAACATTCTCCCTTAAAACATATTTTACATTTCCAGGCTATTTACCAAAGTATTTGACAAATGAATTCACCATCTTACCCCAGTGGTTCCTTCTTTGTATATGTTAAATTACGATTGGGACGTGCTTGATTAATGGGGATTGTAGAACCCTAAAGGACATCAAAATTACTCAGATTAAATTTTAGTCTGGAACCTACTTTTTAATAAAATAACCAAGTCAGATTTCAAGCTCTTTAAGTGAAGCGCTACATAATGAGGAGTGGTAATCCATGTGTGATCAGGAGAGTTAAACTAGTTGGGATAGTGGCATATGACAAGTCAGAAGCAACATAAACACTCTCATAATTTGTCCTGGAATGTCTCTTTGCTCTTGGACTTTATCACACACCACTTATTCGTGAAAACAAACCTTCAGCTCTCCCGAGAACTAATGGATCCAATTTAGAAGGAATGTGTTCAGAAAGCATACTTTAAAAAAAAAGAGAAATGGAATGGCTTAGAACCACTGCAGTTAGCATTCATTGTTTCCATTCTTATAACAAGCGAATGGAAGGTCCAAGGGGTGCATTAGGTCTGTACCTGGATCTTGTCACACCATCCTGCAAAGTATCTGAATGTTTGAATGGACATTCCAACGTGTGTTTTCAGAGCAAGTGTATACACAGCACCCGAATCAATGGCCTCAATGGTGGCAAGTTCTTCCTGATGCTCCTCCATCAGATCTGCAAGTCTACAGTTGAACAAAGTAAGCACAGGAACACAAAAACTTAGAAACAGGAGGAAGCTATATATCTCAGGAGGATGCAGGTGTGCAGCCTGTGATTCCCCACAGTGTTATAGGATGCTCTCTCAACAAGCAAAGAATCATCCCACCCTTTCCAGTATTAAAATATTGTAATTTCCTGTGGGGCGTAATCGGAAAGTTACACACCAAATTTCGCCCATTCAGTCCCCATTTTGCTGATATGAATTTAAACCCAAATTTCCAACCAATCTCATTATTACAAACAGGAATGTATAAATCTGTATAAGCAATCAGAACCCGGGGAAAGCACAAACTTGCACCGTATATGCCTTCTTAAATTATGAAAATGGAAGTGACAAGCTATCAAACTATCATTTATCCACATTAACCACAGCAGATTGAAGAACATGCAATCATGGAAGCTTTTCAATTTTCCATGTGATTCATTCTGAAACCATGAAAATAGTTTCTAAGACAGTGGTTCTCAAACTGGGGTCCACTGACCCCTGGGGTCCGTAGAGAATTTCCAGGAATTCGCAAAATAATGTGAAACTGCCTACCGAGCACTTCAGCGAATGAGCGGCAGCCGGAGACACACCTCATGTGAGCTGGGAGACAGGAGCTGAGTGCAGCCACAACATGTGCAGGCTGTCTCACCTCGAAGGGGAGCACATAAGGATAGACAGACTCTGCAGTGAGGAGCAGGCATGCCCATCTCACTAATATCTATAAGTAAAAACTCGTTTTCTTAAAGGCATTATTAAAACAATCTTTACACGTAGCACTTTCATATTCTGAGTGTTATATAAGTTAGGTGGCGGTGGGGGGGAGGGTTCTGTGATTACTAACCCATTTAAAAAGTCGTCCTTCAACCAAAGAAGTTTGAAAACCACTGTTCTCAAATACCGAGCAGGTCTCGGTGAGGAAAAATAAAAACCATTGCTCAAACAATTGCAATAAAAGACCAGAAAAATTATGATACCCTGCTGTGCTTCTGGGGGCAATTTTAACATCTATTCTGAGCCAGTGCAAATACAAGAAATTTGTGTGCGGCTCTTTAGCTTGGAGGTGAAACCATTAGAATTACCCAAATTGCATTTGGGGCAGGGATCAATGAACAGATGTAAAAGAGCAAGGAAACTGAAGCATAACATAACTTTACATGCATAACATTAGTGCCCAAATTTCCTTGATCTTCTACTCTGGGTATTTACTGTACACCCTGATTGTGGGTGTCTCTGGGTGCAAACACACACAAAATTACACCCATTTTCTGAACAAATATTTCTTGCAGAGCTAAATATAAAATAAATTTTCAAGTTAACAACTGCAAGCATGTTATCGAACAGACACAGCACCATGCATGGGAACGTACATTATCCAGCAGCTCAATCTTGTTTGCCAGTGTTTTTCATAGCAAGAGTCAGCTATTGAAGTGAGGGTGATAACTAGTCAGCAAATTGAATAACTTACAGTGCATATTCTTACATATTGTAAGTAATGGGAATTTCAGAAAGCCCTTACTGGTACAACAATCTCCCTCTGTCTCTTGCATTCATCTTTCCCCACTGTCCATTTTCAAACGCATCTTTCGCTGCTGCCACAGCTTTATCAACATCGGCAACTGTTGAATATGACACCTCACAGATCACCTGCCGAACAGACCAATGAATTTACTAATTCACTAGACTGGTATGCCTGTACATTTACAGACCATTACAAATCACAAGTATCACATTTATGCTAGTTATATGGCTGTCACTATCAGTTACTTATAGGACAAGGAATATAACAACATTGTCCTCGATAAAGATGCCAGTTTATTTTGTCATATGGATGAGCTTCACTTAAGGATTGGTCACTCACAGAGCCATCGGTGGGATTGATAGTGTTGTATGTCTTTCCATCTTCTGAATTTGTAAACCTGCCATCGATGAAGCACTGGTGTGGCATTTTCACAGTCATGTCATTTACATCCATCGTAACCTTAAAATTAGAACCCAATGTTGTAAGTTATCATAAAGACCTTCACCCAGAACTGCCATGAATGACTCATTTCATTATCTTTCAGAATTCTGGAGTACAATCACAAATGATTAACAAACTAAACAACACGGCGGCACAGTGGCGCAGTGGTTAGCACCGCAGCCTCACAGCTCCAGCGACCCGGGTTCGATTCTGGGTACTGCCTGTGTGGAGTTTGCAAGTTCTCCCTGTGTCTGCGTGGGTTTCCTCCGGGTGCTCCAGTTTCCTCCCACATGCCAAAGACTTGCAGGTTGATAGGTAAATTGGCCAATATAAATTGCCCCTAGTATAGGTAGGTGGTAGGGAAATATAGGGACAGGTGGGGATGTGATAAGAATATGGAATTAGTATAGGATTAGTATAAATGGGTGGTTGATGGTCGGCACAGACTCGGTGGGCCGAAGGGCCTGTTTCAGTGCTGTATCTCTAAACTAAACTAAACAGTTTGAAAATTCAATGTCGAAGGCCTTTTAAACAATGTAGTCCCCATGAAAACTGCAACTATAAAATGGTTCAAAGATGTCTTTATTCTAAGAACTGCAGACAGACTAATGTCTCAGGTCACTGGTGACTGGAATGGGACCTGCAAGGTAGAAGTATAATGATAGCTATCCCTCAGTACTTGGTATATCAGAGGACGGAAAACCGGTCAGTCTACTGATCACTGAACTGACGTTGAGCTACTTACATAATCCACCTCCAGTTTCTCCTCTTCATCCTCTCCCCTCAGTTTTCTCACAACCATTTGGATGAAATCCTCAAACTTTGTTGCCATGTAAACATCTTCATTCTGCAGCTGCAGGCCAGTGCATTTCTGTTTGATTTCTTCAACCAGCCTAAACATATACCAATGTTTTTAATTATGCTGAACTCATTTTATATAGTATTTCAGGATAAAAATGTTTTCTCTAAAGAACTTTGTGACATTTGTAAATGGAATTGGATATTGTGTCAGCATCTCAGTGAGAGGGTGAAGTGCTGTGTCCTCCATGTAGCTCCATACAAACACACAAAGCTTAAAAAGAAAAGAATTACCTGACCACGTCCATGGAAGCTGCTCCAGATTTGAAGAAATCTGTGGCATCCTCAATGGCATCAACATTGCTCAGAATTGATTTCCAGATGGCCTGAAACACAATAAAAATAAAATAAACAAGCATCAGAACATAAGTGAACACCTTCCATTCTCAAAAAATGCTGCAGTGAGACCCATACATGAGTGTGCCAGGATGTGTCAATTTTGGGTAATACTGGGTTGACATTTTTTAGCCCCCCCACTCACATTGCTAATTCCAGTCGGGCAACTGGTCCCAAATACAACTGGTAGTCTGTAATGATTTCCTTCAGTCCCTGATATACATAACCTACTATCCATACAATCTGATTCTCCCAAGACTTAGGCTAATAGCTGTTACTCAAGGATTTTATTTGAAAAATCAAACAATAATACAGCATAGAGGAAGCCATTTGGCCTATCATGGCTGTGCCTGCTCTTTGATAGAGCTATCAAATAGTCCCAATCCCATGCTCCTTCCCCATAACCCTGCAAATTTTTCCTTTCCAAGTATTTATCCAATTCATTTTTGAAAGTTATTATTGAATCTGCTTCCACCAGCTTTTCAGGCATTGCATTCCAGATTACAACAACTCGCTGCATACAAATATTTTTCCTCATCTCCCCTCTGGTTGCAAATTACTTTAAACCTGCGCCCTATGGTTACCGAGACTCCTGCTAGTGGAAACACTTTCTCCCTAACTACTGTATCAAAACCCTTCATAATTTTAAACACCTCTATTAAAATCGCCCCATAACCTTCTCTGCTCTAAGGAGAACAATGCAAGCTTCTTTTTTTGTCTCCACATAACGGAAATCCCTGATCCAATTCTAAGAAATTGCCTCTGGACCTTCACCAAGGCCTTGACATCCTTCCTAAAGTGTTGTGGCCAGAACTGGATATGATTTTCCAGCTCAGATCTAAACAGCGTTTTATAAAGTTTTGGTACAACTTCCTTGTTTTTGCACTCCACATCTCTGCTTAGAAAGCCATTATGTTTTCTCAAATGGCCTTCTCCACTTGTCCTGCCACGTTCAAAGATTTCTGTACATACATCACCCCACCACCCCCCCAGGTGTCTCTGTTCCAGCACTTCCTTTAAAATTGTACTATTTAGTTTATATTAAAGAGACATTCCACTCTCAACCAACTGGTCATTTGCCTCATTGCTGTAAACCGATTTTAGAATTTGGCTGCTGCAATTGTCTAATGAACAGTTACTGTCCTTCATCCAGTAGTTTGCTGTACATGAAGTGCTTTGAGACATTTGAGTGATGCGCCAAAGTTATATAGAAATGAACTTGTTATTTTCTTTTTTAGTGATCACTCACACTTGGGACCACCAATCAATCACTTGTGCAGAGCACTGGAATCATACAGTGCCTGACCATGGGCTCAGGGCTATCAATCACATACTAACTCTGAGACTAAACAACAATTGTATTTATATAGTACTTGTAACAAAGAAAAAATGTTCTAAGGAAGAATAAAAATAAACCAAGGAGAGAACTAACTAGATTCAATATAAAGTTAAAAAAAAAGTAATGGTGAAAATAATGAGATTAAAGATAGACAAATCCCCAAGACCCAGTCAATTTCATTGCAGGTTAGTAAAAGGTGAAAAATTGTTGATGCGTTAGTCATGATCTTTCAAAACTCTCTTGATTCAGGAATTGTCCCCATGGATTGGGAAACTGCTGATATCACTGTATTATTTAAGAAGGGTAGGAGAGATAAACCAGGAAATTATAAGCCTGTTAGTCTAATGTTTGTTGTGAGAAAGTTACCGGAATCTGCTTTTAGGAACAGAGTGACTGAGTATTTGAACAAATATGAACTGATCTGAGCCAGCATGGATTAATAAAAGGTCAATAAAATGTCAAACAAATTGAGTCGAATTTTTTTCAGAAGGTCACTAACATGATGAATAAGGGAGTGTCTATGAATATTATTTATATGGACTTCCACAAGGCATTTAACAAAACTGAGGGCGCTTGAAATTATAGGCAACCTATTGGCTTGGATAGGGAATTGGTTAGAAGGTAGGAGAGGGAGAAACTGGATAACGGGCATGTTAAAAAATACTAAAAGCACTGTCAGCACGAGCCAGGTCAGTATTATAGTAAGTCAATTAATAATGAGTGTCAGAACAGAGCAGGTCTAGAGGCATTAACTAAAATTAATAGTTGAAACAAGGTACTAATTAGATTCCAAAAGAGGGAATAGAGAGTTTTTTATATCATGATGGGCAGCGAAGACCTGTTGCTTGCAATTCCTGCACCATGTGGGAACTTCAGGGCACTTCACGTGTCTTGGGGGACCACACATACAGAAGGTGTCTCCAGCTGCTTGAGTTCAAGCTCAGGATTGTGGGGCAGCTGCAGTCACTGTGGAGCATCAGGAAGGATGACAGTTTCCTGGATCGTACGTTCCAGGAGGCAATCACCCCACGACAGTAAGAGTTCAGGATAGTACAAGGGTGGCCGTCCGGAAGAGTAGTAAAAAACTGGAGTCTTCGAGGTTTACGCCACTCAAACCGGTACTCAGCTTTGGAAACTGCTGGGAGTGAAGACACCTTGCAGGAGTGCAGTCCACACCAAGGCACTAATGGGAACGTGACTGCACAGGAAGGGGCTGCAAAGAGTAGCAACGTAGTCATTATAGGAGATTTCATAGTTAGGAAGACAGACAGGTATTTCTGAAACAGTCATAGTGAGCCCCGCATTGTGTGTTGCCTCCCTGGTGCTAGGGATAAGAACATAATGGAGAAGGTGCAGAATATTCTGCAGGGGGAAGAGATTGATCCAGAAGTTGTGGTACATGTCAGTACCAACAGAGAGACAGCACAAGTATTCAAGTCCTACAGTCAAATTTTCAGGAGCTGGGGAGGAAGTTAAAAAGGATCTTGAAGGTAGTAATCTCTGGATTACTCCCAATGCCATGCGCTAGTGAGAGTAGAAATATGAAGATAAGGAGGATCAATGCGTGGCTTGAGGCATGGTGCAGGAGGGAGGGCTTCAGATACTAGGGGCATTGGGACCAGTTCTGGGGCAGGGACACATATTCAAAAGGGACAGGTTGCACCTCAACAGGACTGGGAGCAACGTTGTCGTGGGGAGCTTCACTAGTTCCAATGAAACAGGCAGGAGGATGGGCACCAGTATACAGACGTAGAATAAGGTGCATAAAAGAGTAAGAGTGTTGACAGCACTAGAAAAGGAAGTAGTACCATAATAGATAGGAGCAGACTGAGATGGATGACAAGGAATACAAAGACAGGTTCAGAATCCATGTATGTAACTGCAGTAAGTGTGGTTAATAGGATTGGTCAGCTACAAGCACAAATAACCATGTGGGACTATGATGTAGTGGCAATAACCGAAACATGGCTTAAAAATAGCGAGGACTGGATGCTTAATATTCCAGAATGCACAGTGTTCAGAAAAGATAGGGAAAGAAAAAATGGAGGTGGGGTAGCAGTACTGATTTGGGAAGACATTGTAGTATTGGTAAGAAGGGAAATCACAGATATATGCAAGAACTATAGAGTGGTGATATTGGGGGATTTTAATTCCCCAAATATTGATTAAGATAATGTTACAGTAAAGGGTAAGGAGGACTGTAGGGTTAGTATAAATGGGTGGTTGTTGGTCGGCACAGACTCGGTGGGCTGAAGGACCTGTTTCAGTGCTGTATCTCTAAATAAATAAAATAAATAAATAAATGTGTTCGGGAGAACTTCCTTGACTAATATGTTCTTGGTCCAACTAGGAAGGAGGCATTGCTGGATCTGGTGCTGGAGGAGGTGGACCAATTAAACCAAGTGTCTGTGGGGAAACACCTGGCTAAGAGTGACCATCGTATCAAAGAACAAAGAACAGTACAGCACAGGAACAGACCATTCGGCCCTCCAAGCCTGCGCCGATCTTGATGCCTGCCTAAACTAAAACCTTCTGCACTTCCGGGGTCCGTATCCCTCTATTCCCTTCCTATTCATATATTTGTCAAGATGTCTCTTAAACGTCGCTATCATATCTGCATCCACCACCTCCCCTGGCAGCAAGTTCCAGGCACTCACCACCCTCTGTGTAAAAAACTTGCCTCGCACAGCCCCTCTAAACTTTGCCCCTCGCACCTTAAACCTATGTCCCCTCGTAACTGACTCTTCCACCCTGGGAAAAAGCTTCTGACTATCCACTCTGTCCATGTCGCTCATAACTTTGTAAACCTCTATCATGTCGCCCCTCCACCTCATACAATTTAGATTAATAATGGAGAAAAGAGCAAGGAACAATCTAAAGAAGAACTTCAATGGGATGAGAGGGGATCTAGCCAGGGTAAAATGGAACCAAAGATTGACAGGAAAAACTGTAATGGAACAATGGGTGATCATTAAGGAAGAGATGTTCCAGGTACAGGCTAGATACATTCCAACAAGGGTGAAAGGGAACCAAAGCCAAGACTCCTTGGATGACCAGGGAGATAGAGAAGGTGGATGAAGAAAAGCTGTTCCCATTAGCTAATGGTACCAGAACTAGGGGACTCAGATGTAAGATTTTCGTCAAGAGATGCAGGGGGCTGTGAGGAAGGACTTTTTTTTATGTAGCATGTGGTAATGACCTGGTGCCCGCTGCCTATGAGGGTGGTGGAAGCGGAGATGATCAGTGATTTCAAAAGGAAATTGGATGGGTACTTAAGGGAAATAAACTTGCAGGGTGACAGAGAGCTGGGATGGACTCGATGTGCCAAATGGTCTCCTTCTGTGCCATAATGACTCCGTCAGTCTATGTAATTAAATTGGCAGCATGTGACTGGTGCTGTCCTCTAGGGATTTGTACTTGAGCCGCAGCTTTTCATTACATTAATAAATGGCTTGGATTAAGGAATATAGAGACCCATATATCCAAATTTACCAATGACGCTAAATTAGGTGGCACATTTAATAGTGTAGCTGGGAGCAGAAAGTTGCAAAGGGACATTGAATAATTAATTTTAAAAAACAAGAAATGCTGGAAATACTCAGCAGGTCTGGCAGCATCTGTGGAGAGAAGCAGAGTTAACGTTTCAGAACTTCTGAAGAAGGGTCACTGACCTGAAACGTTAACTCTGCTTCTCTCTCCACAGATGCTGCCAGACCTGCTGAGTATTTCCAGCATTTTTTGTTTTTATTTCAGATTTCCAGCATCCGCAGTATTTTGCTTTTATTGAATAATTAAGTGATGGGCAAAACTGTAGCAGATAGAGTTCAATGTAGAAGCGTGTGAGGTCATCGACTTAGAACCTAAGATAGGTAGATCAGAGTATTTTCAACGAGAAGCTAGAAACTATGGAGGAGCAGAGAGATTCAGGGTCCAAGTACAGAAATCACGAAAAGCTACTGTACAGGTACAAAGAAATAGAATGTTGCCCTTTATCTCAAAAGGGCTAGAATACAAAAGAGTGGAAATTATGTTACAGTTATATAAAGCACTGGTTAGACCCCATCTGGAATAATGCAGTCAATTCTGAGTACTGCACCTCAGGAAGTGTAGGGGGTGCAGTGAGATTCACCAAAATAATAATAGAGCCAAAAGGATTAAATGACAATAGGTTGCAAAGATCAGGCTTGTATTCCCTCGAGTATAGAAGATTAAGAGATGACCTAATTTGGATGCTTAAGATGATTAAATGTTTTCATCAGGAAGATAGAGAGAAATTATTCCCTCTGGTGTAAAACAAGGGGGCATAATCTTAAAGTTAGAGCTAGGGGTGATGTCAGGAAACACTTCTTCACACAAACAGGAGGGGAAATCTGGAACTCTCTCCCCCAGAAAGCTGCTGAGACTGGGGTCAATTGAAAACTTCAAAACTGAAACAGATTTTTGGTGGGCAAAGATATTCAGCATTATGGAACCCAGGTGAGTAGATGGAGTTAAGTTACAGATCACAATCACCCATGAAGGATGGAACAGGCTTGAGGGACTGAATGGCCGACTCCTGTTCTGATGTTCCACAGGTGTTTCACTGAGTCATAATCAAATGGATGGAGGATGAACCAAAGTAACAGATGTTAGGAGATGTAAAGAAGTGGATTTTTATGGCAGGTCTCAAAGGAGGAGAGGGGTTGAGAAGTTTAGGGCCGAGCCGGTTGAAGGCACAGTCGCCAATTGTGGGGCAAACTCAGCAACAGTGAAGGAATGGCTTTGTCCTAGATGGTGTCGAGCTTCGAGTTCTGCTGGACATCCGAACATACAAATCAAGAGCAAGAGTAGGCCACTCGGCCCTTCGAGCCTGCTCCGCCATTTAACAAGATTATGGCTGATCTGATCGTAACCACAATTCCACATTGCCACCTAACCCCAATAACCTTTCACCCCCTTGCATATCAAGAATCTAGCTGCCTCTGCCTTTAAAATATTCAAAGACTCTGTTTCCATCGCCTTTTGAAGAGAGTTCAAAAGACTCATGACCCTCAGAGAAAAAATTTCTTCTCATCTCTGTCTTAAATGGGCGACCCCTTATTTTTAAACAGTGACCCCCTAGTTCCACAAGGAGAAACATCCTTTCCACAATCACTTTGTCAAGACCCTTCAGAATCTTATATGTTTCAATCAAGTTGCCTCTGACTCTCCTAAACTCCAGCAGATACAAGCCTAGCCTGTCCAATCTTTCCTCATAAGACAATGCATCCATTCCAGGTATTTGTCTAGTAAACCTTCTCTGAACTGCTGCCAACACATTTACATCCTTCCTTAAATAAGGAGACCAGTACTGTACACAGTACTCCAGATGTGGTCTCACCAATGCCCTGTATAACAAAAGCATCACCTCTCTACTTTTGCATTCAATTCCCCTCGCAATAAACTATAACATTCTATTAGCTTTCCTAATTACTTACTGTACCTGCATACTAACCTTTTGCGATTCATGCACTAGGACACCCAGATCCCTCTGCATCTCAGAGCTCTGCAATCTCTCACCATTTAGATAATATGCTTCTTTTTTATTCTTCCTGCCAAAATGGACAATTTCACATTTTCCCACATTGTACTCCATTTGCCAGGACTTTGCCCACTCACTTAACCTATTTATCTCCCTTTGTAGCCCCCTTATGTCCTCTTCACAACTCACTTTCCTACCTATCTTTGTGTCATCAGCAAATTTAGCAACCATACCTTCAGTCCCTTTATCCAAGTCATTTATATAAATTGTAAAAAGTTGAGGCCCCAGCACAGATCCCCGTGGCACACCACTCGTTACATCTTGCCAACCAAAAAATGACCCATTTATGCCTATTCTGCATCCTGTTAGCTATCCAATCTTCTATCCACGCCAATATGTTACCCCCCACACCATGAGTTTTTATTTTCCACAATGAACTTTGATGTGGTACCTTATCAAATGCCTTCTGGAAATCTAAGTACAGTACATCCTCTGGTTCCCTTTTATTCACAGCACATGTTATTTCTTCAAAGAGCTCCAATAAATTGGTTAAACATGATTTCCCTTTCGCAAAACCATGTTGACTCTGCCTGATTACCTTGAATTTTTCAAAGTGCCCTGCTATAATGTCTTTAATTATAGCTTCTAACATTTTCCCTATGACAGATGTTAAGCTAACTGGCCTGTAATTTCCTGCTTTCTGTCTCCGTCCCTTTTTGAATAAAAGAGTTACATTCGCTATTTTCCAATCTCATGGAAACTTCCCCAAATCTAGGAAATTTTGGAAAATTAAAACTAACACATCAACTATCTCACTAGCCACTTCTTTTAAGACCCTAGGAGATCAAGTCCATCAGGACCTGGGACACGTCAGCCCGCAGCTCCAACAATTTGCTCAGTACCACTTCCCTGGTGATTGTAATTTTCTTGAGTTCCTTCCCCCCTTCCTTTTTCTGATTTACAGCTATTTCTGGGCTGTTACTTGTATCCACTATTGTGACGACTGATGCAAAATACCTGCTCAATTCATCTGCCATCTCCTTATTTTCCATTATTAATTCCCCAGACTCACTAGGGTGGCGCAGTGGTTAGCACCGCAGCCTCACAGCTCCAGTGACCTGGGTTCAGTTCTGGGTACTGCCTGTGCGGAGTTTGCAAGTTCTCCCTGTGACTGCATGGGTTTCTGCCAGGTGCTCTGGTTTCCTCCAACAGCCAAAGACTTACAGGTTGATAGGTAAACTGGCCATTGTAAATTTCCCCTAGTATAGGTAGGAGGTTGGTGGGGATGTGGTAGGGAATATAGGATTAATATAAATGGGTGGTTGATGGTTGGCACAGACTCAGTGGGCCGAAGGGCCTGTTTCAGTGCTGTATCTCTCTATGACTTTCTATAGGACCAACGCTCACTATGTTAACTCTTTTTTTTTTAAATGCGTAGAAACTCTTACTATCTGTTTTGATATTTCTAGCCAGCTTTCTCTTGTCCTCAAATTTTTCCTTCATTAATTTTTTTGTCATTCTTTGCTGTTTTTTACATTCGGTCCAATCTTCTGACCTGCCAACCATCTTTGCGCAATTATATGCTTTTTCTTTAAGTTTAACATAACATAAGAACTAGGAGCAGGAGTAGGCAATTCAGCCCCTCGAGCCTGCTCCGCCATTCAATATGATCATGGCTGATCTCATCTTGGCCTCAACTCCACTTTCCTGCCCATTCTCCATGACCCTTCAACCCAATTCAAATTAAAAATCTGTCTATCTCCTCCTTAAATTTACCCAATGTCCCGGCATCCACCGCACTCTGGGGTAGTGAATTCCACAAATTCACGACCCTTTGAGAGAAGTAATTTCTCCTCATCTCCATTTTAAATCTGCTACCCCGTATCCTAAAACTATGACCTCTCATTCTAGATTGCCCCACGAGAGGAAACATCCTCTCTATGTCTACTTTGTCAAGCCCCTTAATCATCTTATATATCTCACTTAGATCTCCTCTCATTCTTCTAAACTCCAGAGAGTAAAGGCCTAAACTGCTCAATCTATCTTCATAAGATAAGGCTCCCATCTCTGGAATCAATCTAGTGAACCTCCTCTGAACTGCCTCCAATGCAACTACATCCTTTCTCAAGGGAACCAAAACTGTACGCAATACTCCAGGTGCAGTCTCACCAATGCCTTGTACAGTTGCAGCAACACTTCTCTATTCCTTTCGCAATAAATGCCAAAACTCCATTTGCCTTCCTTATCACCTGCTGTACCTGAAAACTAGTTTTCTGCGATTCATGCATGAGGATACCCAGATCCCTCTGCACCGAAGCACTGTGTAGTTTCTCTCCATTTAGATAATAATTTGCCTTTCTATTCTTCCAACCAAAATGGATAACCTCACACTTATCCACGTTAAAATCCATCTGCCAAATTTTTGCCCATTTATCTAATCTATCCATATCCATTTGTAGATTTTACACAGAGGGTGGTGAGTGCCTGGAACTTGCTGCCAGGGGAGGTGGTGGAAGCAGATACGATAGCAACGTTTAAGAGACTAGGAAGGGAATAGAGGGATATAGGCCCCGTAAGTGCAGAAAGTGTTAGTTTAGGCAGGCATCAAGATCGGCGCAGGCTTAGAGGGCCGAATGGCCTGTTCCTGTGCTGTACTGTTCTTTGTTCTTTATTGCAACTTACTGTTCCACCTATTTTAATGTCATCTGCAAATTTGGCTATAGTACCTACTATGCCTGCATCCAAGTCATTTATATAGATTATAAACAGTTGGGGCCTGAGGACCGGAACCCTGTGGCACCCCACTAGTTACATCTTGTCAATCAGAAAAAGACCCATTTATCCCAACTCTCTGTTTTCTGTTGGTTAGCCAATCCTCTATCCAAGCTAATAAATTGCCCCTAACCCCATGTGAAATTACCTTGTGTATTAACCTTTTGTGCGGCACCTTATCAAATGCCTTCTGGAAGTCCAGATAAACTACATCTACAGGATCCCCATTATCCACTTTGCTTGTTACAGCTTCGAAGAACTCTAGCAAATTAGTCAAACACGATTTACCCTTCATAAAACCACGCTGACTCTGATGGATTGCGTTTTGACTTTCTAAATGTCCTGTTATTACTTCCTTAATAATGAATTCTAACAATTTACCAACGACAGATGTTAAACTAACTGGTCTATAGCTTCCTACTTTCTGCCTCTCTCCCTTTTTGAATAAGGGTGTTACATTAGCTTTTTTCCAATCCACTGGAACTTTTCCCACATCCAGAGAATTTTGGAATATTATAACTAATGGATCCACTATCTCCACTGCCACTTCCTTTAAGACCCTAGGATGTAGGCCATCAGGCCCTGGGGACTTGTCTGCCTTCAATCCCAATAGTTTGCTCAGTACTTTAGTACTTTTTCCCTAGTGATGATGATTGTTTGATATTATCTTTAATGATATTATCTTTAACTTTTTTAGTTAACCACGGATTGTGGGTCCTCCCCTTGGAATTTTTCTTTCTCGTTGGAATGTATCTATTCTGTGTATTCTGAAATATCCCCTTAAGTGTCAGCCACTGCATCTCTATCGACCCATCCCTTAACCTACTTTGCCAGTTCACTTTAGCTAGCTCTACGAACATATGAATTAGGAAAAGTAGGCCATTCGGTCCCTTTAGTCTGCTCCGTCATTCAATAAGATCATGGCTGATCTGTTCGTGTCTTGAATTCCACACTCCCATCTATCCCTGATAACCTTTGATTCCCTTGCCCAACGAGAATATATCTTCCCCCACCTTAAAAATATTCAATGATCCCTCCTCCACCATCTTCTGAGGCAGAGTTCCAAAGTCACACAACCCTCGTCTCTGTCCTAACAGGGTACCCCTAATTCCAGTGCCCCCTAGTTCTGGACTCACCACAAGAGGAATCATCCTTTCCACATCCACCTTGTCAAGACTGTTCAGGATCTTACAAACTTCAATCAAGTCTCCCCTCACTCTTCTAAACTCCAATGAATACAAGCCCAGTCTGTTCAACCATTCCTCGTAAGATAACCCGCTCATTCCAGGTATCAATCTAGTAAACCTCCTCTGAACCGCCTCCAATGCATTCACATCCTTCCTTAAAAGGAGACCAAAACTGCACACAGTATTTGAGATGTGGTCTCACCAATGCCCTGTATAACTGAAGCATAACATCCTTACTTTTATTTCAAATTCCTTTCATAATAAAGGATAGCATTCTATTAGCCTTCTTTATTACTTGCTGTACCTGCATACTAACTTTTTGTGACTCATGCACTAGAACACCTAGATCCCTCTGCACCTCGAAGTTCTTCAGTTGTTCTCCATTTAAGTAATACTCTGCTTTTTTATTCTTCCTGCCAAAGTGAGCAACTTCACATTTTTCCACATTGTACTCCATCAGCGAGATTTTAGCCTACTCACTCAACCTATCTCATCTCCTCTTCACAACATACTTCTCTGCTCTGCTTTCATGTCCTCAGAATTTCCCTTATTTACATTTAAAATACTAGTCTTAGACCCACTCTTCCCTTCCTCGATCATATTATGATCGCTGCTGCCTCGGGGTGCCTTCACTGTGAGGTCATTAATTAATCCTATATTGTTGCATAATACCGGGTCTAGGACAGCCTGCTCTCGGGTTGGCTCCAGAATGTGCTGTCCTAAGAAACTATCCCAAAAATATTCTATGAACTCCTCATCTAGGTTACCTTTGCCCATCTGATTTTTACCAGTCTATATGTAGATTAAAATCCCCCATGATTATTGCCGTACCTTTTACACAAGCTCCCATTATTTATTCCTTTATACCCCGTCCTACCATGTGGTTAGTTAGGTAGCCTGTCCACCGCTCCAACAAGTGACTTCTTGCCTTTATCATTTCTCATCTCTATCCAAACCGCTTCTACATCCTATTTTCCTGAATTAGGTCATCTTTCTCTATTGCACTAATACCATTCACTAATTAACAGAGCCACCCCTCCATCTTTTCCAAGCTTCCTGTCCTTCCTAAATGTCATGTACCCTTCAACGTTCAGGTCCCAATCTATGTCATCCTGCAGCCATGTTTCTGTAATGGCTATCAGATCGTACTTATTGATTTCTATTTGCACTATCAGTTCATCTGTTCTGTTTTGAATGCTACGTGCACTCAGATACAGAGCCTTTAGTTTTGTCGTTTTATTATTTTTGTAACCTTAACTGCTGATTTACTCTTAGATTTGTACTCACTGATCCTTCCTGTCATGGTCTGTTTACCTTTTCCCATATTAATACCTTTTTCTCTGGCCTTGTCTCTACCCTTTGATTTACCACATCTTCACAAATTTGATCCCTTGCCCCCACTATTCAGTTTAAAACCCTCTCTACTTCCCTGGTTATGCGGCTCACTAGAACACTGGTCCCAGCACAGTTCAGGTGTAGCCTGTCCCAACGGTGCAGCCCCCACTTTCCCCAGAACTGGTGACAATGCCCGACGAACTGAAACCCACTTCTACCACACCAGTCTTTGAGTCATGCATTAATTTCTCTAATCTTGTTTGCCCTATGCCAATTTGCATGTGGCTCAGGTAATAATCCAGAAATTATTATCTTTGAGGTTCTGCTTCTTAATTTGGTGCCTAACTCCTCATACTGACTATGCAGAATCTCTTTCCTTGTCCTGCCTATGTCGTTGGACATACATGGACCACAATGACTGGTTTCGCCCCCTCCTACTATAAGTTCCTCTCCAGCCCTGAGCAGATGTCCCGAACGCTGGCACCGGGCAGGCAACACAGCCGTCTGGACTCTCGCTCTTTGCTGCAGAGAACAGTGTCAATCCCCCTAACTACACTGTCCCAAACTACCACTACTTTCCTTTTTGCTCCCCTCGTTTGAACAGCTTCCTGTACCATGATGCATGGTCAGTCTGCTCATCCAAACTACAGCCCTTGCTCTTGTCCAGACAAGCTGCAAAAACCTCAAATTTGTTGCTCAATTGCAAGGACTGAGGCTGCTCCACTTTCACCTTCTCGAACCTCTTACCTTCCTGACTCGCAGTCACACCCTCCTGTCCTTGATCACTGACCAAATCAGATGACCCTATCCTAAAGGATGTGACTGCCCTCTGGTACAAAGTGTTCAGGTAACTTTCCCCCTCCCTAATGCATCGCAATGTCTGTAGCTCGGCTTCCAGCTCATATACTCTGAGCCGAAGCTCCTCAAGCCACAGATATTTACTACAGACGTGGTTGCCATGGCATCCAAGAGCTGCACTCATCCTGGCAAATGGAGAGTATTACATCATACTCCTGACTTGTGTCTTGCAGATGGTGGACAGGCTTTGGGGAGTCAGGAGGTGAGTTACTTGCCACAGAATTACTAGCCTCTAACCTGCTCTTGTAGTCACAGTATTTATGTGGCTGGTCCAGTTCAGTTTCTGGTCAATGGTAACCAACAGGATGTTGATGCTGGGGGATTGAGCGACGGGAATGTCACTGAATGTCAAGGGAAGATGGTTTAATTCTCTCTTGTTGGAGATGGTCATTGGCAAGTAACATTCGCGCCACACAAGTGTCAGGAACTTATCAGCCCAAGCCTGAATGCTGTCCAGGTCTTGCTGCATGTGGACATGGACTGCTTCAGTATCTGAGGAGTCGCAAATGGTACTGAAAACTGAATCAGTGAACATCCCCACTTCTTACCTTATATTGGAGAGCTGGTCATTAAAGAAGCAGTTGACGATGGCTGAGCCTAGGACACTACCCTGAGGAACTCCTGCAGTGATGTCCTGGGGCTGAAATGTTTGGCCTCTAACAGCCACAACCATCTTCCTTTGTGCTAAGTATGACTCCAAGCAATGGAGAGCTCCCCCACACCCTCTCCCCCCACCACGCACCCCCCCCCCCCCACACACCAATTCCCACAGACTTGAATTTTACTAAGGCTCCTGCATGTCACCCTCGATCAAATATTGCCTTGATGTCAAGGGCAGTCACTCTCACCTCACCTCTGGATTTAAGCTTTTTCCTCCATGTTTGAACCAAGGCTGTAATGAGGTCAGGAGCTGAGTGGTCCTGCTGGAACTCAAACTGAGCATCAGTGAGCAGGTTATTGCTGAGTAAGTGCTGCTTGATAGCACTGTCGACGACATTGTCTATCGCTTTGCTGATGATCGGGAGTAGACATGTTGGGGCAGTAATTGGCCGAGTTGGATTGTCCTGCTTTTTGTGTACAGGACATACCTAGGCAATTTTCCACATTGTCAGGTAGATGTCAGCTTTGTAGCTGTACTGGAACCGCTCGACTAGGGACATGGTTAGTTCTAGAGCACAGGTTTTCAGTACTATTGCCGGAATATTGTCAGGGTCCATAGCCTTTGCTGTATCCAGTGCCTTCAGTCATTTCCTAATACCACGTGGAGTGAATCAAATTGGCTGAAGGCTGTCATCTGTGATGCTGGGGATCTCAGGAGGAGACCGAGATAGATCATTAATTCAGCACTTCTGGCTGAAGATAGTTGCAAATGCTTCAGCCATGTATTTTGCACTGATGTGCTGAGCTCCCCCGTCATTGAGGATGGGGATATTTGTGGAGCCTTTTCCTCCAGTTTCTTGTTTAAGTGTCCACTACCATTCACAAATGGATGTGGCAGGACTGCAGAGTTTGTTCTGATCTTTTGCTTGTGGGATTGCTTATCTCTGTCTATCACATGCTGCTTCCAGTGATTAGCATAGAACATAGAACATTACAGCGCAGTACAGGCCCTTCGGCCCTCGATGTTGCGCCGACCTGTGAAACCATCTGACCTACCCTATTCCATTTTCATCCATATGTCTATCCAATGACCACTTAAATGCCCTTAAAGTTGGCGAGTCTACTACTGTTGCAGGCAGGGTGTTCCATGCCCCTACTACTCTCTGAGTAAAGAAACTACCTCTGACATCTGTCCTATATCTATCACCCCTCAACTTAAAGCTATGTCCCCTCGTGTTTGCCATCACCATCCGAGGAAAAAGACTCTCACTATCCACCCTATCTAACCCTCTGATTATCTTATATGTCTCTATTAAGTCACCTCTCCTCCTCCTTCTCTCTAACGAAAACAACCTCAAGTCCCTCAGCCTTTCCTCGTAAGACCTTCCCTCCATACCAGGCAACATCCTAGTAAATCTCCTCTGCACCCTTTCCAAAGATTCCACATCCTTCCTATAATGCGGTGACCAGAACTGCACGCAATACTCCAGGTGCGGCCTCACCAGAGTTTTGTACAGCTGCAGCATGACCTCGTGGCTCCGAAACTCGATCCCCCTACTAATAAAAGCTAACACACTATATGCCTTCTTAACAGCCCTATTAACCTGGGTAGCAACCTTCAGGGATTTATGTACCTGGACACCAAGATCTCTCTGTTCATCTACACTACCAAGAATCTTCCCATTAGCCCAGTACTCTGCATTCCTGTTACTCCTTCCAAAGTGAATCACCTCACACTTTTCTTGATGTATGCATGTATGTAGTTCTGTGTTGTAGCTTCACCAGGATGGCACCCTATTTTTTTGGTACACCTGGTGCTGCTCCTGGCAGAGACAGGTGACGTTATGGAGGTTGAAGTCATAGGGTTATACAGCACAGAGACCGGTCCTTCGGCCCACCGTGTCCATGCCGGCCATCAAGCCTATCTATTCCAATCCCATTTTCTAACACTTGGCCCATAGCCTTGTATGCTATGACCTTTCAAGTGATCATCTAATTACTTCTTAAATGTTGTGAGGGTTCCTGTCTCTACCACCTCTTCAGGCAGTGTGTTCCAGATTCCAAACCACCCTCTGGATGAAATTTTTTTTCCTCAAATCCCCTCTAAACCACCTGCCCCCTTAAATCTATGCCCCCTGATTATTGACACCTCCGCTAAGGGAAAAAGTGTTGTCCTATCTACCCTATCTATGCCACTCATAATTTTGTATACCTCACTCAGGTCCCCCCTCAGCCTTCTCTGCTCTAAGGAAAACAGCCCTAGCCTTTTCAGTCTCTCTTCATAGCTGAAATGCTCCAGCCCAAGCAACATCCTGGTGGATCTCCTCTGCACCCTCTCCAGTGCAATTGCATCCTTCCTATAGTGTAGCGACCAGAACTGTGCACAGTACTCCAGCTGTGGCCTAACTAGCATTTTCTATAGCTCCATCATAACCTCCCTGCTCTTATATTCTATGCCTCGGCTAATAAAGGCAAGTATCCCATATGCCTTCCTAACCACCCTATCTACCTGTGCTGCTGCCTTCAGTGATCTATGGACAAATACACCAAAGTCCCTCTGACACTCTGTACTTCCTATGGTCCTACCATCCATTGTAAATTCCCTTGCCTTGTTAGTCCTCCCAAAATGCATCACCTCACACTTCTCAGGATTAAATTCCATTTGCCACTGCTCCGCCCATCTGACCAGCCCATCTATACCATTCTGTAATCTAAAGATTTCCTCCTCACTATTTACGACACCACCAATTTTTGTGTCATCTGTGAACTTACTGATCATACCTTCTACATTCACATCTAAATCATTAATGTACACTACAAACAGCGAAGGTCCTAACACCGATCCCTGCGGTACAACACTGGTCACAGGCTTCCAATCGCAAAAACAACCCTCAACCATTACCCTCTGCCCCCTGCCACCAAGCCAATTTTAGATCCAATTTGCGAAATTGCCCTGGATCCCATGGGCTCTTAACTTCTTAACTAATCTCCCATGCGGGACTAAGTAAGCGGTCTTGGTGGTGGAGAGATAATGGAATCAGAAAATCTCAGCATTAAATAGGACATCAAGATGGCAAACTATCTGGTTGAGCCCCAAACAGTGGCCAGAGAAAGGGATGGAATCAGTGGATAGGGGACAGAATTTGTGGTGTAACTGAAGACAATGGCTTCAGTCTTCCCAATATTTAACTGAAGGAGGTTTCTGCTCGTTCGATATGGTCAAGCAGTCTAACAATACAGAGGCAGTGGAGGGGCTGAGCGAGATGGTGGTGAGGTACAGCTAGATGTCTTCAGTGTTCATGTGACCTGACTCCATGTCTTAAAGTTCCATTTTCCAACATGGTCTTGATTCAGAGAGGAGTATCAGCTTGATGAGCAGCTCGGCAAGTAACAGCATGCTCCCTGCAGTCAGGAACCTTCCCCTTTCATCAGGCTCCTGAAGCACAAAAGCAGTGCAAACATCCAGATCGGCAGGGTAGTATCATTCGCACAGCACTGGAAATCTAATATAGACAAGCAGTATCACAGAATTATACTGGAGTTTGTTACAGTTAGGGCACCCTCAGAGGACACTGCCAGAGGGCAACACCAGTTTGCCTGATCTCATGCTGTAACTTCACCAGATCATAGAATCGTAGAAAGTTTAAGGCACAGAAAGAGGCCACTTGGCCCATCGTGTCTGTGCTGGCCGAAAAACAATCCACCTATTCTAATCCCACCTCGTAACCCTGCAGATTACGGCACTTGAGGTGCATATCCAGACTCCTTTTGAATAAGTTGAGGGTCTCTGCCTCAACCACCCTTTCAGGCAGTGAGTTCCAGACCATCATCACCCTCTGGGTGAAAAAGCTTTTCCTCATCTCCCCTCTAATTTTTCTACCAATCACTTTAAATTTATTAGGTCCCCAGAAGACCATGTGCATAGCTTCTGCCTATCCTCTGTTGCAGTTATTGTGGAAGCTCTGGGAACCTCAAGGAAACTCTCACTCAGGACTTGCATTTGTTTTCAACAGTAAATAGAAAGTAATTGGGAGCATTTAGCAAATGAAAGTAAACATTTGAATAAAAAACAGGGTCAACGCAAGACCATACAGCCCATCAAAGGTCATCTCTCGAGTATATCAACTCAGTCATAAATTGTATTCTGAATACCTGAATATTTTTGCCCCAATTACCTACACTGGCAAGTGATTCCAAACATCTATCAAAACCTACAATGAAATATTTGATAAAGAGCAGTGACTGCTCTGTAGGTAACTGCTGCAGCCAACCTGCAACATTCCATAAACAATGATAGAGGAACGTTGGCCAATGGGAGAACACCCTGCCAATTTGACTTTTATTCTAAACTTCCTTTTACTTTTCCCTAACTCACACTAAGCTCCACTGTGTTTAACCACCACCTCCCAACCCCACCCCTGTACCAACCAACAGCAATATGGATTTTTCTGCATGTTGAACAGAACATCCTTCAAATAACATGACAGTAAACAGCTCCACTGAATCCACTGTCAGATAGAGAGGGGAAGATAACAAATATCTACAGTGAGAAACAGACTTTGGAAAGCATCCCTTTTGTTTCTGCAGTTTCCCATTACAGAGAACCTGCTCATACCTTTATATCCTCGGCGACTTTCTTTTCTTCTTCAGTCAGTTCCACAGCGACAGTGTCACCAGAAGAGAAATATTTGGAGGCAGGAATCATTTTCCCATCTTCAAACTGAAGGTTTCGAACTAACAGCTGTAAAAATCAATAATCATCACTGATTTAAGATAGCAAGTGTAGGTATGCTACCAAAAGGACCAAATAACCTTCTGCATGCACTACCACTCAACAACACCAAATCAAAAGGTCACAGCTCCAATTCAAGGCCGGTGTTACAATATACAAGTTCAGCCAGGACATCACTGAGGCACTTTAAAATTGATCTCACAATTTTAGAACCAGGAAGCTGGCCGAGTTGGATGGTACATGTGTGGAGCATTGCCTAGTAGTGATCTGACAGTCCCCATAAGTTCTCTGACACTATCTGGGTTCAACTGTAGTGCACCACTGAACCACCACTGAGAGAGGAAGGGAAAACAGAGAAAAGAAAATGCTTTGATAAAGAGTACAGAAATACTTGGATTTGAAACAACTTCATTTACTAAGAATTCCATTAATTTCCAGTTGCTCACTGTTTCTATCCTTTCACATTTACAAACAACTTTAGAAAAACCTTTCAGAGACAAATACTTCAGCTGAGACCTTTACCGTTAGTTCTAAGTTTATTACATTTCTTGAACGAACTTACTGTACATTTTCATGAAGCTTGGTTGCCATTGCTTTTAATGTAAAAGTTGCTTTGGAGAAAGCAGTTATTTCCCCACAGGGCTCAGCAGAATTTCAGACGTCTTAGATTTAGAAAAAATTCATCACATGACGATGATAGGTCAGTGTAACAGAATCTTACCATGTTTCCATCATTGCCAAACAGTACAAGTCCATTGTTGGTTACCAGGCCAGGCTTGCTGGCACCACTGATCTCCAATGGCTGGCCTGATGGTACTGCACCTTTATACATGGATGAACCATACAAAGTGACTGCCTGAAATTGGCAAGAAAGAGTACACAACTGTTACTGATGTATTGCGGTAGCCAAGTAATCTCTCAGCCAAGCAAAAAGTTAATACTTGGCATTCAGATTAGAAACAAACTCAGCAATCAGATATAAAAGCAAAATACTGCAGATGCTGGAAATCTGAAATAAAAATAGAAAGTGCTGGAAATACTCAGCAGGTCTGGCAGCATCTGTGGAGAGGGAAACAGAATTAATATTTCAGGTCTGTTTTTATTTCAGGAATCAGAGTGTCATTCTGAATTTATTGTATAATGTATTCTCAGCAATTGTGCCCTGTACCCCAAAGGCTAGGTCATTAACATACATTAAGAAAAGCAGGGGTCCTAACGCCAAACCTTGAGGAACCCCGCTATATACCTTCCCCCAGTCCAAAAGACCATGATGTAGATTCTGTGAACAAGTCTGCCATTTCCTTATTGCCAATTACAGGATCATCTGCATTTAAAGGACCCTCATTACCCTGAACCATCCCTTTCTCTTAATTAGTGAAATCTCTGAATTAAAGGCACCTTAGAGGTCTGGCATCAATTATCCCATTTTTCTGCAGGTATCCATATTTCCAAATGGTCATTGTACTAGATGTACTTTTAGCCAGGTTTTAGTTTAGTTTAGTTTAGTTTAGAGATACAGCACTGAAACAGGCCCTTCGGCCCACCGAGTCTGTGCCGACCATCAACCAGCCATTTATACTAATCCTACACTAATCCCATATTCCTACCACATCCCCACCTGTCCCTATAGTTCCCTACCACCTACCTATACTAGGGGCAATTTATAATGGCCAATTTACCTACCAACCTGCAAGTTTTTTGGCTTGTGGGAGGAAACCGGAGCACCCAGAGAAAACCCACGCAGACACAGGGAGAACTTGCAAACTCCACACAGGCAGTACACAGAATTGAACCCGCTGGAGCTGTGAGGCTGCGGTGCTAACCACTGCGCCACTGTGTAGACAGACATCCTATTTGCTGAGTGAAGTAAACACAAAAATTGTGGATATGCTGGCCACATTTCCTCTTAGATACAGGCATGATGCTTGAGGACTGAAGGATTGCAGATGTTACAGTCTTGTTCAAAAAAGAGGGAAGGATAAACCAGGCAATCATCGGCCAGTCAATTTAACGGTGGTGGTGGGGTAGCTTTCAGAAACAATAAACCAGGAGAAAATTAACAGGCATTTGGACAAGTATGGACTAATAAAGGAGAAACAGCACAGATTTATTGTGGATTAATTGTGTTAGACTAATGCAGGGGGGGGGCTAAGAGCAGGAGGCAGAGATATGGAGAGGCGGTGGCGTAGTGGCATTATCACTGGGCTAGTAACCCAGAGAATTTCTCTGGAGACAGGGGTTCGAATCCCACCACAGCAGAGGGTGGAGTTTGAATTTAATTAATAAATCTGGAATTAAAAGCTAGTCTAATGATGGCCATGAAACCACTGTCGATTGTTGTAAAAACCCATCTGGTTCACTAATGTCCTTTAGGAAGGAAATCTGCTGTCTTTACCTGGTCTGGCCTACATGTGACTCCAGACCCACAGCAATGTGGTTGACTCTTACATGGCCTCTGAAATGGCCGAGCAAGGCACCTAACCACGATGAAGTCAATAAAAAGAAATGAAACCGGATGGACCACTCGGCATCGACCTAGGCACCGGAAATGACAGACCCAGCAGAGGTGCCCAGACAGTGGTCTACAGTAGGGAGGGAGTCGCCCTGGGAGTCCTCAACATCGACTCAGGACCCCATGAAGTCTCATGGCATCAGGTCAAACATGGGCAAGGTAACCTCCTACTGATTACCACCTACCGCCCTCCCACAGCTGATGAGTCAGTACTCCTCCATGTTGAACACCACTTGGAGGAAGCGCAGAGGGTGGAAAGGCATAAAATGTACTCTGGGTGGTGGATTTCAATGTCCATCACCAAGAGTGGCTCGGTAGCACCACTACTGACCGAGCTGGCCGAGTCCTAAAGGACATAGCTGCTAGACTGGGTCTGCAGCAGGTGGTGAGAGAATCAACAAGAGGGAAAAACATACTTGACCTTGCCCTCACCAATCTGCCTGCCGCAGATGCTTCTATCCATGACTGTAGTGGTAGGAGTGACCACCGCACAGTCCTTGTGGAGACTAAGTCCCGCCTTCACATGGAGGATACCGTCCATCGTGTTGTGTGACACTATCACCGTGCTAAATGGGATAGATTTCGAACAGATCTAGCAATGCTAAACTGGGCATCCATGAGGTGCTGTGGGCCATCAGCAGCAGCAGAATTGTACTCAACCACAATCTGTAACCTCATGGCCCGGCATATCCCCCACTCTACCATTACCATCAAACCAGGAGACCAACCCTGGTTCAATGAAGAGTGCAGGAGGGCATGCTAGGAGCAGCACCAGGCATACCTCAAAATGAGGTGTCAACCTGGTGAAGCTACAACCCAGGACTACTTGCATGCCAAACTGCATAAGCAGCATGCAATAGACAGAGCTAAGCCATCCCATAACCAACGGAACAGATCTAAGCTCTGCAGTCCTGCCACATCCAGCCGTGAATGGTGGTGGACAATTAAACAACTAACTGGAGGAGATGGCTCCACAAATATCCCCATCCTCAATGATGGGGGAGCCCAGCACATCAGTGCAAAAGATAAGGCTGAAGCATTTGCAACAATCTTCAGCCAGAAGTACCGAGTTGATGATCCATCTCGGCCTCCTCCTGAAGTCCCAGCATCACAGATGCCAGACTTCAGCCAATTCGATTCATTCCGCGTGATATCAAGAAACGACTGACGGCACTGGATACTGCAAAGGCTACGGGTCCTGACAACATTCGAGCACTAGTACTGAAGACCTGTCCTCCAGTACTTGCCGCACCCCTAGCCAAGCGGTTCCAGTATAGCTACAACACTGGCATCTACCTGCCAATGTGGAAAATTGCCCAGATATGTCCTGCACACAAAAAGCAGGACAAGTCCAACTTGGCCAATTACCGCCCCATCAGTGTACTCTCAATCATCAGCAAAGTGATGGAAGGTGTCATCAACAGTGCCATCAAGTGGCACTTGCTTAGTAATAACCTGCTCAGTGATACCCAGTTAGGGCTCTGACAGGGCCACTCAGCACCTGACCTCATTACAGCCTTGGTTCAAACATGGACAAAAGAGCTGAACTCAAGAGTTCAGGTGACATCAAGGCAGCATTTGACCGAGTATGGCATCAAGGAGCCCTAGCAAAATTGGAGTAAATGGGAATCAGGGGGGAAACTCTCTGCTGGTTAGAGTCATACCTAGTGCAAAGGAAGAAGGTTGTGGTTGTTGGAGGTCAATCATCTGAGCTCCAGGACATCACTGCAGGAGTTCCTCTGGGTAGTGTCCTAGGCCCAACCATCTTCAGCTGCTTCATCAATGCCCTTCCTTCAAGCCCTTGAGGAATATAAAGAAAGTAGGAAGGAACTTAAGCAAGGAGACAGGAGGGCTGAAAGGGGTCATGAAAAGTCATTGGCAAACAGGATTAAGGAGAATGCCAAGGCTTTTTAAATGTATATAAAGAACAAGAGGGTAGCCAGGGAAAGGGTTGGCCCACTCAAGGACAGAGGATGGAATCTATGCATGGAGCCAGAGGAAATGGGCGAGGTACTAAACGAGTACTTTGCATCAGTATTCACCAAAGAGAAGGACATGGTGGATGATGAGTCCAGGGAAGGGAGTGTAGATAGTCTGGGTCATGTCGTTATCAAAAAGGAGGAAGTGTTGGCCATCTTGAAAAGCATTAAGGTAGATAAGTCCCCAGGGCCTGATGGGATCTACCCCAGAATACTGAGGGAGGCAAGAGGGGAAATTGCTGGGGCCTTGACAAAAATCTTTGTATCCTCATTGGCTGCAGGTGAGGTCCCAGAGGACTGGAGAATAGCCAATGTTGTTCCTTTGTTTAAGAAGGGTAGCAAGGATAATCCAGGAAATTATAGGCCGGTGAGCCTTACGTCAGTGGTAGGGAAATTATTGGAGAGGATTCTTCGGGACAGGATTTACTCCCATTTGGAAACAAATGAACTTATTAGCGAGAGGCAGCCTGGTTTTATGAATCACTAACTTGATTGAGTTTTTTGAGGAAGTGACGAAGATGACTGATGAAGGAAGGGCAGTGTATGTTGTCTATATGAACTTTAGTAAAGCCTTTGACAAGGTCCTTCATGGCAGACTGGTAGAAAAGGTGAAGTCACATGGGATCAGAGGTGAGCTGGCAAGATGGATACAGAACTGGCTTGGTCATAGAAGACAGAGGGTAGCAGTGGAAGGGTGCTTTTCTGAATGGAGGGCTGTGACTAGTGGTGTTCTGCAGGGATCAGTGCTGCGACCTTTGCTATTTGTAGTATATATAAATGATTTGGAGGAAAATGTAGCTGGTCTGATTAGTAAGTTTGCGGACGACACAAAGGTTAGTGGAGTTGCGGATAGTGATGAGGATTGTCAGAGGATACAGCAGGATATAGATCGGTTGGAGACTTGGGTGGAGAAATGGCAGATGGAGTTTAATCCGGACAAATATGAGGTAATGGATTTTGGAAGGTCTAACACAGGTGGGAAGTATACAGTAAATGGCAGAACCCTTAGGAGTATTGACAGGCAGAGAGATCTGGGCGTACAGGTCCACATATCACTGAAAGTGGCAACGCAGGTGGATAAGGTAGTCAAGAAGGCATACGGCATGCTTGCCTTCATCGGTCGGGGCATAGAGTATAAAAATTGGCAAGTAATGCTGCAGCTGTACAGAACCTGAGTTCGGCCACACTTGGAATATTGCATGCAATTCTGGTCGCCACACTACCAGGAGGATGTGAAGGCTTTGGAGAGGGTACAGAAGAGGTTTACCAGGATGTAGCCTGGTCTGGAGGGTATTAGCTAAGAGGAGAGGTTGGATAAACAAAGTTATGAGTGCCATGGACAGAGTGGATAGTCAGAAGCTTTTTCCCGGGGTGGAAGTGTCAGTTTCCAGGGGACATAGGTTTAAGGTGTAAGGGGCAAAGGTTAAAGGGGATGTGAGAGGCACGTTCTTTACACAGAGGGTGGTGAGTGCCTGGAACTTGCTGCCGGGGGAGGTGGTGGAAGCAGATATGATAGCGACGTTTAAGAGGTATCTTGACAAATACATGAATAGGATGGGAATAGAGGGATACGGACCCCGGAAGTGCAGAAGGTTTTAGTTTAGACAGGCATCAAGATCGGCGCAGGCTTGGAGGGCCGAATGGCCGGTTCCTGTGCTGTACTGTTCTTTGTCAGAAGTGGGGATGTTCGCTGATGATTGCACAATGTTCAGCACCATTCGCGACTCCTCAAATACTGAAGCAGTCTGTGCAGAAATGCAGCAAGACCTGGACGATATCCAGGCTTGGGCTGATCAGTGGCAAGTAACATTTGTGCCACACTAGTGCCAGGCAATGACCATCTGTGGCGCAATGGTTAGCACTGCAGCCTCACAGCTCCAGTGACCTGGGTTCAATTCTGGGTACTGCCTGTATGGAGTTTGCAAGTTCTCCCTGTGACCGTGTGGGTTTCTGCCAGGTGCTCCGGTTTCCTCCCACAGCCAAAGACTTGCAGGTTGATAGGTAAATTGCCCCTAGTGTAGGTAGGTGGTAGGAGAATTGTGGGGATGTGGTAGGGAATATGGGATTAATGTAGGATTAGTATAAAATGGGTGGTTGATGGTCGGCACAGACTCGGTGGGCCGAAGGGCCTGTTTCAGGCTGTATCGCTAAATAAGTAAATAAAATAAAATTAAAAAAAGAGAGAATCTAACCATCTCCCCTTGACATTCAATGGCATTACCATCACTGAATCCCCCACTATCAACATCCTGGGGGCTACCATTGACCAGAAACTGAACTGGAGTAGCCATATAAATACCGTGGCTACAAGAGGGCGGCACAGTGGCGCAGTGGTTAGCACCGCAGCCTCACAGCTCCAGTGACCCGGGTTCAATTCTGGGTGCTGCCTGTGTGGAGTTTGCAAGTTCTCCCTGTGTCTGTGTGGGTTTCCTCCGGGTACTCCGGTTTCCTCCCACATGCCAAAGACTTGCAGGCTGATAGGTAAATTGGCCATTATAAATTGCCCCGAGTATAGGTAGGTGGTAGGGAAATATAGGGACAGGTGGGGATGTGGTAGGAATATGGAATTAGTGTAGGATTAGTATAAATGGGTGGTTAATGGTCGGCACACACTCGGTGGGCCGAAGGGCCTGTTTCAGTGCTGTATCTCTCAAAAAAAAGAGGCCAGAGGCTAGGAACCCTGTGGTGAGTAACTCACCTCCTGACTCCCCAATGCCTGTCCACCATCTACAAGGCACTAGTCAAGAGTGTGATGGAATACTCTCCATTTGCCTGGATGGGTGCAGCTCCAACAACACTCAAGAAGCTCAACACCATCCAGAACAATGCAGCTCACTTGATTGGCACACCATCCAGAAACATTCATTCCCTCCACCACCGACGCACAGTGGCAGCAGTGTGTACCATCTACAAGATGCATTGCAGCAACGCACCAAGGCTCCTTCGACAGCACCTTCTAAACCCGTGACCTCTACCCCCTCGAAGGACAAGAGTAGCAAATGCATGGGAACATCACCACCTGCAAGTTCCCATCCAAGTCACACACCATCCTGACTTGGAACTATATCACCGTTCCTTCACTGTCGCTGGGTCAAAATTCCGGAACTCCCTTCCTGACAGTACTGTGGGTGTACCCACCTCACATGGACTGCAGCGGTTCAAGAAGGCAGCTCATCACCACCTTCTCAAGGGCAATTAGGAATGGGCAATAAATGCTGACATAGCCAGTGACGCCCACTTCCCATGAATGAATGAAAAAAAATGTAATGCTGCATTCTGTGAATTGACTCAAGAAAGGGATCTGTGTCTAGCTTCATTCTTCACCATTTGGCTTGGATCCATGTAACATGGGCTTGGGGGTTACAGGGCACAATTTCAAAATGTGAAGATGACACAAGACTTAGAAGTATAGCAAACAGTGAGGAAGATAGTAATCAGGTTCAAGAGGACACAGACAGGCTGGGGAATGGCGGGGGCATTCATTCAGACCTTCCTATCTGGGGGGGTAGGGGGTGCGTTCATTCAGCCCATCCCATCTGTTAGGGGTGAGGAGGAGGGTCATTCAGCCCATCCCATATTGGGGGGGGGAGGGGGTGTTCATTCAGCCTGTCCCATCCATGGGGCGGGGGGAGGGGTATTCACTCAAGCACTGACAACAGTATATTTCAGTGTCAGACCTGGTGTCAATCTACAATATTCTATTATCCAGACTGGAGCCATATTAACCTCAAATTGTTTTTATTATTCTCGATTTAAGCAGTAAAACCTGCCCTGGCTTGTTATTCTGTGCTGCACATCATCGGCTTTGCACTAAAACACTTAAAAAGGGAAATATTTCAAGTACCTGTCCATCAATGAGAGTCCAAGCTCCAGGTACTTTATCGTGGCCACGGATCCAGTTATGCATGGCTTCTGCTGGCTGATCCCAGGAAATCTGAAGAAAGAGCATTGATGCATTTATTTAACTCCCTCAACAACTGTGACATTGCAGAAAAGAAACAGGCTTCACATTGATAACGTCAGGAGTCCAACTACACTTGCGCACAAACCTCAGTCTGCAACTTTCATTGGCTGGGTCTGTTCAGATGAAGCGGGGGCATTAATGTTTCTAGTAATCCTGATATATTGACAAAACAATTATGATGTTGTCTGGGCCCTTAGCTCTGAAATTCCCTTCCTAAAACACTCTCTCTCCTCCTTTTAAGATCCGCCTTAAAACTCACCTCTTTGATCGAACTTTTGGTCACTTGTGCTCATATTTCCTATGTGGCTCAATATTAAATTTAATTTGATAACACTCCAATGAAGCATCTTGGGACATTCTGCTGTGTTAAAAGGTGCTATATATATGCAATTTATTACTTGATAACCTTAGCTACAAAATTCACATGAGTAGAATGGAGAAAAACAATTTTCCGGATTTCTACCATCCAGGACAAAGTCAGGGGAAATAGCCAAGTTGGCATGTTCAAAGTCAGATACTCATGCAGTATTGCAGTTACAGAATTACAATGAAAAGTTTACTTTCCCCCAGGTTAAAACTGGGATCAGAGTTCAACAAAGGGATTTTGATATATCACAACAGTAGTGAGTGAAATGAAGAATTCAGAGGAGATTGTTGTGAGATATGGCTGTAGTAACCAATAATTTTGTAGCACAATACAGTGAAATCTCTCCCTATAACTGCAGTGAAAGCTCTGCATTTAAAAGCAGATTTAATGCTAGATTGTGCCAAACGTTTTACCATGTGTATCACTTTCACTAACTTATACGCTATTAAATTGTTAGGAGGTATCTAAAGTGCATTTTCACACTGCTCTTGATTCCAGTTGGTAGGGCAATGATGTTGAAAGTAGTATTAGCTGCTTATCATTCTCCAGTTTAGAATATGCTGAAGTGGCATTTAGAGTGAGAATGAGAACTGGTTGTAACTTAAGCACAACACTGGAAGCCACCAGTTCTGGGAAGAAGATATGAAGATATTTACTGCCAGCTGTTGTCCTCAATCACAGGGTCCGTGCACTGTTAATAAAAAGCTGCTCTCAAGGAATCTCAAAACATCTTTCACTGAACCTCGGTCATTGACCTGCTGGACTGGTGGTAATGGGCTGAAGGAGCGGGGTCCATTTCACTGTGTGTAAACGCAAAGTTTATCTGAAGGAAATAGAGTCCAGAATGGTGCTGCTTACACCAGCCCAACAACAGGGGTTTGAAACTGTGAAACTTATCATTCACTCATGTCACCGACATCTTAGAAGTGACTATAAAGTGAGCTTGAGTTTTGTTAGCAGTAGTGCGAGCAACTGCCTATTTTTGGTTCATATTTTTTTTGCACTGAAGGATCAGCCTAGATTATTCACAAACATCCTCTGGAATGAGGCCTGAACCCACAGCCTACTGATTTAAGAGGCAAAAGTGATCGATAGCTATCTACCTACAGCTGATAGGGAAAGAATAATTATTTATTTTCCAGGAACCAAGTAAACAAATGCACTTCAGCATCTCTTGGAGATTTTGTACAGTGCAATTCTTGCACTGGAAAATAAAGAACTTGAATTTATACAATGCCTTTCACCACCTCAGGAGATCCCAAAGCTCTTTACAGGTAAAGGGACGTCTGGCAAATGGGAGGCTATTAAAAGTGAGATAGGAAGAGTTCAGGGCCAGCATGTTCCTGTTAGATGGAAGGGCAAGGCTAGCAAGTTTAGGGAACCTTGGTTGAGAAGGGATATTGAGGGTCTGGTCAGGACAAAGAAGAAGGTATATGTTAGGTATAGGCAGCTGGGATCGAGCAAGTCCCTCGAGGAGTATAGGGGATGTAGGACTACACTTAAGAAGGAAATTAGGAGGGTGAAAAGGGGCCATGAGATTTCCCTGGCAAATAAGATAAAGGAGAATCCTAAAAGATTCTGTATGTATATTAAGAGTAAAAGGGTAGCTACGGAGAGAGTAGGTCCCCTTAAGATCAGTGTGGCAATCTATGTGTGGAGCCATGGGAAATGAGCAAGATCTTAAATGAATATTTGTCGTCCGTATTTACCATGGAGAAGGTCCCGGAAGCTAGTGAGTTCAAGGGAGGGAACAGCGATATCCTGGAGCATATCAACATTACAAATGAGGAGGTGTTGGAGGTTTTGAAGCGCATTAAGGTGGATAAATCCCCAGGGCCTGACCAGGTGTATCCTAGGATGCTATGGGAAGCAAGGTAGAAGATTGCTGCGGCCCTGGCAGAGATTTTTGTATCATCATTAACCATGAGTGAGGTACCAGAAGACTGGAGGATAGCTAATGATTAAGAAGGGCAACAGGGATAAGCCAGGGAACTACAGGCCGGTGAGTCTTACATCAGTGGTGGGAAAGTTATTGGAAGGGATTCTGAGAGACAGGATTTATATGCATCTGGAAAGGCAAGGTCTGATTAGGGATAGTCAGCATGGCTTTGTGCATGGGAAATCATGTCTCACGAATTTGATTTGAGTTTTGTGAGGAGGTGACCAAGAGGATTGACGAGGGCAGGGCGATGGACGTTGTCTACATGGACTTTAACAAGGCCTTTGACAAGGTCCGCATGGTAGGCTGGTCAAGAAGGTTCGAACACATGGGATCCAGGGTGAGCTAGCAAATTGGATACAAAATTGGTTTGGTGATAGGAGGCAGAGGGTGGTAGTGAAGGGTTGTTTTTCAGATTGGAGGCCGGTGACCAGCGATGTGCCGCAGGGATCGGTGCTGGGACCTCTGTTGTTTGTCATATATATTTATGACTTGGATGTGAATGTAAGGGGCATGATTAGTAAGTTTGCAGATGACACCAAAATTGGTGGTATAGTGGACAGTGAAGAAGGTTGTGTAAGGTTATAACAGGATATAGAGCAACTGGGAAAGTGGGCAAGGGAGTGGCAAATGGAATTTAATGCAGACAAGTGTGAAGTGATGCATTTTGGGAAGTTAAACCAGGGCAGGACAAAGACAGTGAATGGCAGGGCCCTGGGGAGTGTTCTTGAGCAAAGAGACCTTGGGTTGCAAGTATATAGTTCCCTAGAAGTGGCAACACAGGTAGACAGGGTGGTGAAGAAGGCTAATGGCATGCTTGCCTTCATCGGCCGAGGCATTGAGTACAAGAGTTGGGACGTCATGTTACAGTCGTACATAACATTGGTTAGGCCGCATTTGGAGTACTGTGTGCAGTTCTGGTCGCCGCACTACAGGAAAGATGTGATTAAGCTAGAGAGGGTGCAGAAAAGATTAACAAGGATGTTGCCTGGTTTGGAGGGCTTGAGTTATAAAGAGAGATTGGACAGAATCATAGAATCACAGAATAATACAGTGCAGAAGAGGCCCTTCGGCCCATTGAGTCTGCACCGATGCCTTAAAACATCTGACCTGTCTACCTAATCCCATTTGCCAGCACTTGGCCCATAGCCTTGAATGTTATGACGTGCCAAGTGTTCATCCAGGTACTTTTTAAAGGATGTGAGGCAACCCGCCTCTACCACCCTCCCAGGCAGGGCATTCCAGACCATCACCACCCTCTGGGTAAAAAAGTTCTCCCTCAAGTCCCCCTTAAACCTCCCGCCCCTCACCTTAAACTTGTAACCCCCTCGTAACTGACCCTTCAACAAAGGGGAAAAGCTGCTCCCTATCCACCCTGTCCATGCCCCTCATAATCTTGTACAATTCGATCAGGTCACCCCTCAGTCTTCTCTGCTCCAGCGAAAACAACCCAAGCCTATCCAACCTCTCTTCATAGCTTAAATGTTCCATCCCAGGCAACATCCTGGTGAATCTCTGCACCCCCTCCAATGCAATCACATCCTTCCTATAATGTGGCGACCAGAATTGCACACAGTACTCCAGCTGTGGCCTTACCAAAGTTCTGTACAACTCCAACATGACCTCCCTGCTTTTGTAATCTATGCCTCGATTGATAAAAGCAAATGTCCCATATGCCTTTTTCACCACCCTATAAACCTGCCCTTCTGCCTTCAGGGATCTATGGACAAACACGCCAAGGTCCCTTTGTTCCTCGGAACTTCCCAGTGTCAGGCCATTCATTGAATACTTCCGTGTCACATTACTCCTTCCAAAGTGTATCACCTCACACTTTTCAGCGTTAAATTCCATCTGCCACTTTTCTGCCCATTTGACCATCCCGTCTATATCTTCCTGTAACCTAAGAATCTCCACCTCACTGTTAACCACTCGGCCAATCTTTGTGTCATCCGCGAACTTACTGATCCTACCCCCCACATAGTCATTTATGTCGTTTATATAAATGACCAACAATAGGGGACCCAGCACAGATCCCTGTGGTACGCCACTGGACACTGGCTTCCAGTCACTAAAACAGCCATGTCATCACTCTCTGTCTCTTACAGCTAAGCCAATTTTGAATCCACCTTATCAAGTTACCTTGTATCCCATGTGCATTTGCTTTCTTGATAAGTCTCCCATGTGGGACCTTGTCAAAGGTTTTGCTGAAATCCATGTAAACTACATCAACTGCACTACCCTCATCAATACACCTGGTCACATGCTCAAAAAATTCAATCAAATTTGTTAGGCATGACCTCCCTGACAAAGCAATGCTGACTATTCCTAATCAAATTTTGCCTCTCCAAGTAGAGATAGATTCTCTCCTTCAGAATTTTCTCCACTAGTTTAAAAGCAAAATACTGCGGATGCTGGAAATCTGAAATAAAAACAAGAAATGCTGGAACCACTCAGCAGGTCTGGCAGCATCTGTGGAATCTGGCAGCATCCACTATTTTCCCTACCACTGACGTGAGACTCACTGGTCTGTAGTTCCCTGGCTTATCTCTACAACCTTTCTTAAATAGTGGGACCACATTAGCTGTTCTCCAGTCCTCTGGCACCTCCCCCGTGGCTAGAGAGGAATTAAAAATTTGGGTCAGAGCCCCTGCAATCTCCACCCTCGCCTCCCACAGCATCCTGGGACACAAATCGTCCAGACCTGGAGATCTGTCCACTTTTAAGCCTTCCAAAATCTCCAATACCTTGTCACTCCCTATGATTATTTGCTCAAGAACCTCACAGTCTCTCTCTCTAAGTTCCATATCTACATCCTCTTGGGTGAAGACAGATGTGAAGTATTCATTCAACACCCTACCAATGTCCTCTGGCCCCACCCACAACTTTCCCCCTTGGTCCCTAATGGGTCCTACTCTTTCCCTGGTTATCCTCTTCCCATTGATATACTTATAGAATATCTTGGGATTTTTCCCTACTTTTACCAGCCAGAGCTTTCTCATATCCCCTCTTTGCTCTCCTAATTGCTTTCTTAAGCTCCATCCTGCACTTTCTGTACTCAGGCTGGGTCTGTTTTCCCTGGAGCAAAGGAAGCTGAGAGGGGACATGATAGAGGTATATAAAATTATGAGAGGCACAGATTGGGTAGCTAGCCAGTGTCTGTTTCCCATGGTAGAGGTGACTAAAACTAGAGGGCATAGATTTAAGGTGAGAGGAGGAGGTTTAAAGGGGATCAAAGGGGTAAATTTTTCACACAAAGAATAGTGGGTATCTGGAATGAGCTGCCTGAGGAGGTGGTGGAGGCAGGAACAGTAGCAACATTAAGAGGCATCTGGACAGGTACTTGAATGAGCAAGGCATAGAAGGATATGGAATTAATGCAGGCAGGTGGGATTAGTACAGATAGGCATTATGGTCTGCATGGACTTGGTGGGCCGAAGGGCCTGTTTCTATGCTGTACGACTCTATGACTATGACTCTGACTCTTTTTAGCCAATGAAGTACCTTTGAAGTGTAGACATAGAAGAGTACAGCACAGGAAGAGGCCATTTGTCCCCTCAGATCTGTGCTGGCTCTTTCAAAGAGCAATCTACCTAATCCAACTCCTCCGTTCTTTCCCCATATCCATGTAATTTTTTTCGCCAATTATTTATCCAATTCTCTTTTGAAGGTTACTTTTCAATCTATATCCACCAGCCTCCCAGGTAGTGCATTCCAAATCCTAATCACATGTAGCGTAAAAAAAGCTTTTCCTCACATCTCCTGATTCTTTTGCCAATCCCCTTAAATCCATGCCCTCTCAATATCAATCCTTCAGTCGTTTACTCTATCAAAACCCTTCATAATTTTAAACACCTCTATCAAATCTCCTCTTAGCCTATTCTTCTCCAAGAAGAACAATCCCAGCTTCTCCAATGTATCCATGTAACTATAATCCTTCATCCCTGGAACCATTTTGCACCCTGTCTAAAGCCTTCACGTCCTTCCTAAAGTATGGTGTGTGGAACTGGACACAATACTCCAACTGTGGCCACACCAGAGCCCCACGCAAGTTTACTTCCTGGCTTTTCCTTCCTATTTATAAATCCCGGCAACCCATATGCTTTATAAATTGCTTTGTTAACCTGTCCCGCCACCTTTAAACATTTGTGCACAAATTGCTGTTGCAATTCAGGAAACACGGCAGCCAGTTTGCAAGCAGCAAGGTCCCACAAACAGCAATGTGATAACGACTAGATAATCTGTTTTTAATGATGTTGGCTAAGGGCTAAACAGTGGGCAACACACTGGGAAGAAAACTAAAATAAAAGCAAAATACTGCAGATACTGGAAATCTGAAATAAAAACAGAAAGTGTTGGAAATACTCAGCAGGTCTGGCAGCAACTGTGGAGAGAGAAGCAGAGTTAACGCTTCAGCTCTGTAACCTTTCATCAGAATACAGAACTGGGGAGAACACCCCTGCTCTTCGAATAGTGAGAGGATCTTTTACATAGGATGCTGACAAAATGTCAGTAGAAGCAGAGACGGTAGAGGTAATGGATGGGATGAAAATTGATAGGTAGGATGCACTGGAAAGACTGGCGATGCTTCAAGTGGATACGTCTCCTGGTCTGGAAGGCTTGCATCCCAGGTTGCTAAAGGGAGCGGGAGTAGAGACAGCGGAAGGGCTTGCCATAATCTTCCAATCTTCCCTGGATACAGGGGAGATGCCAGAAGATTGGAGAGTGGAAAGTGCAACAATTCAAGAAAGGGTATAAGGACATTCCAGGTAACTACAGACTGGACTGTTTAATGTCAATAGTGCTTAAGGTTTTAGAAACAATAATCAGGAGGAAAAAGTTCAACAGGCACTTGGAGAGGTTTGAGTTAAAGATAGCCAGCACAGATTTGTAAAAGGCAGATCCTGCTTGACTCGATGGTGGGAAAATTATTGGAAAATATGCCGAGGGATAGTATAAGTTGTTATTTAGAAAAGCACAGATTAATCAAAGTCCGTCAGCACAGTGGCGCAGTGGTTAGCACCGCAGCCTCACAGCTCCAGGGACCCGGGTTCGATTCCGGGTACTGCCTGTGTGGAGTTTGCAAGTTCTCCCTGTGTCTGCGTGGGTTTTCTCCGGGTGCTCCGGTTTCCTCCCACAAGCCAAAAGACTTGCAGGTTGATAGGTAAATTGGCCATTATAAATTGTCACTAGTATAGGTAGATGGTAGGGAAATATAGGGACAGGTGGGGATGTTTGGTAGGAATATGGGATTAGTGTAGGATTAGTATAAATGGGTGGTTGATGTTCGGCACAGACTCGCTGGGCCGAAGGGCCTGTTTCAGTGCTGTATCTCTAATCTAATCTAAAAAAAATTTGTTAAGGGAAGGTCATGTCTGACGAACTTGATTCAATTTTATGAGGAGGTAACAAGGAGGGTTTGTCTACCTTCTCTAAAACTGTCATAATCTTGTACACCTCTATCAAATATCCCTTCAATCTTCTTTGGCCAAGTGCTGGAAAGTGGGATTAGAATAAACAGGCTTGATGGCCGGTGCAGACACATTGGGCTGAAGGGCCTGTTTCTGTGCTGTATAACTCTATGGCTCTTAGGAGAATAACCCCAGGTTCTCCAACCTAACCCCGTAGTTAAAATCCCTCATCCCTGGAACCATTCTGGTAAATATTCTCTGCACCTTCTCAAGGAACCTCACATCCTTCTTAAAGTGTGGTGATCAGAACTGGATGCAATATTCTTCTTGTGGCCTAATCAGAGCTCTATAAAGGTTCAGCGTAACTTCCCTACTTTTGCACTCTACCTCTATTTATGAAGCTCAAGATCACATATACAGTCATAGAGTCATACAGCACAGAAACAGGGCCTTCGGCCCATCGTGTCTGTGCCAGCCATCAAGCACCTAACTATTCTAATCCCATTTTCCAGCACTTGGCCCGTAGACCTGTATGCTATGGCGTTTCAAGTGCTCATCTAAATACTTCTTAAATGTTGTGAGGGTTCCTGCCTCTACCACCACTTCAGACAGTGTATTCCAGTTTCCAACTACCCACTGGGTGAAAAATATTTTCCTCAAATCCCTTCTAAACCTCCTGCACCTTACCTTAAATCTACGCCCCCTGGTTATTGATCCTTCCGCTAAGGGAAACTGTCTCTTCCTATCTAACCTATCAATGCCCCTCATAATTTTGTATACCTCAATCATGTCCCCCCTCATCCTTCTCTGTTCTAAGGAAAGCAACCCCAGACTTTTCAGTCTCTCTTCATTGCTGAAATGCTCCAGCCCAGGCAACATCCTGGTGAATCTCCTCTGCACCCTTTCCAGTGCAATCACATCCTTCCTATAGTGTGGTGCCCAGAATTGTACACAGTACTCCAGCTGTGGCCTAACTAGCGTTTTATACAGTTCCATCATATATTCTTATATTCTATGCCTCGGCTAATAAAGGCAAGTATCCCATATGCCTTCCTAACCACCTTATCTACCTGTGCTGCTGCCTTCAGTGATCTATGAACAAGTACACCAAGGTCCCTCTGACACTCTATACTTCCTAGGGTCCTACCATCCATTGTATATTCCCTTGCCTTGTTAGTCCTCCCAAAATGCATCACCTCACACTTCTCAGGTTTAAATTCCAATTGCCACTGCTCCGCCCATCTTACCAGCCCATTTATATCGATCTGTAATCTAAGGCTTTCCTCCTCACTATTTATGACACCGCCAATTTTCGTGTCATCTGCGAACTTACTTATCATACCTCCTATATTTACGTCTAAATCATGATTTGCTAATTATTCTCTCAATATGTCCTGCCACTTTCTAAAATCTATGCACACGAATCATCAGGTCCCTCTGTCCCTGCACACTCTTTAGAACTGTACCATTAAGTCTGTATCGCCTCTCCCTATCCCTTCTGCCAAAATGCATCACCTCACATTCTCTGTTTTAAATTCCATCTGCTACTTGTCTACCCATTCTGTTTGCATATGTCCTGTTGCAGTTGATTGGTATCATCCTCACTGTTTGCCACATCTCCAAGTTTGGTATCATTGGAAAATGTTGACATTTTATTCTGTATTCCAATATCCAAGTCATTTATATATATCAAAAAGGCAATGGACCTAGCACCGACCCTTGGGGAACACCACTGAATACCATCCCTTCTACCATGACTCACTGTTTTCTATCCTGAAGTCAATTTTTATCCAAGCTGACAATGACCCTCCTATTCCATGAGCCTCAATTTTATTAACCAACCTTTTATTTGGAACTTCACCAAATGCTTTCTTAAAATCCAACATCCACTGCATTCTCCTCATCAACCTTCTCTGTTATTTCATCAAAAAATGTAATTAAGATTAGTCAAGTTCTCGTTAACTGACGGTACAAAGCCTAGGAGCACAGACTGAAGTTTTTGGGGAAAGAGAAGCAGAAGGGATATGAGAAAGAACTTTTTTACCCAGCAAAAGGCAATGACCGGAACACTCTATATTGAGGGTGGTGGAAGCAGAGATGATGAATGATTTCAAAAAGAAATTGGAGGGGCACTTGAGGGACATAAACTTGCAGGGTTATGGAGATAGAGCAGAGGAATGGATTGCTCTACAGAGAGCTGGCATGGATTTGATGGCCAAATGGCCTCTTTCTGTGCCTTATGACTATCTACCTGAGAAAGCAGACAGGGTCTCAGTTTAACATCTTAGGCAAAAGACAACATCTCCAACACTGCAGCACTCCCTCACCTCCGCACAGGGAATGTTGGCCCGGATTATGTAGGCAAGTCTATGCAACTGTCCCTCCCACAGCTTCCTATCTTGTAACAACACAACTTCTGCTTCAATGCTTCCTTAAAGTGCTGTATCAGAAGCTCTCAATAATGTTAAGAACTGAATTCATACAGCTCAATGCAGCACAATACACCGGATGTTGATAATTAAAATCCAAAGCAAAAATGTTTTTTACTCAAAGACATGATACAATATTTGGGAAAATTGTATCCAAGCAGCTTGTGTACACACCTGTGTCCATAAAAACTAATTTTTACTTGTTCTTTCCAAAGTTATTTGTAAAATGTTATCTAGTTTGGACGCTAAATCAGTCATGAGTTCTTTAATTAAAGGAATGTTAAAGTAATTAATAACAACAATCACTAAAACACAGACTTCAGCTTTTAAACAGACTACAGTAAACTAGTGAGGTTATCAACTCTCAGTTCCTGCTTTTTACATTGAATTTACAGAACACAAACAGGCGATTCAGCACAGCTATTCTATACCAGTGTTTATACCCCATGAGATCCCTCCCACTCTAACTGCCTCTTGCAACCCCATCCCCCCATCCTTCAGTTTCCTTCAACCACATGTCTGCATCAAGCCTCTCCTTAAATGTATTTGCTTCAACCATTCCCTGTGGTTCCTCAGTTGCCCAGAGGTGGTGGTGGTAGTGAACCTTCTCCTTCAACTGCTGCAAGCTATGTGGTTAACCTGCTTGCACAGGTTAGGTAAGTTATTCTTTGTAGCAGTTTGATACAATTGAGAGGCAGCTAAGAGCCAATCACGGTATGGTTCTGGAGTCACATATAAGCCAGACCATGAACATGCATTGTATGTTTATATGAATTACCTTCAAAACGCAGTCACTGTTCTGGAGAAAAATGATTGCAAAATAACTGTAAACTACAGACTAGTACACTACCTTTGAATTCTCTTTCCTCTGGATTCCTTCATACGTTGCTCCTTCTTCAGATTGAGTTACTCGAGGGGCCTTCCCATCAGCAATTAGCTGCACAGCTTCTACCTGAAACAAAACAGGGTGAATCAGAGTCAGATTCATGGTTACTGTGAACATTTTCACAGCAAACTCATACAAAGGTGATTCTCTAAAAGCAATCAAACTTCACCAGAAATAAAAACAGAAAGTGCTGGAAATACTCAGCAGGTCAGGCAGCATCTGTGGAGAGAGAAATAGAGTTAACGTTTCAGCTCTGTGACCTTTCATCAGAATTGAAACCTCACCAGAATCCTGGGTTAAATCACAAAACAATCTTGACCAAACTGATATACAGTAGATCCTTACTCTGGAGCTCCCATTCAATTTGAACTCATATTTTAACCCAGTAATGCACATCACTAAGTTAGCAGAGAGTTTACACCAAGCTCTGCTCCATTCCAGCAACCAATGGGATTTAAATAGCATACATGTAAGTAGAATGCTTTGTACAGGAAGTAGAAAACAGCATGGAACAAATATGTGCTCCCAAGAAATAGGATGAGACTCCCAAATCAAGACCCCCCCCCCCCCCCCCCATATGTCAAAGAGCATACAAAGTAGGATAAGGCATAAAAGGGAAGCTTTTATCAGATTTAGGGAGCTCACTACTACAGAAAGTTTGGAGGAGTAAAGAAAGTGCAGGAGTAAAATTAAAACGAAATTAGGAAAACAAAGAGAGGGTGTGAGAAACTATTGGCAAGTAAAATCAAGGAAAACCCAAAGATGATCCATAAATGCAAAAAGAGCAAGATCATTTTTCAATCCTCTTTGGCTACAGGTGTGGTGCCAGAGGACTGTTAAGATTTTACCATTGTTTGAAAAAGGAGTAAGGAATAGCCCAAGTTATTACTGGTCAGTCAGCCTAACCTCGATGGTGGGAAAATTATTGGAAAATATGCTGAGGGATAGTATAAGTTGTCATTTAGAAAAGTACAGATCAAAGACAGTCATACAGATTTATTAAGGAAAGGTCGTGTCTAACAAACTTAGAGTCATAGAGTGATGCAGCACTGAAACAGGCCCTTTGGCCCACCGAGTCTGTGCAACCAACAACCACCCATTTATACTAATCCTACATTAATCCCATATTCCCTACCACATCCCCACTGTTTTCCTACCACCTACCTACACTAGGGGCAATTTACAATGGCCAATTTACCTATCAACCTGCAAGTCTTTGGCTGTGGGAGGAAACTAGAGCACCTGGCGGAAACCCACGCGGTTGTGGAAGTGAGCAGAAAGGCATGGCACTATGCTTAATGGGAAATATAGCCAAGTTAGAAATAGTAGCTTTGCTGAGCTTTGATTTTAAGTGGCAGAAACCACAATGAAATAGTTAAAAGTAAAGGCAGAGCATCTGAGACTGTAAAGACTAGACGACACTGGTAATTGCAAAGACATCTGTTCTTTATGGCCTGATTGTGTGACTCCCTGTGGTTTGGAACAAATGGACTCCTGTGAATCAAATGATGTCCATCCCTGTGTGAGTGATAAGGAGTGCTAGGCCCCTCTTATCTTCGTGAACTGCCACTACTTGTAGCTGCAGACTGCACGAAACACTCAGGAATGTAAACCTAATAGAGATAGCAGGATACAGAACTCATGATCCATGTAGGGAGTGAGACCAGCATGGTTATTGATGATTCCTATGCTCTTGCTAATTAGCTTGCTTGTCCGCTTTGTTTTATCTTGCTGGTACAAAACAATATTTTATTAGTAACAAGTATGTATTGAGAATGGAGTGTATTGCAACCTCAGTAACAGATGTACTGCATGTCACCACGTGGGTGAAGTCGAATTGTACCGCACTGATTGGTTAAACAAGGAGGTGTAGCATGAATCTTTATGTATAAACAGTAGTACCTGTATCACAAACTTCACTTACTCTGGGGGGGGGACCCGACAGACTCTGGTGGAGTCAGTGCCGCTGTTCTCAGAGTAAGTCCGCTGGCGACTGCAAATAAAGTAATTGATTTTACCTACACATCCGACTCGGTATATTTACTGAACCAGACTGAAGGCAAAAAGAACTCAGATTTACACAGTCACAGGGAGAACTTGCACAGGCAGTACCCAGAACCAAACCCGGGCCACTGGAGCTGTGAGGCTGCACTGCTAACCACTTTGCCACCCCAATTTTGTTACAATCTTTTGGGGAGATAACAAGGAGGGTTGATGGGAGTCGCACATTTGATGTAGGCTACATGAATTTTAGCAAGGTTTTTGATAAGGTCCCACATGGCAGACTGGCCAGAAAATTAAGAGTCCATGGGATTCTAGGACAAGTGGCAGGAAGCAAAGAGTTATGGTCGGCGGATGCTTTTGTGACTTGGGCAGGGGATTTTATTCTGGTGGGGCGGGTCTCAATGTCTGGAAAAAGCGACGCCAAGATCCCCACGTTGCCTCTTGCCCGGATGGCCTGCTGAATCTAGTGCCAATCATCATGGAGACGGTGGCTGCTGCAGGAGGAGCATCTACCGGAGGCCGAGAAGCATTGCTGGACCCAGGCCACTGGTGGGTCAGGGCAGGAGGGGTCTCTCAGGGTGGGGGTTCAGCAGCAAGGACAGGGGGTGGCTCTCCGCAGGCACCCCCCCTTCCTGATGCCAGGTCTCTTGTTCAGGCACTAAGTGCCTTTTAACAAGGAATCCCCCCACCACCACCACGCCCCCTGGAGCTAGGAAGCAGCCCACACAGTCCCATGCTATGACAAGGCTGCCCACCACAAGGCTAATTGCAGCTGCAGCAGAAAGAGGCCCTTAATTGGGGGTTTATTGGCCGGACTAAATTTTGGCAGAGGCAGAGGGAACCCATCCCCCCACCACCTTCCCACCCAATTTTTTACTCTCCCCATCTCCAAAGCAGCCATGGAAGAGAGCATAAATTTCCCCCAGAAGTCTGTTTCCAATGGAGTTCCACAGGGCTCAATACTGGGTGTTGTGCTGTTCTTGGTATACAACAATGATTGGGAGTATGTAGGAGTAGGAAAAATGTAGGGAGTATGATTAATAAATATGCAGATGATATGAAAATTGGTTGTGTGATAGTGAGGAAGAAAGCTATAGACTGCAGGAACATATCAATGGACTGGTCAGATGGAATTCAATCCACAGAAATGTGTGGTAATTGCGCGGCACAGTGGCTAGCACCGCAGCCTCACAGCTCCAGCGACCCGGGTTCAGTTCTGGGTACTGCCTGTGCCGAGTTTGCAAGTTCTCCCTGTGACTGCGTGGGTTTTCTCCAGGTGTTCTGGTTTCCTCCCACAGCCAAAGGCTTGCAGGTTGATAGGTAAATTGGCCATTGTAAATTGCCCCTAGTGTAGGTAGGTGGTAGGGAATATGGGGTTAATGTAGGCTTAGTGTAAATGGGTGGTTGTTGGTCGGCACAGACTCGGTGGGCCGAAGGGGCTGTTTCAGTGCTGCATCGCTAAATACATTTTTTTTTAAATGAATTTGGGGAGGACAAATAAGGCAAGAGAATACATTATAAATGGTAGGACATTGAGAAGTGGAGAGGAACAGAGGGACCTTGGAGTGCATGTCCACAGATCCCAGAAGGTAGCAGGATAAGCAGGTAAGGTGGTCAACAAGGCACATACGTCCCTTTATTAGCTGAGTCCTTGACTACAAGAGCAAGGAGGTTATGCTGGAGCTGTATAAATACCAGTCAGACCATAGCTAGTTTTAGTTTAGGCATAAAATTATGAGGGTCCTAGATAGAGTGGATAGGAAGGACCTATTTCCCTTAGCAAATACGTCAATAACCAGGAGGGCATAATTTTGAAGTAATTGGCAGAAGGGAGTTGAGGAGAATTTCTTTCAAGCAAAGGGAGATGGGGGTTGAGAACTCAGTGTCTGAAAGGGCAGTAGAGGCAGAAACCCATGTCGCATTGGAAAAAGTACTTTGATATGCACTTGAGGCGCCAAAACCTACTGGGCTACAGACAAAGAGCTGGAAAGTGGGATTGAGGGACTAGCGCTTTTTCAACTGGTATGGACATGATGGACTGACTGGCCTTCTTCTGGGAAATACATTTTTTATGTTTCTATGTGTGGAAGTTGCTTTTAGAAGTGTTGTGGTGAGGAGGGGGTGGTCTCGAGAACTGTAGGGAAGGGGGTTAAGGTATGCGAGGAGGAGGTTATATTGCTATTACAATCACAGATGATTTTACAATATTCAGTTCCATTCATAAGAAATAGGAGCAGGAATAGGCCATACAGCCCTTCAAGCCTGCTCCACCATTCAAATACGATCATGGCTGATTTTCTACTTCAACTGCTCTTTCCCACCCACTCCCCATATCCTTTGATTCCTGAGTGACCAAAAATCTATCTATCCCAGCCTTAAATATATTCATTGATGGAGCATCCACAACCCTCCGAAGTAGAGAATTCCAAAGATTCACAATCCTTTGAGTGAAGAAATTTTTCATCTCAGTTCTCAATGATCAGCTCCTTATCCTGAGGCTGTGCCCCTATGTAATAGATTCCCCAGCCAGGGGAAACAACCTCTCAGTGTCTACCCTGTCAAGTCCCTTCAGAATCTTGTATGTTTCAATGAGATCACCTCTCATTCTTCTAAACTCCAGAGAGTATAGGGCCAATTTACTCAGCCTCTCATCATAGGACAACCCCCTCATCCCAGGAACCAATCTAGTGAACCTTCACTTGCCTCCAAGGCGAGCAAATCTTTTGTTAAATATAGAGAGCAAGACTTCCTTATTCCTGTACTCCAATCCCCTTGCAATAAAGGCCAACATGCCATTTGCCTTTCTAATTGTTTGCCATACCTACATGCTAACTTTGTGTTCCTCGTATGAGTACACCCAAGTCTCTCTGAATATCAACATTTACAAGTTTCATACCTTTTAGAAATATTACTTTTCTATTCTTACTACCAAAGTAAATGACCTCACACTTCCCCACAATATACTCCATCTGCCACCTTGTTGCCCACTCACTTAACCTGTCCACTAGTCTCAGCCTGCCAACTTGAAAATGCCTCTCCCTACTCTTTGCTTGTCTGTTAACCAACCCCCTATCCATTCTGATATATTACCCCCAACTCCATGAGCCCTCATCTTGCGTATTTACCTTTTGTATGGAACCTTATCAAACACCTTTTGAAAATCCCAGTATACTACATCTACTGGTTACCCTTTATCTACTCTACTAGTTACATCCTCAAAAAATTCTAAAATTTGACAAACACAATTGCCGTTTCGTAAAACCACGTTGGCTTTGTCTGATCATACTATGATTTTCGAAGTGCATTGCTAAGGCTTTTCTTAATAATAGTTTCCAGCATTTTCCCAACGACTGATGTCAGACTAACTGGTCTGAAGTTCCCCATTTTTTCTCTTTCTTTCTTGAATAGTGGTGTTACATTTGCTAACTTCCAATCTGCTGAGGCCGTTCTACAATTGGAACTCCTCAGATACTGGAACAGTCCATGCCAGCATGCAGCAAGGCCTGGACAACATTCAGACTTCAGCTGATAAGTGACAAGTAACATTCACACCACACAAGTGGCAGGCAATGACCATCTCCAACAAGTGAGAATTTAACCATCTCCCCTTGATATTCAATGGCACTACCATCACAGAATCCCCCACCAGAGACTTAACTGGACCAGTTATAAATACAGTGGCTACAAGAACAGGCCAGAGGTTGGGAATTCCACAATGAGTAACATACCTCCCTGCTCCCCAAACCATCTATAAGGCACAGGTCAGGAGTGTGATGGAATATTGTGCACTTGTCTAGATGAGTACAGCTCCAACAATATTCAAGAAGCTCGACACCGTGCAGGACAAAGCAGCCTGCTTGACTGGCGTCCCATCCACCCACCTTAAACATTCACTCCCTCCACCATCAGCGCACAGTGACAGCAGTGTGTACCATTTACAAATTGCACTGCAGCAACTCACCAAGGCTCCTTCAACAGCACCTTACAAACCCACAACCTCTACCGTCTAGAAGGACATGGGCAGCAGCTGCATGGGAACACCAAAAGCTGGAAGTTCCCCTCCAAGTCACACACCATCCTGACTTGGAACTATATTGGCGTTCCTTCACTGTCGCTCGGTCAAAGTCCTGGAACTCCCTTCCTAACAGCACTGTGGGTGTATCTACACCCCAAGGACTGTAGCAGTTCAGGAAGGCAGCTCACCACCACATTCTCAATGGCAATAAATGCTGGCCTTGTCTGCGATGCCCAAATTCCAAGAATGAATTAAATATAAAGTCCTTACCATTGCTGTAATCCCTTCAGGGTACAGGAAGCGGTTGTACAGCGAGTCAACAGTATCGTTTGGGTCGATATCACATTGTCTCTGCAGAAGAATGGGGCCAGTATCCAGTCCATCATCTGCCCAGAAGATGGAGAAACCTCCTTTCTTATCTCCATGAATAAGAGTCCTGCACACAAAGAATCAATGGTTAGGGGTTTTTCTGCACAGACTCCATGGCTCTAATTTTAACTGGCCACTCAGGGAACCCAGGCAGGGCTGAGGGGGTAACCAGGTTAACCAGCAGAAAGAAAGCGGGTTCTGATGAAAGGTCACTGACCTGAAGCGTTAACTCTGCTTCTCTCCACAGATGCTGCCAGACCTGCTGAGTATTTCCAGCATTTTTTGTTTTTATTTTGGAAAGAAAGCGGGGTCATGTTTTAAATATGCAGATCAGGTCTGATATCATCAGCAGAACCCAACTTATAATATCAGCCTGAGACCAAAGATGAGAGGGAGGAGGCAGTGAGGGTTTCCCTCTTGGGCAAAACCTGGAAAGGCCCAACAGCTAAATTTAAAACATAATTTTCATGGCTCCTTGTGGGCAGGAGGGGCAGGGAATGCTTTTCCATGCTTCCCAAGGAAGTTATGGACATCCATTAAACCAGGGTACGCCCCCCCACCCCCCCCCCTCCCACAGCTGTCCCGATCTCCAACCTGCACTCAACCGCAAGCCCCCATCTCCACCCTCACCCTTCAGGCCCCCATCTCCAGCTTGCCCTCCCCTTGTCCCCCAGGCCCCATATCTAGCCTCCTTCGCTCCCCACTCCAGGCCCCGATCTCCAGCCTGCCGCCACCCACCCAGGCCCCAATCTCCAGCCTCCCCCCACTCCTCACTATGCCCTGATCTTCAGCCTCCCCCACTCACACTCCAGGCCCCAATCTCCAGCCTCCCCCCACTCCCCACTATGCCCTGATCTTCAGCCTCCCCCACTCACCCTCCAGGCCCCAATCTCCAGCCTCCCCCCACTCCCCACTATGCCTGATCTTTAGCCTCCCCCACCCACCCTCCAGGCCCCAATCTCCAGCCTACCGCCACCCACCCAGGCCCCAATCTCCAGCCTCCCCCCACTCCTCACTATGCCCTGATCTTTAGCCTCCCCCACCCACCTTCCAGGCCCCAATCTCCAGCCTCCCCCCACTCCCCACTATGCCCTGATCTTTAGCCTCCCCCACCCACCCTCCAGGCCCCAATCTCCCGCCTGCCCTTCCCTCCCAGGTTCTGATCTCCAGTTGCATTCCCCCACCACCCCCCCACCTCGAACTCCCTGATCGCAAGCCTGGAATTGACGCTCCCATCCGTGCCATGGACCACCCCAACAGGTCCCTGGATGCAGCCTCCTGCCACTGGGTTTCCCTCCCACCCACTGGCCAGGCTGTCAATGTGACCAGCTGCCAGGCAGGAGGCAGCCCAACAATATTGTAATGAGGCCCCGGAGTGAAGATCAGCAGGGCTTTCAATCCCCAGCTTTGCCAAGTTCCTCAGCCAATCACAGGCCTTGACCTCACCCTCCCCTGCTCCCCATTATCATCAGGGTCTGGACGTTGTCCAAAGTTATAACAACAACTACTAACTAAAACTGAAAGGTCAGAAACTAAAGCTTCAAACTTTTTGTTTAAATGACAATTACACCCTAGTTGGTGTCCTATACTGCGGTTTCGTACTCACATGCGATTTCCCACATGGAAAGACACTGAATTTGGTTTTCAAAGGTGCCAATTAGAAAAATCCACTCCCATTCTGGTTAAATTTGACAGTAGATTTCATTACTGAAATATCTGCTATATATTTTTGAAATGTATTGGAATGAAAAGGCAAATTAAAGCAATGTCCAAACTCACACAAGATTCAACTATCTCCTGTAATAAAAATCTGAGGAGAGGAGAGGGAGGGGGAAAGAAAGCAGCTGCCACCCAATCTGAATTCAGTACATCACTATCTCTGTACCTGGATTACATCCCAGGAACAATTTAAAGCTATAAATGAGTTGTCGCCTCTCAAATCCATGCCCTTTCCTGTAACTCCATGTTTGAATCCCTTTAATCAGGTTTCCACCCTGCCACAGTACTGAAACTGTCCTTATCAAAGTCACAAATAACATCCTGTGTGACTGTCACTTTGGTGCACTATCGCTCCTCCTTCTCCACTTGTCTGCAGCCTTTGACACGGTTGACCACACAATCTTCCTCCAATGCCTCTCCACTGGGTCCAGCTGGGTGGGACTGCCCTCGCATGGTTCCATTCTTATCCATCTAGTCGTAGCCAGAAAACACTGGCAATGGCTTCTCTTCCCGCTCCCACACTGTTACCTCTGGTATCCCCCAAGGATCAATCCTTGCCCCCCTCCTATGTTTTCATCTACCTGCTGCCCCTCAGCAATATCATCTGAAAGCACAACATCAGGTGCCACCTGAACTCTGATGACACCCAGCTCGATTTCACCACCTCCCTCTGCATTATCAGACTGCTTGTTTAACATCCAGTCTTAGATGAGCTGAAATTTCCTTCAATTCAATACTGGGAAGACAGCAGCCAAACTGTTTGCAGCCTTACTGTCTATTTGCCCCTGAGCTAAGCTTCCATCACCAAAGACCATCTCCTTCCACCTCCATAATGTTATCAGTCTCTGCCCCGCCTCAGATAATCTGCTGCTGATAATCCATGCCTTTGTCACCACCAGACTCAACTATTCCAATGCTCTCCTGGCCGACTTCACACCTTCCACTCTCCATAAACTTGAGCTCGCCCAAAACACATGCCCATATCCTAACTTGCCCATCATCCCTATGCTCACTGACCGTCACTGGTTCCTGGTGCAGCAACACCTCGAATTTATTTGATCCTACTGTTCAAATCCCTTTCTAGCCTCTCTCCTCCCTATCTCATAACCTCCGCCAGCACTTCAACCCTATGAACACTCTGCGTTCCTCCAATACTGGCCTCTTGCACACTCCCCACTACCTTTGCTCTAACATTGATGGCCATGTATTCAACCATCTAGGCCCTCAACATTGGAATTCGCTCCCTAAACCACTCACCCACTTCCTTTAAGAACTTCCTTAAAACCTAGCTTTGACCAAGTTTTTAGGCATCCCTCCTAATAACCTCTTCTTTGGCTCAGTGCCAAGTTCTGTCTGATTATGCTCCTGAAAAACACCTTGGGATGTTATCCTATGTTAAAGGTACTGTATTGTTGTTGATGTAGTAGATTATATTAAAATAAACTGCCTATAAAAACAAAGATTTTCAATCTCAATAGTATACATGCTGACAAAGCACAGCATGGCTACGAAAGAAACAGGTGAGATTTATTGAAACTGACATCCGGGGAGGGTAGACAGAATGTGAAAAAAAAATTTTGAATGATTTCTTGCAGTGGCTACGACGAGTCAACTTGAAGTAGAGTCTTCAGGTGAAAGAGGGTGATGGAGGAATAACTGAAATAAGGCATGGCAGGCATAATTCTCCCAATTTTGTGTGGTCTAATATTTATGTAATATTGACAAAACTTACACAATTTAGAAAACTAAGGAGTAGAGTAGGTTGGACTGTAGGGATACATTGGCAGTGTGGGCTGTGGAGCTAGAAGATGCAAACGTGAGGAACCAAAAATGTGTGACAGGAATGTGACACGTTTCATCAGGAATATTGTAAATTAGATTAACAATATATCAAATATAACAATATATTTACTTTTTGGATTCTCCAACAATTCAGCAGTAATCAGGGAACAGGATTTAACAGTCTTGTTGAAAATGGGACCCCAACTGCCACTGGCCCCATTTACTACCAGGAGACCTCAACCCCACACTGAGTCCCCACCTGTCAGCCTCCTCCCCATGCAGTCCTCAGCCTCTCTTGTACCCTCAGATATCCCATCAACAATTTCCCCATCAGCCAGTTCAAAGCCAATTTCAACCAGTCAGAGCTCTGAGCCTAAATTCCAACACAGCCCATGTTCCATTCTGTGAGACAGAGACTGTGCTCACATCTCAAATGCTGAGTGATTGCAAGGATCAGTAACAGCCAAAGTCCAAAGACTGGTAACTATCTTCCATCATTCAGTCTCATTTTCAGGACATAATTACTAAAAAATAAAAAATATCTGCAGCAAATCATAGTGTATGCAGTGTTATTGGGAAATGCTCAATTCACCTCACTGCCAGTTTGGTTCAGAGGGTTAGGGTTCAATCCCTGCTCCACGAGTTGCATCCACAATATAGGTCGATACTCCAGCAATGATTGGCAAGGTAAGGACAATAGAAATCAGGCATGAGAGGCAAATGAGGAGGAGGCTATTTGAAGCAGTACAGCTAATGTACACAAGGATAGACATCACCATGGACAAATGATCAGAGTTAGTGAGATGTGGTGAGCAGGTCAAAAGACAAGGCTTTAAAGTGGTGAGAACTGGGTGACTGGAGTGAGCCTTGGTTCAGTGGTTCGAGCCCCATTCCAGACAATGACAGCAAGCGGCAACAAGAACTCCCATCCACAAAAACTGGAATGACGTCCAGCAGAGTGGCCATAAAATTAACAGTAATTTGGTATAGCAAGCCTGAGGTGAAGAATAAACCCTTTGGTATCAACTGGGTATACAATAATGGAATAATACACACTTTTGATCTCAGACTGATGGAGAATAACCTGCTGATTGTGTAGCTCAGCCTACAACTAAGAAGCAAGTTTCAGAAGTAAAAGAAGGAAGATTTCAATTTCAATAGATCATAGGGAAGTCAGCAGGAGTCAGCGCGAGACAGAGCCTGAGGGAGTCAGCATGAGATAGACGAAGCACTGTGAGAACAAATCAACAAAAAAAAAATCAAGGAGCGGCGTCACAGGACAGCAGTTAGGTGACTGGTTATTCGGAGAGCCCAGAGGTGAGGAGTGCGTAACTGTTGGAGTACAAGGACAAAGCAGCAGAGCGGAGTGAGTGTGAGAACGGATCGCAAGACAAAAATAACTATAAGTATCGTCAGCATGAGCGGCGAAGTAACTTAATGATGAGTATTAGCGCAGCGCTGGTCTGGAGGCATAATTTAAAATTAATAGTTTAAACAATCAACTAACTAGTTTCTAAATGAGGGAATAAAGATTTTTTAGACCATCAATGGGTAACTGAGACCGACTGCTTGCAATTCCAGCAGCATCTGGGAACTTCAGAACACTTCATGTGTCTTGGGGAAACAACGTGTGTGGTAAATGTCTCCAGCTGCTTGAGCTTGAGCTCAGGATTTCCGAGCTTGAGGGGCAGCTGGAGTCACTGCAGAAAATCAGAGAGGAGGAGAGTTTCCCGGCTCGTACATTCCAGGAGGTGGTAACCCCACAGGCAGTAAGAGTTCAAGATAGTATATGGGTGGCCATCCTGAAAAGGCAACAAGTGCAGGAGTCTTTGGGGTGTGTGCCATTCTCAAACTAGTACTCAGCACTGGAGACTGCTGGGAGTGACGACACCTTGAAGGCACCACTGGGCAAGAGACTGCACAAGAGGGAACAGCAAAGAGTAGAAATGCACTCATTATAGGAGACTCCATAGTTAGGGGGACAAACAGAGATTTCAGTAAACGTCTTCATGAGTCCTGCACGGTGTGTTACCTCGCTGGTGCCAGGGTAAAGGACATCAACAGGATTGGGACTAATGTCCTCACGAGGTGGTTCACTCATGTGGTTGGGGAGGAGTTAAAACAAATTGGCAGGGGGATGAGCACCAGCATATGGAAATAGAAAAGAGGAATAAGGTGCATAAAGGAGAGTGTTGGATAGTACTAGAGAAGGAAGTAGTACCATATCAGATAGGAGCAGACTGGGATGGACTATAAAGAATACAAAGATATGTTTATGAGGCGAAAGAGAGAGTTTGTATGAGAGAGAGAGAGAGACAGAAACCATCTAAAGTAGAAATTCTAAATTGGAAGAGAACTAACATCAATGGGATGAGGAGGGACCAGCCAGGGTAAAATGGCACCACAGACTGACAGGAAGAACTGTAACAGAACGATGGGTGGTCTTTCAAGAGATGTTTCAGGTAAAGGCTCGATACATTCCAACAAGGAGAAAGGCAAAGGAACCAAAACCAGGGCTCCTTGGATGACGAGGGAGATAGACAATATGATGAAACAAAAAAAAGAGGGTTCTGATGCACGTCAGGTGAATTCTTCAACAAAGTACCAGGCCAAATACAATAAGTAGAGAGGGGAAGCGACAAGGAAAATAAGACTGGCAAAGACAGATGACCACAGAATGGCAGTTCACATAAAAGGGAAACCAAAAATCTTCTACCAGCATGTAAATAGTAAGTGGGTAGTAAGAGGTGGGTTGAGTCCTATTAGGGACAAAGAAAGTGATATATGCTTAGAGGTGCAGGGCAAGGCTAGAATACTTAATGAGCACTTTGGATCAGTGTTTACTAAGGAAGATCGGCAATGGTAAAGGAATTGGATGAAAATTGATCGAAAGTATGCACTGGAAAGGCTGGGAATGCTTAGAGTGAAGTAGTCACCTGGTCTGGATGGCTTGCATCCTAGGTTGCTGAAGGAAGTGGGGATGCAGATAGCAGAAGGGCTTGCTATAATCTTCCAATCTTCCCTAGATACGGGAGAGTTGCCAGAGGATTGGAGCATGGCAAATGTGACACCCTTATTCAAGAAAGGGCGTAAGGATATTCATAGTAACTACAGGCCAGAAAGTTAACATCAGTGGTGGGTAAGGTTTCACAAATAATAATCAGTAAACGGGCGGAAAAAAAATCAACAGGTACTTAGAGAGGTTTGAGTTAATTAAGGACAGCCGGCTTGGATTTCTAAAAGGTACATCGTGCTTGACAAATCTAACTGAATTTTTTGATGAACATAGGAACTAGGAGAAGTAGGCCATTCAGCCCCTCTAGCCAGCTTCGCTATTCAATATGATCATGGTTGATCTGTTTGTGTCTCAAGTTCCACTCTCCCATCTACCCCGATAACCTTTGATTCCCTTGCCTAACAAGAATCTATCTACCTCTGCCTTAAAAAAATTCAATGACTCCGCCTCCACCACCTTCTGAGGCAGAGTTCCAAAGTCGCACAACCCTCAGAGAAAAAATTTCTCCTCATCTCTGTCCTAAAGGGCGACCCCTAATTTTAAAACAGTGACCCCCTAGTTCTGGACTCACCCACAAGAGGAAACATCCTTTCCACATCCACCTTGTCAAGACTGTTCAAGATCTTATAAAGTTCAATCAAGTCTCCACTCACTCTTCTAAACTCCAGTGATAACAAGCCCAGTCTGTCCAACCTTTTCTCATAAGACAACCCACTTATTGCAGGTATCAATCTAGTAAACCTCCTCTGAACTACTTCCAACGCATTCACATCCTTCCTTAAATAAGGAGATCTAAGCTGCACACAATATTTAAGATATGTTCTCACCAATGCCCTGTGTAACTGAAGCATCCTTACTTTTATTTTCAATTCCTCTCGTAATAAAGGAGAGCATTCCATTAGCCTTCTTTATTACTTGCTGTACCTGCATACTAACCTTTGTGACTCATGCACCTAGATACCTCTGCACCTCAGAATTCTGCAGTCGTTCTCCGTTTAAGTAATACTCTGCTTTTTTATTCTTCCAGCCAAAGTGAACAACTTCACATTTTCCCACATTATACTTCATCTGCCAGATTTTTGCAAACTCATTCAACCTATCTATATCGGTCTGCAACCCTCTTCACAACATACTTTTCTACCTATCACTTGTGTCATCTGCAAATTTAGCTACCATGCCATCACCCCCCTCATCTAAGTCATTGATATAAATTGTAAAAAGTTGAGGCCCCAGCACAGGCCCCTACGGGACTCCATTTGGCACATCCTGCCACTCAGAAAAGGACCCATTTATGTATACTCTCTGTTTTCTGCCAGCCAGCCAATCTTCCATCCATGCTAATATGTTACCCCCTACACTATGAGCTCCTAATTTGCACAACAACCTTTTATATGACACCTTGTCAAATGCCTTCTGGAAATCCAAATACAGTATGTCAATGAGCTCCCCTTTATCCACAGCGCATGTTACTCCTTCAAAGAACTCCAATAAATTGGTTAAACATGATTTCCCTTTCACAAAACCATGCTGACTATTTCTGATTACCTTGAGTTTTTCTAAGTGTCGAGCCATAGCCTCCTTAATGATCAATTCTAACACCTTCCCCATGACAGATGTCAAGCTAACTCATCTATAGTTACCGGTTTTCTGCCCCCCCCCCCCCCCCACTTCTTGAATAGAGGGTTTATATTTGCTACTTTCCAGTCTGATGGAACCTTTCCAGGATCTAGCGAATTTTGAAAAATTAACACCAACACATCTACTACCTCATTAGCCACCTCTTTTAAGACCCGAGGATGAAGTCCATCAGGACCCAGGGACTTGTCAGCCCACAGCTCTATCAGTTTGGTCAGTACCGCTTCCCTGGTGATTGTAATTTCACCAAGTTCCTCTCTTCCTTCCACCTCCTGATTTACAGCTATTACTGGAATGTTTTTTGTATTCTCTATAGTGAAGATAGAAGCAAAATACTTGTTCATTTCATCCGCCATTTCCTTATTATCTACTATTAATTCCCCATTCTCACTCTCCAGAGGACCAACACTCACTTTACTTACTCTTTTCCTTTTTAAATACCTGTAGAAACTCTTGCTATCCATTTTTACATTTCTAGCTAGCTTCCTCTCACTCTAATTTCTTTCTCCTGATTAATCTTTTAGTCATTCTCTGCTGTTCTTTATTTTCTGACCAATTGGATGACCTGCCACTCATCTTTGCACAATTGTATGCTTTTTCCTTAAGTGTGATGCTTTCCTTAACTTCTTTAGTTAACCACGGATGGTGGGTCCTCCCCTTAGAATTTTTCATTATAGTAAGAATAAACTTATCCTGAGTATTCTGAAATATCCCCTTAAATGCCTGCCCCTGCTTCTCGATTGATCTATCTCCTAGCCTAGTAATCCTTCAGCTAGCTCAGCTTTCATGCCCACATAGTTGCCCTTATTTAAGTTTAAAATACTAGTCTTAAACCCAATCTTCCCTCTTTCAAACAGGATGGAAAATTCAATCATATTGTAGTCGCTGCTACCTAGAGGTGCCATTACTCTGAGGTCATTAATTAATCCTGTCACGTTACACAATACCAAATCTAATATAACCCGCTCTCTGATTGGTTACAGAACGTGCTGCTCTAAGAAACTGTCTCGAAAGCATTCTATGAACTCCTCATCCAGGCTACTATTGCCAATCTGATTTTTCCAGTGTGATGAAGTAACAATGAATGTTGATGAAGGGAATGTAATGGATGTCGTATGGATTCTAAGAAAGCGTTTTGACAAAGTACCACATAAAAGGCGTAGTAACAATATTGAAGCTCATAGGCAGTCAGTGTCAGCTTGGATAAAAAATTAGCTGAAGCACAGAAAACAGCGAGTCATGGTAACTGGTTGTTTTTCAGACTGCAGGATGAAGACAGTGGTGTTCCCCAAGGGTCAATGCTGGGACCACTGCTTTTTTTGATATATATAAATGACTTGGATATTGGAATACAGAGTAAATTTTCAAAATTTGTCGATGATACCGAATTTCGAGGAGTGGTAAACAGTGAGGATGACACCAATCGATTGAAACAGGATCTAAATAGGCTAACAGAATAGGCAGACTAGTGGCAGATGGTATTTAATACAGAGAAGTGTGAGGTGATCCATTTTTGCAAAAGGGATGGGGAGAGGCAATATACACTTAACAGCACAGTTCTAAAGAGAGCGAAGGGAAAGAGGGACATGGGGGTTCATGTGCATAGATCTTTGAAGATGGCAGGACATTTTGAGAGAGTAATTAGCAAAACATATGGGGATCTTGGGCTTCATAAATATAGATACTAAGTGCAAAAGCAGGGAAGTTATGCTGAACCTTTATAAAGCTCTGGTTAGGCCACAACTAGAGTACTGCGTCCAGTTCTGGTCACCGCATTTTAGGAAGGATGTGAGGGTCCTGGAGAGACTGCAGAGGAGATCTACCAGAATGGTTCCAGGGACAAAGGATTTTAGCTACAAGGTTAGGTTGCAGAAATTGTGGTTGTTCTCCTTGGAGCAAAGGAGATTTGATAGAGGTGTTCAAGATTATAATAGGTTTACAGAAAGTAGACAAAGAAAAGCTACTCCATTAGCTGATGGTACAAGGATGCAGGGACATAGATTTAGGGCTTTGGGCAAGAAATGCAGGGGGAAATGTGAGGAAGGATCTTTTTTATTCAGTGAGTGGTATTGACCTAGAACCCGCTGCCTACAAGGGCAGTGGAAGCGGAGATGATGAATGATTTCAAAAGGAAATTGGTTGGGCACTTGAGGGAAATAAATTTGCAAGGCTACAGGGATGGAGCAGGGGAATGGGACTCAAAGGACAAAGAACAGTACAGCACAGGAACAGGCCATTCGGCCCTCCAAGCCTGCACCAATCTTGATGCCTGTCTAAACTAAAACCTTCTGCACTTCCGGGGTCCGTATCCCTCTATTCCCATCCTATTCATGTATTTGTCAAGATGCCTCTTAAACATCGCTATCGTATCTGCTTCCACCACCTCCCCCAGCAGCACGTTCCAGGCACTCACCACCCTCTGTGTAAAAAACATGCCTCGCACATCCCCTTTAAACTTTGCCCCTTGCACCTTAAACCTATGTCCCCTAGAAACTGACATTTCCACCCTGGGAAAAAGCTTCTGACTATCCACTCTGTCCATGCCACTCATAACTTTATAAACCTCTATCATGTCGCCCCTCCACCTCCGTTGTTCCAGTGAAAACAATCCGGGTTTATCCAACCTGTCCTCATAGCTAATGCCCTCCAGACCAGGCAACATCCTGGTAAATCTCTTCTGTACCCTCTCCAAAGCCTCCACATCCTTCTGGTAGTGTGGCAACCAGAACTGTACGCAATATTCCAAGTGTGGCCTAACTAAGGTTCTGTATGACTGGCCAATTTTTATACTCTATGCGCCAACCGATGAAGGCAAGCATGCCGTATGCCTTCTTGACTACCTTATCCACCTGCGTTGCCACTTTCAGTGATCTGTGGACCTGTACGCCCAGATCTCTCTGCCTGTCAATACTCCTAAGGGTTCTGCCATTTTACTGCATACTTCCCACCTGTATTAGATCTTCCAAAATGCATTACCTCACATTTGTCCAGATTGAACTCCATCTGCCATTTCTCTGCCCCCAAGGGGCGGCACAGTGGCGCAGTGATTAGCACCGCAGCCTCACAGCTCCAGCGACCCGGGTTCAATTCTAGGTACTGCCTGTGTGGAGTTTGCAAGTTCTCCCTGTGTCTCCCACCACCAAAAGACTTGCAGGTTGATAGGTAAATTGGCCATTATAAATTGCCCCTAGAATAGGTAGGTGGTAGGAGAATATCCGGGATGTGATAGGAATATGGGATTAGTGTAGGATTAGTATAAATGGGTGGTTGATGGTCGGCACAGACTCGGTGGGCCGAAGGGCCTGTTTCAGTGCTATATCTCTAAATAAAAAAAGTCTCCAACCAATCTATATCCTGCTGTATCCTCTGACAATCCTCATCACTGTCCGCAACTCCACCAACCTTTGTGTCGTCCGCAAACTTACTAATCAGACCAGCTACATTTTCCTCCAAATCATTTATATATACCACAAACAGCAAAGGTCCCAGCACTGATACCTGCAGAACACCACTAGTCACATCCCTCCATTCAGAAAAGCACCCTTCCACTGCTACCTTCTGTCTTCTATGACCGAGCCAGTTCTGTATCCATCTTGCCAGCTCACCTCTGATCCCGTGTGACTTCACCTTTTGTACCAGTCTGAAATGAGGGACCTTGTCAAAGGCTTTACTGAAGTCCATGTAGACAACATCCACTGCCCTTCTTTCATCAATCAGCTTCGTCACTTCCTCAAAAAACTCAATCAAGTTAGTGAGACACGACCTCCCCTTCACAAAACCAGGCTGCCTCTCGCTAATAAGTCCATTTGTTTCCAAATGGGAGTAAATCCTGTCCCGAACAATCCTCTCCAATAATTTCCCTGCCACTGACGTAAGGCACCGGCCTATAATTTCCTGGATTATCCTTGCTACCCTTCTTAAACAAAGGAACAACATTGGCTATTGATGCGATGGTCGAATGGCCTCCTTCTGTCCATAATGACACTACTTAACCCACAATTCACTTCAAAAATACTCAGTAACTTTTTCAACAGTCTAGGAGACCCTGAAAGTAACATTCAGGTTAGACCAGCCATCAATTTCTCCAAGTTTATAGGATAATGATGGAGTATCCCACTAGCCCCAGCTTGTCAGCAGAGCTTCACTGAAGCAACCTTTAAATGAGTTCTGTCTGGACTCAGGTAAAGAAAGATAAGACAATAGTGACCTTGGTTCCTGATTAGAGAACCCTGACAATCAAACAGGCATTCAACAGCAAAAGGGCCTCCTGGCACATTTCCTGATGTAATGTCTGCAAGTGTGGAATAGCTTTCTTCTGCTACCATGATTGATACTCTATCCTCCATCACCTTATCTGGGGGAGGGTGGGGTGGCCTGTACCAATAATAGCAGTAATAACTATTACATCAATCCAGTTGTTCAAATGGAGACATCTCATTTAAAGTGGGGCAAGCACACTAGTCAGAACATGTATATCTCCTCATGGAGAAACAGAACCTAAGGCTGACACTGTGAATGTGCCATGATCCTATCAATTTATAAATTCTATAAATATTGGGAAAATCAGTCCATAATGAATATATCATCATAGAACATTACAGCGCAGTACAGGACCTTCGGCCCTCGATGTTGCACCGACCTGTGAAACCATCTGACCTACACTATTCCATTTTCATCCATATGTCTATCCAATGACCACTTAAATGCCCTTAAAGTTGGCGAGTCTACTACTGTTGCAGGCAGGGTGTTCCACGCCCCTACTACTCTCTGAGTAAAGAAACTACCTCTAACTTCTGTCCTATATCTATCACCCCTCAACTTAAAGCTATGTCCCCTCGTGTTTGCCATCACCATCCGAGGAAAAAGACTCTCACTATCCACCCTATCTAACCCTCTGATTATCTTATATGTCTCTATTAAGTCACCTCTCCTCCTTCTTCTCTCCAACGAAAACAACCTCAAGTCCCTCAGCCTTTCCTCGTAAGACCTTCCCTCCATACCAGGCAACATCCTAGTAAATCTCCTCTGCACCCTTTCCAAAGCTTCCACATCCTTCCTATAATGCGGTGACCAGAACTGCACGCAATACTCCGGGTGCGGCCACACCAGAGCTTTGTACAGCTGCAGCATGACCTCGTGGCTCCGAAACTCGATCCCCCTACTAATAAAAGCTAACACACCAAATGCCTTCTTAACAGCCCTATTAACCTGGGTAGCAACTTTCAGGGATTTATGTACCTGGACACCAAGATCTCTCTGCTCATCTACACTACCAAGAATCTTCCCATTAGCCCAGTACTCTGCATTCCTGTTACTCCTTCCAAAGTGAATGACCTCACACTTTTCCGCATTAAACTCCACTTGCCATCTCTCAGCCCAGCTCTGCAGCCTATCTATGTCCCTCTGTAACCTACAACATCCTTCGGCACTATCCACAACTCCACCGACCTTCGTGTCATCCACAAATTTACTAACCCACCCTTCTACACCCTCATCCAGGTCATTTATAATGTGTTGCATTCTCCTTGAAGAGCAGCTGACAATGAGGGTCAGTGCACTGAATGCTGTTCTCTCGGACACCACTGAAAGGCTTTCATAGAACTGCAAAACATTCCCAAACTTGGAGGGAGATGTTTACTGATTTTTGTCCAGTGACTGGCAAGTCAAGCTGCTTTACCCACTACTCCTTAGCCAAGTTAAATAGTTATGCAATGGTTGCGTCACTGCACCCTGGCTGAAACCAACACACGCAGTGTCACAGGCAATACACTCCTCCAGTTTACAGTGTGGAGTGGTAGATAAAGGGTCAGGACATCTTTGCGGTGGCTACTGTACCACCTATATTCCACAAATACAAAGCCCCAGCATCATTTGATAGCACAACTTAATGTGTAGTCACAGATCCCTCAACTTTGAGGGATGAGGTATGTGTCCCTCACTATCATATTCATCCTACACCTCAGGTAACGCTGGACCAACAAACAAGAAATTGGTATAAAGTTCGCAAGCAGTATTGCTAGTTTGGCAAAATTTTAGCAGACAATTTTACAAACATTATCAGTTGATGTGAACATTTATGCAGGTTCCCGCGCTCGAGGAATACTACAAGCATTTTTCAGGGCATTACAGATCTCCATTACAGATCACCCTCCCCAGATGTTCCTGTCCCTTCTGCCAAGACAGTGACTAGTTGTGAGTTGGGGTTCCTACACAGCAGCACTCCAAACCCTCAGTCAAATAGGAATTCTTCACATACAAGCCCCAAGAGTGGGTGGTGATGAACTATTCAACTTGACAGGACCTCACCACTGAGCTTAATCCTGTTCTCACCCAATTTGTATGCATATATATTCCAACAAGTATCAGCCACAGAAATTTCATGCATTTTCACCTTCCATCGTTCAGGATCTTACTGCAACAGTGACAATACTTCAAAAGTACTGAATTGGCTGTAAAGCACTGAGAAAAGTGCCATATAAATGCAAATCTTTCTTTTTTGTAGAGTCCCTTTACTGAGGTCAGACAATTCAGCACAGAGACTTTATGGTCAGTCAGTCTTAGTTACACATTTTATAGCACAATTCCCCACAGAGGCATCAGGATTTTTTTTTTTTAATTGTTCAATGTTGAAATTCAACCACAAATTGAACCCACAACCTTTTGACTGAGGCGAGTGTGCTACCCACTGACATTGCTTTAAAAAGTGAAATTACTCTCTATCAGATCAATTTACAAAAAGTATAAGAAAAGGGCAGGAGAATGGGACTGAATGGATAGTTTTTTTTCCCAGAGTGGGCACAGGTACAATAAGCCAAATGGTCTCCTTTGGTGCTGTAAAATTCGATGATTCTGAATAAGTACAGGACACCTGAACTAAGATGAAATATACTCCATAATCCAGGTAAGGAAATAGGAAAGGCTCTAACATCAGCAACTTCAGAAACACTGAGGACTGGAAGTTACCCAGGTTATCTATTAGTCAAAAACCAGCAAGACACATATGGGGTAAATAAACTAATGGATCTAATACTGGCAGTGGAAAAATGTTAGAAGACTTTTACAGAATACCACCAATGTTTAAACAGCACAAAGGATATGAGGAGCAATCAAGAATGATTTTTGACCACCGGAATTCTCTGAACAGACAATGTGGGTGGGATCTATTTGGATTTTCAGAAAGCTTTGGATAAATATCCATGTAATGCATTTAAGATTAAGTTTAATGAAATAATGTGCACATTAGCTAACTGGATTGAAGTGAGCTTGCAAATACGAAGCTTGAAGCTAACCGGTGAGAAGGCCTGGAAAATGTGATAAGCAGAGGAGGGTCTACTGTAAACTCACCATTGCTAACAATACAAAGGTCGTTTCTGTAAAAGGAAACGGCATTAGAGAATGTAATGGACATGACAAGCTTTCAAAAGAGGTCTAAATAATTTAAGCAATTATGATAAGGAACACGTGATTCATTTTAATGTGGTTAGACATTGATATGAGGCACAAATAGGCATATAACGAATTCAATTACAAACTGAAATTATTTTAACCATGTATAATTCATAACATTTAAAATTTAAATGCAATGCTGGGTGCCTAATCTTCAAAATAGCAGTTTAATGTGCAAGGAACAGCTCACAGAGTAGCCACATAAATACCGTGGCTACAAGAGCAGGTCAGAGGCTAGGAATCCTGTGGCGAGTAACTCACCTCCTGACTCCCCAAAGCCTGTCCACCATCTTCAAGGCACAAGTCAGGAGTGTGACGGAATACTCTCCATTTGCCAGGATGGATGCAGCTCCAACAACACTCAAGAAGCTCATTCAGGACAAAGCAGCCTGCTTGACTGACACCCGATCCACAAACATTCACTCCCTCCACCACCAATGCGCAGAGGCAGCAGTGTGTACCATCTACAAGATGCACTGCAGCAAAGCACCAAGGCTCCTTCGACAGCACCTTCCAAACCCATGACCTCTACCACCTAGAAGGACAAGGGCAGCAGATGCATGGGAACACCCCCACCTGCACATTCCCCTCCAAGCCACACACCATCCTGACTTGGAACTATATCGCCATTCCTTCACGGTCGCTGGGTCAAAATCCTGGAACTCCCTTCCTAACAGCACTGTGGGTGTACCTACACCAGGTGGATTCCAGCGGTTCAAGGCTGCGGCTCACCACCACCTTCTCAAGGGCAATTAGGGATGGACAATACATGCTGGCCTGGCCCGCGACGCCCACGTCCCATGAATGAATAAAAAAAAAAGAGCAATAAAGAGGATTCTAGATTCAGGGTGTTGAATTACAAAAAGACTCACAGAACTGCGCCCATTTTCACTGGACAAAAATTCTGAGAGGTGAAACAATCAAGGTCTTTAAATTGAAGACAGATATGGATAAAATACATTTTAGCATTTCCAGCTGAGATTAAGCACAACACTTCAAGAGTACTACATGAGTAGCATCAGATATGTAGAAGAATCCCAGAAATAACTGGTTTAGAGTATAACAATTGAACATAGAAAGGGAGATGAATATCCATTTAAGTACCTGAATTAAAGTCAATTTCAAAAAGGTTTTCAAACACTCAATGCACCACAATAGATTCTGTGTATTTTCATTTTCTTAATAACCTTTGCCCTGCTAAACTCAATTCGGTACAATAGTTCCTGTTTATTCTCATTTAATATTTTTGACAACATTTGCTTTCTACAACAATATTTATCTCACTATCTCATAACCTCTTTCCCTTTCTCTTTGATAATATTTTCCTTATTTATTTCAACTAACGTCTTCAGGTTCTACTACTGCAAGTGTTTGGAGCCCCCACCCTTTATGAAATGTGGGCATCTCTGACAAGGCTGACATTTATTGCCCATCCCTAGTTGCCTTGAGGAGATAGTGGTAGATTATCATATTCTTAGCCATGGTTTAGTACAACTGAGGGGTTTGCCAGGTCACTTCAGAGGACAGTTAAGAGTCAACCACATTGGTGTAGGACTGGAGTCACATATAGGCCAGGTCAGGTAAGAATGGCAGCTTTCCTTTCCTAAAGGACATTCATGAATCAGTTGGGTTTTTACAACAATCCAGCAGCTTCATGATCACTTTTACTGGTCCTACATTCACTTTCCAATTTCCCAATTTAAAAAAAATAAGCAGAATTCAAATTTTCAAATTGTCACTGACAGATTAGAACTCAAGTTCACTGGATTACTAGTCGAATAACATAACCTGTTATATTAGTTTAAATCCTCTGCCATTTCTCCATTTACCCTCTCCACAAGGACGCTGGCATCATTTTGGTTCAGACCAATATCATCTTCAATATTCCAAGAATGCTCACTCTTCCTTCCCACATTACCCCTGCAGCCATGCACTGACCTTCCCAATCCCCCTCTCCATCCCTCCTAAATTACCCCTGCAGCCATGCACTGACCTTCCCAATCCCCCTCTCCATCCCTCCTAAATTACCACTGCAGCCATGCACTGACCTTCCCAATCCCGCTCTCCATCCCTCCTAAATTACCACTGCAGCCATGCACTGACCTTCCCAATCCCGCTCTCCATCCCTCCTAAATTACCACTGCAGCCATGCACTGACCTTCCCAATCCCGCTCTCCATCCCTCCTAAATTACCACTGCAGCCATGCACTGACCTTCCCAATCCCCCTCTCCATCCCTCCTAAATTACCACTGCAGCCATGCACTGACCTTCCCAATCCCGCTCTCCATCCCTCCTAAATTACCACTGCAGCCATGCACTGACCTTCCCAATCCTGCTCTCCATCCCTCCTAAATTACCACTGCAGCCATGCACTGACCTTCCCAATCCCCCTCTCCATCCCTCCTAAATTACCACTGCAGCCATGCACTGACCTTCCCAATCCCCCTCTCCATCCCTCCTAAATTACCACTGCAGCCATGCACTGACCTTCCCAATCCCGCTCTCCATCCCTCCTAAATTACCACTGCAGCCATGCACTGACCTTCCCAATCCCCCTCTCCATCCCTCCTAAATTACCACTGCAGCCATGCACTGACCTTCCCAATCCCGCTCTCCATCCCTCCTAAATTACCACTGCAGCCATGCACTGACCTTCCCAATCCCGCTCTCCATCCCTCCTAAATTACCACTGCAGCCATGCACTGACCTTCCCAATCCCGCTCTCCATCCCTCCTAAATTACCACTGCAGCCATGCACTGACCTTCCCAATCCCGCTCTCCATCCCTCCTACATTACCACTGCAGCCATGCACTGACCTTCCCAATCCCGCTCTCCATCCCTCCTAAATTACCACTGCAGCCATGCACTGACCTTCCCAATCCCGCTCTCCATCCCTCCTAATTTACCACTGCAGCCATGCACTGACCTTCCCAATCCCCCTCTCCATCCCTCCTACATTACCACTGCAGCCATGCACTGACCTTCCCAATCCCGCTCTCCATCCCTCCTAAATTACCACTGCAGCCATGCACTGACCTTCCCAATCCCGCTCTCCATCCCTCCTAATTTACCACTGCAGCCATGCACTGACCTTCCCAATCCCCCTCTCCATCCCTCCTACATTACCACTGCAGCCATGCACTGACCTTCCCAATCCCGCTCTCCATCCCTCCTAAATTACCACTGCAGCCATGCACTGACCTTCCCAATCCCGCTCTCCATCCCTCCTAAATTACCACTGCAGCTATGCACTGACCTTTCTAATCCCACTCTCCATCCAGTAATTGGCACATGAACCAATCAGAATATTCTTGCTTTGAGCTCTGCTTTAGTCAACTCCCCCATGTCTCTCCGTGTTATTGGTTCCAACATGGACTATGACATTTGGCACCCTCCCTTCTTTCCTGGAGGTTTTCCCTTCACCTGGACACCAGATAGGCAACACACATTCAGGTCTCATGGCCACAACTTCGCAGGCCACCATTATCCCCAACTACAGATCCACACGACTACCAGTGTCTCGTCTACCTGCTTCTCACCCATCGGGTACTGGCTATTGTCCACCTCATACTTGACCAACATGTGCCTAGCGGACAAGTATATTCCAACACCTGAGAGTACCATCTGTCTCTGCACATGGTCACCCTTTATCTCTTTCTACATTGCCCATGCGTATTGAACTGCCTAGCACTGCGTCGTTCTGGAGTGCTGAAGTCAGAAACCCCTCATCCTCTCTGATACTGCTCTTCACTTGCTGTTCAAAGCACAGGGGTCCTGTATCAGGGAATCAATTTTCCAGCGTTTATGTTGCTTCTGGGTAGCGTAAGGATCCACAATGACCCACATATGGCACACGCATCACAAGAGCTTGATGCACTGTCCTCCCTCAGTGTAACCTAAAAACATAGTTAGTGTTAACCTGAATTCCCACTCGCACCGGACTCTCAAGAATCAAACTCCACTTGCTTCACATAAATACTGGAAGCAAAAACCTCACTTATCCCAAGGCCCCAAAACTGTCAATTTCCAAACTGAACAAAACTTCCTTTCTTAAAAGCCCTCACCTTTGTCTTTCACTAAATATAAAAAACAGGTAACTCCCTCTTAAATTGTTCGGTGGGAGAAGGAATCCAGTAATGGATTGTCAGGATTTTAGTGAAGAATCAGTGGACCTTCAGAAGCCTAAATATAAATTCAAAATCCACAAAATGTTTTATAATGTCGAAAGCAAAGCAAAATACTACTTAAGGCTTGCTGTTTCTTCCCTGTAATAAGCTTCTTACAGATATACCAGACCTTCATTATACACACAATTTAAAGTGCACCACAACAGTCAATATCAGTGCCTTTTGGAGCACTATTCTCACCAGTTTATAGCAGCAGCACCCCTGTGGCGAGGAAGTAGCGATGGGTGGTAGATTATCGATCCATGCCTTGGGTGATTAATAACATCCATAGGGATAAACTGGCTGCAGAACGGGAGCACATTGAGTTCTGCTCCAACTGATTTATAGGCCTCAACAACATCAGCAATAGGTTTTCCCTTCAGCCTCCACTTGGGAAACTTAAATACAGGGGTCCCATCCTTCTCTGCTGCAACAGCTGAGGAGAAAATAAAGTTAAACAACCATAAGCTTATGTTATGCTTTTATGTTTGTTTTTACCCCCAAAGGATATTTCCCCCCCCCAACCCAAACATTCCATTTGCCTTTCAGTAGATATGTTACCACGTATTAACTGAAAAATACTGAAATCCCATTTGGCGTGACTGGAGGAGGATAAATCAATGCATGGTACTATCATTTTTGACCAATGTCTCCTGACTGTGGAGAAAAACACAAAGGGTAGATTCACAAATGTTGGAATGAAACCGGACGGACCACACAGCATCGGCCTAGGCACCAGTAAAGACAACAGCAAACCCAGCCCTGCCGACCCTGCAAAGTCCTCCTTACTAACATCTGGGGGCTTGTGCCAAAGTTGGGAGAGCTGTTCCAGAGACTAGTCAAGCAGCAGTCTGACATAGTCATACTCACAGAATCTAATCATACCTTACAGACAATGTCCTAGACACAACATCACCATTCCCAGGTATGTCCTGTCCCACCAGCAGGACAGACTCACCAAAGGTATACAGTCAGGAGGGAGTTGCCCTGGAAGTCCTCAATATCAACTCCGGAACCCATGGCATCAGGTCAAACATGGGCAAGGAAACCTCCTGCTGATTACCACCTACCGGCAACCCCCAGCTAAGTGATCCCACAACCAACGGATCAGATCTAAGCTCTGCAGTCCTGCCACATCCGGTCATGAATGCTGGTGGACAATTAAACAACTGACTGGAGGAGGTGGCTCCACAAATATCCCCATCCTCAATGATGGGGGATCCCAGCACATCAGTGCGAAAGATAAGGCTGAAGCATCTGCAACAATCTTCTGCCAGAAATGCCAAGTTGATGATCCATCTCGGCCTCCTCCTGAAGTCCCCAGTTTCACAGATGCCAGTCTTCAGCCAATTCGATTCACTCCACGTGATATCAAAAAACAACAGAAGGCACTGGATACTGCAAAAGCTATGGGCCCTGACAATATTCTGGCAGTGGTACTGAAGACCTGTGCTCAAGAACTTGACACGCCCCAAACCAAGCTGTTCCAGTACCGCTACAACACTGGCATCTACCCAGCAATGTGGAAAATTGCCCAGGTATGTCCTGTACAAAAGAAGCAGGACAAGTCCAACCCGGTCAATTACCACCCCATCAGTCTACTCCCGATCATCAGCAAAGTGATGGAAGGTGTCGTCAACAGTGCTATCAAGCAGTACTAGCTTAGCAATAACATGCGCAGTGACACTCAGTTTGGGTTCCGCCCGGGCCACTCAGCTCCTGACTTCATTACAGCCTTGGTTCAAACATGGACAAAACAGCTTAACTGAGGGGAGAGTGACTGCCCTTGACATCAAGGCAGCATTTGACCAAGTATAGCATCAAGGAGCCCTAGCAAAACTGAAGTCAATGGGAATCAGGGGAAACTCTCCGCTGATTGGAGTCATACTTAGTACAAAGGAAGATGGCTGTGGTTGTTGGAGGTCAATCATCTCAGCTCCAGGACATCACTGCAGGAATTCCTCAGGATAGTGTCCTAGGCCAAACAATCTTCAGCTATTCATCAATGACCTTCCTTCAATCATAAGGTCAGAAGTGGGGATGTTCGCTGATGATTGCACAATGTTCAGCACCAATTGCAACTCCTCAGATACTGAAGTAGTCCATGTGGAAATGCAGCAAGACCCAGACAATATCCAGGCTTGGGCTGATAAGTGGCAAGTAACATTGTGCCACACAAGTGCCGGGCAATGACTATCTCAAACGAGAAAGAATCTAACCATCTCCCCTTGACATTCAGTGGCAACACCATCGCTGAATTCCCCACTATCAACATCCTGGGGGTTACCATTGACCAGAAACTGAAATGAAGTAGCCATATAAATAATATGGCTTTAAGAGCAGGTCAGAGGCTAGGAATCCTGCGGTGAGTAACTCATCTCCTGACATCACCGTCTACAAGGCACAAGTCAGAAGTTGGATGGAATACCCCCCACTTGCCTGGATGGGTGCAGCTCCAACAACACTCAAGAAGCTCGACACGATCCAGGACAAAGCAGCCCACTTGATTGGCACCCCATCCACAAACATTCACTCCCTCCCCCACCAATGCACAGTGGCAGCAGTGTATACCATCTGCAAAATGCACTGAACTATACCACCATTCCTTCACTGTCGCTGAGTCAAAATCCTGGAACTCCCTTCCTAACAGCACTGTGGGTGTACCTTCCCCACATGGACTGCAGGGTTCAAGAAGGCAGCTCACCACCACCTTCTCAAGGGCAATTCGGGATGGGCAATTATTGCTGGCCCAGCCAGCAACGCCCACATCCCATGAATAAGAAAAGTTCACAATGAATTCATTGACAGATCAACAATTTCAAACAATATTTTCTTCCTTATCCAATGATGAAAAAAGATGAAAATTGCTGTTAGTTTATTTAGAACTGTAATAGGGGATAAAGCTATGAATGAATTTGCAGCCACTATTCCCTTCCTCTTGCTCCAGTGGCATTTCACTTTACTGCAGTGAGTTAATGGTTCATTTGGAAATTGTAATGATTTTTTTCTATACAAAATACTTAATTGGCCCCATGTCCTATAACCCTTTGCTAGAAACACTCCAGCAACAGAGACCCACCATCTGTTCTCTCCACATTATATCCCTGAGGTCCCACCTCACAGCTACAAACAGTTCATATTTTATACTGCAGCTCTGAGAGACTCATCATTAGCCAAAGATACACAACTGACAACCAGACACAAATCTGTTTCCGGTCTACCAATACATTGAGTTTTCTGCAAAGTGCGGCTATTGAACACATCCTGACAATTGTGGCGATAGAGAACCCAAAAATCCTGACCAAGATTTGGCAAGTACCAAAATGGGGTTAATCATTTCTGGTACCTAAGACCTGCCCACATCAAGCCAGCCCCAACCCTTTGGGTCATTTGCTTCATGATAAACAAACCTCAAAAGCCTCTGACTGACATGTCACCCCCAAAAGTATGCTGGTGAGAGAAACAGACAAACCCTCGAAAGACTGTGGAATAGGAGCCAATAGTTCCCACAGTCCAAAATATCAACTTATTATATCATCCAGTCAAAACAGATACACAAACCAAACCAATATACAAGGCATAACACAGTTGCAAACACAGGACTTCTAGCCTCTGCTTTACCTCCTCAATGGAGTCCGAGGACTACACAGGACTACAGGGGCTTGAAGGCACAATCCTCCTGAAGGTGCTACCTCACACTGGCGCAGCAGGTTCTACAGATACCAGCTGTACTCGGGTACCTCATCAAAGTGGCTTGGTCACGCTTGAACCCAAGTGCAAACATGCACGGGCTGTCTGATCTTGGAGGAGGGGCATCAGTCAAACCCCTTCTGCCCTGAGGTATTGCTCTGAAAAAGCCACAAGAGCAGGAACCTTGGTCGATTGATCACCTCCCTGGGCAGGGTTCGGTGGGCCAATCTTTAAACTTCCCCCAGGATTGGTCTGTGATCAGCAAAGTTTGCTTAGACAGGGATTGAACCTGTAACCTTCTTTGCCCATGTCACACTGGTGACGAGTGTATTCCCAGTCATTGGGAAGGGGGCAGAAGAAACCCAGCAAGAAAATCTCAGTTACAAACTGCAAAGAGAGCATTGCCTTAGATTGGATTCCACCATTTTCTTTTTATTCGTTCATGGGATGCAAGTTTCGCTAGCAAAGCCAGCATTCATTGCCCATCCCTAATTATCCTTAAAAAGGTGGTGGTGAGCTACCTTTTTAAACCGCTGCAGTTCATTTGGTGTAGATACACACACAGTGCTGTTAGAGAGGAGCTCCAGGTTTTTGACCCAGTGACAATGAAGAAACAGATATAGTTCCAAGTCAGGATGGTGTGTGGCTTGGAGGAGAACTTACAGGTGGTGGTGTTCCCATGCTGCCCCTGTCCTTCTAGATGGTTGAGATCATGGGTTTTAAGGTGCCATCAAAGGGGCCTTGGCGAGTTGCTGCCGTGCATCTTGTCGTTGGTACACACTGCTGCTACTGTGGGCCAGTGGTGGAGGGAGTGAATGTTTAAGGCAATAGGTACCAATCAAGTGGGCTGCTTTGTCTTGGATGGCGTTAAACTTCTTGAGCATTGTTGCAGCTGCACTCATCCAAGCAAGCTGAAAGTAGTCCATCACACTGCTGACTCGTGCCTTGTAGATGATGGCAGGCTTTCCAGCCTTTGACCTACTCTTGAAGCCACAGAGTTTAATTAACTGGTGCAGTTAAGTTTCGGGTCAATGGTAACCCATCAATGTTTACTTTGGGGGATTCAGTGATAATTTATTTTTTTAGTCGTTCATGGGATGTAGGCGTCACTGGCAAGGCCAGCATTTATTGCCCATCCCTAATTGCCCTTGAGAAGGGCGGTGAGCTGCCTTCTTGAACCGCTACAGTCCATATGGTAAAGGTACACCCACAGTGCTGTTAGGAAGGGACTTCCAGGATTTTGATCCAGCGACATGTGCTGTTGATTGTCAAGCGGAAAAGGTTAGATTATCTCTTGTTGGAGACAGTCATTGCCTGACACTTGTGTGGCACAAATGTAACTTGCCACTTATTAGCTCAAGTCTGAATGTTGTCCAGGTCTTGCTGCATGTGGGCATGGACTGCTTCAGTATCTGAGGAGTCGTGAATGATACTGAACACTGCAATCATCAACGAACAACCCCACTTCTGATCTGATGTGCAAGGGAAGGTCATTGATGAAGCAGCTGAAGATGGTTCGGTCTAGGACTGAGGAACTCCTGCAGTGATGTCCTGAGGCTGAGATGATTGGCCTCCAACAACCACAACCATCTTCCTTTGTGCGAGGTGTGATTCCAACCAATGGAGACTTTTGCTCCTGATTCCCATTGACTTTAATTTTGCTAGGACTCCTTGAAGCCTCACTTGGTCAAATGCTGTCTTTATGTCAAGGGTAGTCACCACACTTGGCTCACCTCTGGAATTTAGCTCCTTTGTCCACGGTTGCACTAAGACTACAATGAGGTCTGGAATCACAAGTCCCTGGGGGAACCCAAACTGAGCGTCACTGAGCAGGTTATTACTAAGCAAGTTTCACTTGATAGCACTGTCAATGACACCTTCCATCACTTTGCTGATGAGCGAGAGTACACTGATGGGGCAGTATTTGGCCAAATTGAATGTCCTGCTTTTTTGTGTCCTGGACATAGCTGGGCAATTTTCCACATTGTCGGCTAGTTGCCTGTCGTGTAGCTGTACTGGAACAACTTGGGTAAGGGCGTGGCTAGTTCTGGAGCACATGTCTTCAGTACTACTGCCAGGATGCTGTCGGGGCTCACAGCCTTTGTTGCATCCAATGCCTTCAGCCATTTCATGCTACCGTGTGGAGTGAATCAAATTGCCTGAAGACTGGCATCCATGATAGTGGGGACCTCAGGAAGCCGCCAAGATGGATCAACCACTCTGTATTTCTGGCTGAAGATGGCTGAAAATGCTTCAGCCATGTCTTTTGCAGTGACGTGCTGGACCCCCCCCTCCCCGCCCCCCCCATCATTGAGGATGGGGATGTTTTTGCAGCCTCCTCCTCTGGTTAGTTGTTTGATTTTTCACCACTATTCATGACTGGATGTGGCAGGACTACAGAGCTTTGATCTGATCCGTTGGTTGTGGGATCGCTTAGCTCGGTCTATAACATGCTGATATCATATGCAGCATCTCATTTGTCTAAGGAGATCGAAGGAGGTAGGATACCATCAGGCGTCTCCCAAGTAATATCTAAGTATTTAGAGAACCCTTATATTCATCTCCAATAACTTACCTGAAATCTGATGCAAAACTCATTTTAAAATATATATATTCAGACCAAGTTCAAAAAACAGGTAAAGTAAAGCTTGTTCCAATAAACTGAATCTTTACTACAACTGTCAAATTAGCTGTGACAAGTGTGAAACATCATAGGGGAGGCTGGAAAACAAAGCAAATCAGCACCAATACATTCTTATATTCAAGCTACATACTAGTGTACAATTCCATGTTTTGATTATTTTCCATTACTTTTTTTTAAATTAGATTTAACTATTTTGGAATTGAGACTATCAAGATGCCCACCTAAATATTTCACAAAAAATATCTAGCTTCAACGCGCTTCCTAGTGGATGTAGGTTCACTCGAAAAAGGTACTCCCAATCCAGCCAGAGTGGGACTGATACAGGGACTTCACTCCATAGATACCATGGCAACTGATACCTAACCCAAAATACAAAAGTCCCCAGCACTAGCATCCCTCACCTTGGAGAGCACATGAACAAATTGCAAATTACTGGCTGCAGGTTATGCACTGAAAACTAAAGGTATTTGTCTAAGAATTTACTGTTTGCTGCTATTTGGGTTCAGTCTTGACTCACTGCAATTCAGTCACTTTATTCGTCCCCTATTTTCAGATTATCATCTTGATGCAAAGGTTTCTTTTGCCAATAACACCTGAGAAAATTTACAAAATAGTCTTTTCTAACTTACCAAGAAAATCTCCCACAAAACAGCTAATCACAAACAACTCTGTAAATCAACATTTAATCTACCTTAAAAACCAACACCTCATATCACATTCCACTGACAACTAGGCTGATTAGCCGATGAAAGTAAACCAGTCAGTATTACCAGGACACAATGCCTCTTTATGGGCGGAAAGCCAAGGCAAACAATAAAATCAATACATTAGATATCCTTGACAAAGTATCTTTTAAACTTGTAGCCAAAAATGTGACAGTCCCTTTAAGAAATTAAAAGTAGACTCAATATAACTGTGACAGATGGTGAGTAAATTAAGGACTTTCCACGAATTATCAGTTTGCATCTCAAGTTTAAACATTCCAGCCTATATTAAGCTTAATGTAGATAGCCTGGAGACAGTACAGGCTAGAAGTAAGCAAGGTTGTTTTACATAATAGTGGCTAGCTGTGATGGAATAAAGCTGCTGTATTTTAAGATCTGAGCTGACAATGGGGTTATTTCTTCAAAAGCAGCCTGTAATTATTCATACAATTGTCAATCAGAGTGAGGAGGCACAAGCACAGGAGCTAAATGTATACATACAAAGATAATGAAGGTATAAGAACAAAGAACAAAGAACAGTACAGCACAGGAACAGGCCATTCGGCCCTTCAAGCCTGCGCCGATCTTGATGCCTGACGAAACTAACACCTTCTGCACTTCCGGGGCCCATAGCCCTCTATTCTCTTCCTATTCATATATTTGTCAAGATGTCTCTTAAACGTCGCTATCGTACCTGCTTCCACCACCTCCCCTGGCAGCAAGTTCCAGGCACTCACCACCCTCTGTGTAAAAAACTTGCCTCGCACATCTCCTCCAAACTTTGCCCCTCGCACCTTAAACCTATGTCCCCTAGTAACTGACTCTTCCACCCTGGGAAAAAGCTTCTGACTATCCACTCTGTCCATGCCGCTCACAACTTGGTAAACCTCTATCATGTCGCCCATCCACCTCCGGCGTTCCAGTGAAAACAATCCGAGTTTTTCCAACCTCTCCTCATAGCTAATGCCCTCCAGACCAGGCAACATCCTGGTAAACCTCCTCTGTACCCTCTCCAAAGCCTCCACGTCCTTCTGGTAGTGTGGCGAGCAGAATTGCACGCAATATTCTAAGTGTGGCCGAACTAAGGTTTTGTACAGCTGCAACATGACTTGCCAATTTTTATACTCTGTGCCCCGACCGATGAAGGCAAGCATGCCGGATGCCTTCTTGACTACCTTATCCACCTGCGTTGCCAATTTCAGTGACCTGTGGACCTGTACGCCCAGATCTCTCTGCCTGTCAATACTCCTAAGGGTTCTGCCATTTACTGTATACTTCCCACCTGCATTAGACCTTCCAAAATGCATTACCTCACATTTGTCCGGATTAAACTCCATCTGCCATTTCTCCGCCCAAGTCTCCAACCGATCTATACCCTGCTGTATCCTCTGACAATCCTCATCATTATCCACAACTCCACCAACCTTTGTGTCGTCCGCAAACTTACTAATCAGACCAGCTACATTTTCCTCCAAATCATTTATATATACTACAAACAGCAAAGTTCCCAGCACTGATCCCTGCGGAACACCACTAGTCACATCCCTCCATTCAGAAAAACACCCATCCACTGTTACCCTCTGTCTTCTGTGACTGAGCCAGTTATGTATCTATCTTGCCAGCTCACCTCTGATCCCGTGTGACTTCACCTTTTCTACCAGTCTGCCAGGCGGGACCTTGTCAAAGGCTTTACTAAAGTCCATATAGACAACATCCACCGCCCTTCCCTCATCAATCATCTTTGTCACTTCCTCAAAAAACTCAATCAAATTAGTAAGACACGACCTCCCCTTCACAAAACCATGCTCTCTCTCGCTAATATGTTCGTCTGTTTCCAAGTGGGAGTAAATCCTGTCCCGAAGAATCCTCTCTCATAGTTTCCCTACCACTGACGTAAGGCTCACCGGCCTATAATTTCCTGGATTATCCTTACCACCCTTCTTAAACAAAGGAACAACATTGGCTATTCTCCAGTCCTCTGGGACCTCATCTGTAGCTAATGAGGATGCAAAGATTTCTGTCAAGGCCCCAGCAATTTCTTCCCTTGCCTCCCTCAGTATTCTAGGGTAGATCCCATCAGGCCCTGGGGACTTATCTACCTTAATGCTTTGCAAGACACCCAACACCTCCTCCTTTTTGATAATGAGATGACTGAGACTATCTGCACTTCCTTCCCTAGGCTCATCATCCGCCAAGTCCTTCTCCTTGGTGAATACCTCACCCATTTCCTCAAGTTCCACACATAGATTCCCATCTCTGTCCTTGAGTGGGCCAACCCTTTCCCTGGTTACCCTCTTGCTTTTTATATATGTATAAAAAGCCTTGGGATTTTCCTTAATCCTGTTTGCCAATGACTTTTCATGACCCCTTTTAGCCCTCCTAACTCCTTGCTTAAGTTCCTTCCTACTGCCTTTATATTCCTCAAGTGCTTCATCTGTTCCTCGCCTTCCAGGCCTTACGAATGCTTCCTTTTTCTTTTTGACTAGGCTCACAATATCCCGTGTTATCCAAGCTTCCCGAAACTTGCCAAACTTGTCTTTCTTCCTCACAGGAACATGCTGGTCCTGGATTCTAATCAGCTGACGTTTGAAAGACTCCCACGTGTCAGATGTTGATTTACCCTCAAACAGCCGTCCCCAATCGAAATTCTTCAGTTCCTGCCTAATATTGTTATAATTAGCCTTCCCCCAATTTAGCACCTTCACCCAAGGACTACTCTTATCCTTATCCACAAGTACCTCAAAACTTACAGAATTATGGTCACTACTCCCAAAATGCTCCCCCACTGAAACTTCGACCACCTGGCCGGGCTCATTCCCCAATACCAGGTCCAGAATGGCCCCATCCCTAGTTGGACTATCTACATATTGTTTCAAGAAGCGCTCCTGGATGCTCCTCACAAATTCTGCCCCATCCAAGCCCCTAGCACTAAGTGAGTCCCAGTCAATATTGGGGAAGTTAAAATCACCCACCACAACAACCCTGTTACCTTTACATCTTTCCAAAATCTGTCTACATATCTGCTGCTCTACCTCCTGCTGGCTGTTGGGAGGCCTGTAGTAAACCCCCAACATCGTGACTGCACCCATCCTATTCCTGAGCTTCACCCATATTGCCTCGCTGCATGACCTCTCTGAGGTGTCCTCCCGCAGTACAGCTGTGATATTCTTCTTAACCAGTAATGCAACTCCCCCACCCCTTTTACAACCCCCTCTATCCTGCCTGAAGCTTCTAAAGCCTGGAACATTTAGCTGCCAATCCTGCCCTTCCCTCAACCAAGTCTCTGTAATAGCAGCAACATCATATTTCCAAGTACTAATCCAAGCTCTAAGTTCATCTGCCTTCACTGTTATACTTCTCGCATTGAAACAAATGCACTTCAGACCACCAGTCCCGCTCTGCTCAGCAACATCTCCCTGCCTGCTCTTCCTCTTAGTCCTACTGGCCTTATTTACTATGTGCTCCTCATTTACTTCACTAGCTGTCCTACTGCTGTGGTTCCCACCCCCCTGCCACACTAGTTTAAACCCTCCCGAGTGACGCTAGCAAACCTTGCAGCCAGGATATTAGTACCCTTCCAGTTTAGATACAACCCATCCTTCTTGTACAGGTCCCATCTGTCCCTGAAGAGAGCCCAATGGTCCAGATATCTGAAACCCTCCCTTCTACACCAGCTGCTCAGCCACGTGTTTAGCTGCACTATCTTCCTATTTCTAGCCTCACTGGCATGTGGCACAGGGAGTAATCCAGAGATTACAAACCTAGAGGTCCTGTTTTTTAACTTACTACCTAACTCCCTTAACTCCCCCTGCAGGACCTCATCACTCTTCCTGCCTATGTCATTGGTACCGATGTGTACCACAACCTCTGGCTGTTCACCCTCCCCCTTCAGAATGCCCCCTGTCCGTTCAGAGACATCCTTGACCCTGGCACCAGGGAGGCAACATACCTTCCTGGAGTCTCTTTCACGTCCACAGAAGCGCCTATCTGTGCCCCTGACTATAGAGTCCCCTATAACTATTGTTCTTCTGCGCTTTGTTCCTCCCTGCTGAACAACAGTGCCAGCCATGGTGCCACTGCTCTGGCTGCTGCTGTTTTCCCCTGATAGGCCATCCCCCCCAACAGTATCCAAAACGGTATACATGTTAGAGAGGGGGATAGCCACAGGGGATTCCTGCACTGACTGCCTGCCCCTTCTAGCGGTCACCCATCTATCTGCCTGCACCTTGGGTGTAACCACTTCTCTAAAACTCCTGTCTATGACGCTTTCCGTCACCTGCATGCTCCTAAGTGCATCCAGTTGCTGCTCCAACCGATCCATGCGGTCTGTGAGGAGCTGCAACTGGGTACACTTCCTGCAGATGTAGTGGCCCGGAACGCTGGAAGCGTCACGGACCTCCCACATCTCACAGGTGAAGCACTTCACCCCTCTAACTGACATTTCTAGCACTAATTAGTTAATTGATATAAAATAAATAAATACTTATTAAATCCTTACTAAATTATGATACACTTCACTATGTGGTCCCTAGTGCTAGATTTCTACAATAAATATTAAATACTGTCTACATACAGTAATCCTCTCCCTCTGGTTTAGTTACTCTACTTATTAATTAGTTAATTAGTGTTTTAATCAATTTTTATCAGTTTTATTTTCAAATTCGGTACAGATTCCCTACCAGCCAATCAGGTCACAGCTTTCCTGTGACGGCGCTTTTTTCAGTTTTTTCCCTGTAAATCTGCTTTGATTAGATTAGATTAGAGATACAGCACTGAAACAGGCCCTTCGGCCCACCGAGTCTGTGCCGAACATCAACCACCCATTTATACTAATCCTACACTAATCCCATATTCCTACCAAACATCCCCACCTGTCCCTATATTTCCCTACCACCTACCTATACTAGTGACAATTTATAATGGCAATTTACCTATCAACCTGCAAGTCTTTTGGCTTGTGGGAGGAAACCGGAGCACCCGGAGAAAACCCACGCAGACACAGGGAGAACTTGCAAACTCCACACAGGCAGTACCCGGAATCGAACCCGGGTCCCTGGAGCTGTGAGGCTGCGGTGCTAACCACTGCGCCACTGTGCCGCCCATCTTTATATCACTCCTGTTTTATTATTATGTTTTATTATGTTAAAGGTACTATATAAGTTGTTTTTAGGATTTTATAGGGGGCGTAGATAACTACACCATCACAAACTTTTTCATCGTGTCATAAACTGTTGAGCTGGAGGGCACAGCCTACATTTGAAGGATGGCAAATTCAAAACAAATCTGTGGAAACATTTCAGTGATCAAGTACAGTGAGTTTAATGAACATTTAATGTGCAAATCTAGCAAGTTTTTAAAATGAATTGGTTTTTAAAAAAACAAAGTTCACGAAATCTAAGGTTCTGATGAAGAAAACAGGCCTCAGATCTGACAGATTAATGGTCACCAGTGTTTGCACTCACCCAGGGGATCGGCCTTCCCATCCCGGTCAGGGACTGTGAAGACTCCCACAACCTTGTGTCCTTGTTTCCGCAGGTTACTGTAAACCTCCTGCCCGAACAGACTCTGGCCGATTAAAGCCACGTTTAATTTGTTTTGGTAACGGACCTGTTAAAAGAGTGGAAGATCACAGTAAATCCAGGGAGGGGAGGGGATGGTGGTGGGGGAGAGTGGGGTGGGGGTGAGGGGGCTGGTGATGGGGGTGGGGGGATGGTGGTGGGGGTGAGTGGGGTGGGGGTGATGGTGATGGGGGAGAGTGGGGTGGGGGGATGGTGGTGGGGGAGAGGGGGTGGTGATGGGGGTGGGGGGATGGTGGTGGGGGGAGAGTGGGGTGGTGATGGTGGTGGGGGAGAGTGGGGTGGTGATGGGAGAGTGGGGTGGTGATGGGAGAGTGGGGTGGTGATGGGGGTGGGGGGATGGTGGTGGGGGAGAAGGGGTGGTGATGGGGGTGGGGCAGAGTGGGGTGGTGATGGGGTGGGGGAGAGTGGGGTGGGGGTGGTGATGGGGGTGGGGGGATGGTGGTGGGGAAGAGTGGGGTGGGGGAGAGTGGGGTGGGGGTGGTGATGGGGGTGGGGGGATGGTGGTGGGGAAGAGTGGGGTGGGGGTGAGGGGGGTGGTGATGGGGGAGAGTGGGGTGGGGGGATGGTGGTGGGGGAGAGGGGATGGTGATGGGGGTGGGGGAGAGTGGGGTGGGGGGTGGTGATGGGGGTGAGGGAGAGTGGGGTGGTGATGGGGTGGGGGAGAGTGGGGTGGTGATGGGGGTGGGGGAGAAGGGGTGGTGATGGGGGTGGGGGGATGGTGGTGGGGGAGAGTGGGGTGGTGATGGGAGAGTGGGGTGGTGATTGGGGTGGGGGGTGGTGATGGTGGTGGGGGAGAAGGGGTGGTGATGGGGGTGGGGGAGAGTGGGGTGGGGGGTGGTGATGGAGGTGGGGCAGAGTGGGGTGGTGATGGGGTGGGGGAGAGTGGGGTGGGGGTGGTGGTGGTGGGGAAGAGTGGGGTGGGGGTGAGGGGGGTGGTGATGGGGGAGAGTGGGGTGGGGGTGAGGGGGGTGGTGATGGGGGAGAGTGGGGTGGGGGGATGGTGGTGGGGGAGAGGGGGTGGTGATGAGTGGGGTGGGGGGTGGTGATGGGGGTGAGGGAGAGTGGGGTGGTGATGGGGTGGGGGAGAGTGGGGTGGTGATGGGGGTGGGGGGTGGTGGTGGGGAAGTGGGGTGGGGGGATGGTTGGGGGAGAGTGGGGTGGGGGGATGGTGGTGGGGGAGAGTGGGGTGGGGGGATGGTGGTGGGGGAGAGTGGGGTGGTGATGGGGTGGTGATGGGGGTGGGGGAGAAGGGGTGGTGATGGGGGTGGGGGAGAGTGGGGTGGGGGGTGGTGGGGGGATGGTGGTGGGGGAGAGTGGGGTGGGGGGTGGTGGGGGGATGGTGGTGGGGGAGAGTGGGGTGGTGATGGGGTGGGGGAGAGTGGGGTGGGGGGGTGGTGATGGGGGTGGGGGAGAAGGGGTGGTGATGGGGGTGGGGGAGAGTGGGGGTGGGGGGGTGGTGGGGGGATGGTGGTGGGGGAGAGTGGGGTGGGGGGTGGTGGGGGGATGGTGGTGGGGGAGAGTGGGGTGGTGATGGGGTGGGGGAGAGTGGGGTGGGGGGTGGTGATGGGGGTGGGGGAGAAGGGGTGGTGATGGGGGTGGGGGAGAAGGGGTGGTGATGGGGGTGGGGGGAGAGTGGGGGTGGGGGGTGGTGATGGTGGTGGGGGGGATGGTGGTGCGGGTGAGTGGAGTGATGTTGGTTGGGGGGGGGGTGGGGGATGACCCGAGCGGGAGACAGGGATCAGGCCAGCGCAGTCCAGCGGCGCTGAGTCCACGATCGGGCCCGAGTCCGTCACTGAATCTCCAGCTGCTCCTGCAACGTGTCCAGTCGGCGGCAGCTGGTGCTACCCAGCCGGGGCAGGGGCTGAGGAGACACCGGCACCCCACCCCCACCCCACTCTCCCCCACCACCATCCCCCCATCCCATCACCACCCCCCACCCCACTCTCCTGGTGGTGGGCCCCGGGGAGGCGGAGTCTCTCTGACCCGCTGCCGACCGATGCTGATGTTGCAACAGGGATCGGTGCTCCCCGCTCCTGGTTCGCAGGTTATTCCCCGGTCCCCGCTCTCGGCCTGACAGCTCCTCACCGCCGCGGTGGAGAATCTCCTGACAGCCCTGCCGGCGGTCCACAGCATGGTCATGGCGATGGCGATCGGCACCGGGAACACAGCGCAAAGCAGCGAACACACACAAGCAGCCCAACTCTGCCGGCAGTGCCGCACGTTCCTCAGCCTGACACAGTGCGTGCGCAGCCCGGACAGCCCATCAGCAGCTGGTCGCTATGGAGACTAGCCCCGCCCCATGGGTCTGGGTGCCGGGGTGGGAATGGTGCAGACTGTCATTTCAACAAATAGACAAGTTGGTGCAGCATCAGTTGCCAAGACACTCAGACTTTATCCAAAATCAAAGTCACACATGCAATAATATTGCAAGATTTGAAATTTATGCATCAATAATGAGTACTGGGCTAATGGGAAGATTCTTGGTAATGTACATAAATCCCTGAAAGTTGCCACCCAGGTTAATAGGGCTGTTAAGAAGGCATATTAGGTTTATTAGTAGAGGGATCGAGTTTCGGAGCCACGAGGTCATGCTGCAGCTGTACAAAGCTCTGGTGCGGCCGCACCTGGAGTATTGCGTGCAGTTCTGGTCACCGCATTATAGGAAGGATGTGGAAGCTTTGGAAAGGGTGCAGAGGAGAATTACTAGGATGTTGCCTGGTATGGAGGGAAGGTCTTACGAGGAAAGGCTGAGGGACTTGAGGTTGTTTTCGTTAGAGAGAAGGAGGAGGAGAGGGGACTTAATAGAGACATATAAGATAACAGAGGGTTAGATAGGGTGGATAGTGAGAGTCTTTTTCCTCGGATGGTGATGGCAAACACGAGGGGACATAGCTTTAAGTTGAGGAGTGATAGATATAGGACAGATGTCAGAGGTAGTTTCTTTATTCAGAGAGTAGTAGGGGCGTGGAACGCCCTGCCTGCAACAGTAGAAGACTCGCCAACTTTAAGGGCATTTAAGTGGTCATTGGATAGACATATGGATGAAAATGGAATAGTTTAGGTCAGATGGTTTCACAGGTCGGCGCAACATCGAGGGCTGAAGGGCCTGTACTGCGCTGTAATGTTCTATGTTCTAATGTTCTATGTTCTAATTTAATTGTTTTGCATTTTAAGCATAGGACATTCTAGTGGCCAAAAGAGTCAATGAAGTGTAATAAAAGCAAAATACTGCAGATGCTGGAAATCGGAAATAAAAACAAGAAATGCTGGAACCACTCAGCAAGTCTGGCAGCATCTGTGGAAAGAGAAGCAGAGTTAACGTTTCAGGTCAGTGACCCTTCTTCGGGAACGAGCAAATATTAGAAAGGTCAAAGGTTATAAGCAAGTGAGGTGGGTGGGGGGGGGGTGGGCATGAGGTAACAAAGAAGAAGGTGGAGATTGGACAAGGCCACATAGCTGACCAAGAGGTCATGGAGCAAAGGCAAACAATATGTTAATGGTGTGTTGAAAGACATAGCATTAGTACAGATTAGGTGTTAATGGACTGAATATTGAACAGCATCAGGTGCAAACCTGAAAAAAAACAGTGGGTGAGCAAACTGAACAAACTAAGATGAAATGAAATAAATGCAAAAAAAAGATGTAAAAAATAACGTTAAAAAAAAGAAGAAAAATAACTAAAAATGAAAGTAAAATGGGGGGCTGTCATGCTCTGAAATTATTGAACTCAATGTTCAGTCCGGCAGGCTGTAGTGTGCCTAATCGGTAGATGAGATGCTGTTCCTCGAGCTTGCGTTGATGTTCACTGGAACACTGCAGCAATCCCAGGACAGAGATGTGAGCATGAGAGCAGGGGGGAGTATTGAAATGGCAAGCAACCAGAAGCTCAGGGTCCTGCTTGCAGACTGAGCGGAGATGTTCTGCAAAGCGGTCACCCAGTCTGCGTTTGGTCTCCCCAATGCAGAGGAGACCAAATTGTGAGCAGCAAATACAGTTTACTACATTGAAAGAAGTACAAGTAAATCGCTGCTTCACCTGAAAGGAGTGTTTGGGGCCTGGGATAGTGAGGAGAAAGGAAATAAATGGGCAGGTATTACACCTCCTGCGATTGCTGGGGAAGGTGCCATGTGAAGGGGACGAGGTGGTGGGGGTAATGGAGGAGTGGACCAGGGTGTCGCGGAGGGAACAATCCCTTCGGAATGCTGACGGGGAAGGGAGGGGAAGATGCGACTGGTAGTGGCATCACGCTGCAGGTGGCGGAAATGGCGGAGGGCCCATTCCCCGCACCTCTATCCTCACCCGTTCCCCTCCCTCCCAGAACCATGACAGGCTTCCCCTTGTCCTCACTTTCCACCCCATCAGCCTCCATATCCAAAGGATCGTCCTCCGCCATTTCCGCCACCTCCAGCGTGATGCCACTACCAGTCGCATCTTCCCCTCCCTTCCCCTTTCAGCATTCCGAAGGGATTGCTCCCTCCGCGACACCCTGGTCCACTCCTCCATTACCCCCAACACCTCATCCCCGTCGCATGGCACCTTCCCCTGCAATCGCAGGAGGTGTAATACCTGCCCATCTACCTCCTCTCTCCTCACTATCCCAGGCCCCAAACAGGGCGGCACAGTAGCGCAGTGGTTAGCACTGCAGCCTCACAGCTCCAGCGACCCGGGTTCAATTCTGGGTACTGCCTGTGTGGAGTTTGCAAGTTCTCCCTGTGTCTGCGTGGGTTTCCTCCGGGTGCTCCAGTTTCCTCCCACATGCCAAAAGACTTGCAGGTTGATAGGTTAATTCACTGTTATAAATTGCCCCTAGTATAGGTAGGTGGTAGGGAAATATAGGGACAGGTGGGGATGTGGTAGGAATATGGAATTAGTATTCTTTTGGGCCTCCTTATCTCGAGAGACAATGGATACGCGCCTGGAGGTGGTCAGTGGTTTGTGAAGCAGCGCCTGGAGTGGCTATAAAGGCCAATTCTGGAGTGACAGGCTCTTCCACAGGTGCTGCAGAGAAATTTGTTTGTAGGGGCTGTTACACAGTTGGTTCTCCCCTTGCGCCTCTGTCTTTTTTCCTGCCAACTTCTAAGTCTCTTTGACTCGCCACAATTTAGCCCTGCCTTTATGGCTGCCCGCCAGCTCTGGCGAATGCTGGCAACTGACTCCCACGACTTGTGATCAATGTCACACGATTTCATGTCGCGTTTGCAGACGTCTTTATAGCGGAGACATGGACAGCCGGTGGGTCTGATACCAGTGGCGAGCTCGCTGTACAATGTGTCTTTGGGGATCCTGCCATCTTCCATGCGGCTCACATGGCCAAGCCATCTCAAGCGCCGCTGACTCAGTAGTGTGTATAAGCTGGGGGTGTTGGCCGCTTCAAGGACTTCTGTGTTGGAGATATAGTCCTGCCACCTGATGCCAAGTATTCTCCGAAGGCAGCGAAGATGGAGATGGTGGAGTTTGCAAGTTCTCCCTGTGTCTGCGTGGGTTTCCTCCGGGTGCTCCAGTTTCCTCCCACATGCCAAAAGACTTGCAGGTTGATAGGTTAATTCACTGTTATAAATTGCCCCTAGTATAGGTAGGTGGTAGGGAAATATAGGGACAGGTGGGGATCTGGTAGGAATATGGAATTAGTGTAGGATTAGTATAAATGGGTGGTTGATGGCCGGCACAGACTCAGTGGGCCGAAATGCCTGTTTCAGTGCTGTATCTCTAAATTAAACTAAACTAAACTCCTTTCAGGTGAAGCAGCGATTTAATTGTACTTCTTTCAATGTAGTATACTGTATTCACTGCTCACAGTGTGGTCTCCTCTACATTGGGGAGACCAAGCGCAGACTGGGTGACCGCTTTGCGGAACATCTCCGCTCAGTCCGCCAGCAGGACCCTGAGCTTCCGGTTGCTTGCCATTTCAACACTCCCCCCTGCTCTCATGCTCACATCTCTGTCCTGGGATTGCTGCAGTGTTCCAGTGAACATCAACGCAAGGTCAAGGAACAGCATCTCATCTACCGATTAGGCACACTACAGCCTGCCGGACTGAACATTGAGTTCAATAATTTCAGAGCATGACAGCCCCCCATTTTACTTTCATTTTTAGTTATTTTTTCTTCTTTTTTTACATTCTTTTTTACATTTTTTACAATCTTTTTTTTGCATTTATTTCATTTCATCTTAGTTTGTTCAGTTTGCTTACCCACTGTTTTTTTTCAGGTTTGCACTTGCTGCTGTTCAATATTCAGTGTATTTACACCTAATCTGATCTAATGCTTTGTCTTTCAACACACCATTAACATATTGTTTGCCTTTGCTCCGTGACCTTTTGGTCAGCTATGTGGCCTGGTCCAATCTACACCTTCTCCTTTGTTATCTCTTGCCCCACCCCCACCTCACTTGCTTATAACCTGTGACTTTTCTAATATTTGTCAGTTCCGATGAAGGGTCACTGACCCGAAACGTTAACTCTGCTTCTCTTTTCACAGATGCTGCCAGACCTGCAGAGTGGTTCCAGCATTTCTTGTCAATGAAGTGTAGGTCGTCTAAGGCACGCTGCCCCGTCTGTACAATATGCTAACTTTATACTTTGTGGGTAATCCCTGTTCGATGAAAGAGGTTTTTAACAGGAGTCAGGATACCAGTCCACATCTTATTATTCTCCTTTGGCGTGTGATCCAAAACAGAAATAGGCCTTTTCAAAGCTGAGATATTAAAATGTAAGAGAAAATGTCTAAAATGTCTTTCCCACCCATTTCTCATCTAAAACCATAGAATCTTACAACACAGAGGAGGCCATTCGGCCCATCGTGAACGTATCGGCATTTTGAAAGTGCTGTCCAGTTTAATTCTACACCCCAGCTTTTTCCCCAGAGCCCTGTGGTGCCGTGGTTAGCACTGCAGCCTCACAGCTCTAGCGACCTGGGTTTAGTTATTGGTACTGCCTCTGCTGAGTTTGCAAGTTCTCCCTGCAACCGCGTGGGTTTCCTCCGGGTGCTCCGGTTTCCTCCCACAGCCAAAGACTTGCAGGTTGATAGGTAAATTGGCCATTGTAAATTGCCCCTAGTGTAGGTAGGTGGTAGGAGAATGGTGGGGAATATGGGGTTAATGTAGGATTAGTATAAAATGGGTGTGTTGGTTGGCACCGACTCAGTGGGCCAAAGGGATTGTTTCAGTGCTGTATCTCTAAATAAAATAAATTAGTTCTTTTCCAATTATCCCATTGTCTTTTGAAAGTTCCTATGGAATCTGATTCCACCACCCCTTCAATGTGTTCCAGAGCATAACAAACAACTGTGTGGGAAGAAATTTCTCCTCATTTGCCCTTTAGTGTGTTTGCTTCTTTCTTCCTACTTGCCCTATCAAAACAACAGCACCTTGCATTTATATGGTGTATTTAACATCATTAAACATTCCAAGGCACTTTACAGGAGCATTATCAAACAAAATTCGATACTGAGCCATTTAAAGAAATATTAGGTGGTCAAAGAGGTAGGTTTTAAGGAGAGTATTAAAGGAGAGAAAGGCTGAGAGATGTAGGGAGGAAATTCCAGAGCTTAGGTCCAATGTAGATGAAAGCACAGCCACCAATGGTGAAGTGATTAAAATCAGGGATGCTGAAGAGGCCAGAATTGGAGGAGCACAGATATCTCAGAGGGTTGTGGGGTTGGAGGAAATTACAGAGATTGGGAGGAGCAAGAGGATTAGAGGGACTGTGGCAGCATGGATCCAAAATTGGTTAAGGGTCAGAAAGTTTTTTTTTCAGACTTTGTGCAATGGTGTCCCAGAATAGGTGTTGGAAACATTGCTCTTTTTCAAATAAAAAACAGAAAATGCAGGAAAGACTCAACAGGTCTGGCAGCATCTGTAGAGAGAGAAACAAAGTTAACCAGTTCTGATGAGAGCTTACAGACTCGAAACGTTAACTCTGTTTCTCTCTCCACAGATGCTGCCAGACCTGCTGTGTATTTCCAGCAGTTTCTGTTTTTATTTCAGATTTCCAGCATCTGCAGTATTTTGCTTTTGTCTTTTATGTGGTACTTTGTCAAACGCTTTCTTAAAATCCATATGGACAATATATAGACAACATTCATTGCATTCCCATCATCAACCTGCCCTGTGACTTCATCAGAAAATTCAATTAGATTACTCAAGCATGAGCTGCCTTTTACAAATCCGTACTGGCTCGCCTTAATTAATTCAAACCTCTCCACATGCCTGTTGATTTTTTTCCCTGCTTATTGTTCTAAAATCTTACGCACCTCTGATGTTAAACTGACAGCCTGTAGTTACGAGGAGTGTCCTTACACCCTTTCTTGAACAAGGAGGCCACTCTTCAATCCTCTGGTAACTCCCCCGTACCTGGAGAAGATTGGAAAATTATGGCAAGCCCTTCCGCTTTCTCCATCTCCACCTCCTTTAGCAACCTGGGGTGCAAGCCACCCGAAATGGACCACATATCCAGTCTAAGCATACCCAGCCTTTCCAGCACAACCTTCCTATCAATTTTTCCCCCATCCATTACTTTTAACATCTCCGCTTCTACCAATAGTTTGTCAGCATCATCTTCCTTACTAAACAGTGGTCCAGGTCAGGTGGTGGTGTCGTGGTAATGTCACTAGACCAGTAACTCAGAAGCCCAGGCTAATACTCTGGAGACATGGGTTTGAATCCCACCACGGCAGATGATGGTATTTGAATTCAATTAATAAATCTGGAATTAAAAGTAGTGACTTGAGGAAAAACTTTTTCACAGAGCGATTGGTTAAGGTCTGGAATGCGCTGCCTGAGAAACTGGTGGAAGCAGGTTCAATTGAAGCATTCAAAAGGGAATTAACCAGTTTTATGAAAAGGAAGAATGTGCAGGGTTACATGGAGAAGGCAGGGGAATGGAGCTGAGGGAGTTGCTCTTTCGGAAAGCCGGTGTGGACATGATGGGCCTCCTTCTGTGCTGTAACAATTCTGAGATTCTAGTGGTGATCATGAAACCATTGTCGATTGTTAAGAGCATAGAACATAAATTCTGAGAGACAGGATTTATGATTATTTGGAAAAGCATGGTTTGATTAGAGACAGTCAGCATGGCTTTGTGAGGGGCAGGTCATGCCTCACAAGCCTAATTGAATTCTTTGAAGATGTGACAAAACACATTGATGAAGGAAGAGCAGTGGATGTGGTGTATATGGATTTTAGCAAGGCGTTTGATAAGGTTCCCCATGGTAGGCTCATTCAGAAAGTGAGGAGGCATGGGATACAGGGAAAGTTGGCTGTCTGGATACAAAATTGGTTGGCCCATAGAAGACAGAGGGTGGTAGTAGATGGAAAGTATTCAGCATGGAGCTCGGTGACCAGTGGTGTTCCACAAGGATCTGTTCTGGGACCTCTGCTCTTTGTGATTTTTATAAATGACTTGGATGAGGAAGTGGAAGGCTGGGTTAGCAAGTTTGCCGATGACACGAAGGTTGCTGGAGTTGTGGATAGTGTGGAAGGCTGTTGTAGGTTGCAACGGGACATTGGCAGGATGCAGAGCTGGGCTGAGAAGTGGCAGATGGAGTTCAACCTGGAAAAGTGTGAAGTGATTCATTTTGGAAGGTCGAATTTGAATGCAGAATACGGGCTTAAAGACAGGATTCTTGGTAGTGTGGAGGAACAGAGGGATCTTGGGGTCCATGTCCATAGATCGCTCAAAGTTGCCACCCAAGTTGACAGGGTTGTTAAGAAGGCATATGGTGTGTTGGCTTTCATTAACAGGGGGATTGAGTTTAAGAGCCGCGAGGTTATGCTGCAGCTCTATAAGGCCCTGGTTCGACCACACTTGGAATATTGTGTTCAGTTCTGGTCGCCTCATTATAGGAAGGATGTGGAAGCTTTAGAGAGGGTGCAGAGGAGATTTACCAGGATGCTGCCTGGACTGGAGGGCATGTCTTACGAAGAAAGATTGAGGGAGCTAGGACTTTTCTCATTGGAGCGAAGAAGGATGAGAGGTGACGTGATAGAGGGGTACAAGATGATGAGAGGCATAGATAGAGTGGATAGCCAGAGACTTTTTCCCAGGGTGGAAAGGGCTATCACCAGGGGGCATAATTTTAAGGTGATTGGAGGAAGGTTTCGGGGAGATGTCAGAGGTAGGTTCTTTACACAGAGAGTGGTGGGTGCGTGGAATGCACTGCCAGCGGTGGTAGTAGAAGCAGATACATTAGGGACATTTAAGCGACTCTTGGATAGGTACACTGATGCTAGTAGAATGAAGGGTAGGTAGTTAGTTTGATCGTAGAGTAGGTTAAAGGTTCGGCACAACATTGTGGGCCGAAGGGCCTGTACTGTGCTGTACTGTTCTATGTTCTATGTTCATAGTGAGGATGCAAAGATCATTGCCAAAGGCGCAGCAATCTCTTCCCTCATTTCCCGTAATATCCTTGGGTATATCCCGTCTGGCCCCGGGGACTTAGCTGTCCTCATATCATTCAAAATTTCCAGCACATCCTCCCTCTTAACCTCAACCTGTTTGAGCATATCAGCCTGTTCCACGCTGTCCTCACAAACGACCAGGTCCCTCTCACTAGTGAATACTGAAGCAAAGTATTCATTTAGGACCTCCCCTACCTCCTCCGACTCCAGGCACAAGTTCCCTCCACTATCCCTGATCGGCCCTACCCTCACTCTGTCCATCCTCTTGTTCCTCACATAAGTGTAGAACGCCTTGGAATTTTCCTTAATCCTACCCGCCAAGACTTTTTCATGTCCCCTTCTAGCTCTCCTAAGTCCATTCTTCAGTTCCTTTCTGGCTACCTTGTAACCCTCTAGAGCACTGTCTGATCCTTGCTTCCTCAACCTTAAGGAAGCTTCCTTCTTCCTCTTGACTAGCTGTTCCACATCTCTTGTCATCCAAGGTTCCTTCACCCTACCATCCCTTCCCTGCCTCATCGGGACAAACCTATCCAGCAGTCGCAACAAGTGCTCCCTAAACAACCTCCACATTTCTGTCGTGCATTTCCCTGAGAACATCTGTTCCCAATTTATGCTCCCCAGTTCCTGCCTAATAGCATTGTAATTCTCCCTCCCCCAATTAAATATTTTCCCATCCCGTCTGCTCCTGTCCCTCTCCATGACTGTAGTAAAGGTCAGGGAGTTGTGATCACTATCACCAAAATGTTCTCCCACCGAGAGATCTGCCACCTGGCCTGGTTCATTGCCAAGCACCAAGTCCAACATAGTCTCCCCTCTAGTCAGCCTATCTACATATTGAGTCAGGAAACCTTCCTGGACACACCTGACAAAAACTGCTCCATCCAAACTATTTGCACTAAGGAGGTTCCAATCAATATTAGGGAAGTTGAAGTCACCCATGACAACAACCCTGTTACTTCTGCACCTTTCCAAAATCTGCCTCCCAATCTGTTCCTCCATGTCTCTGTTGCTATTGGGGGGTCTATAGAAAACTCCCAACAAAGTGACTGCTCCTTTCCTGTTTCTGACTTCCACCCATAATGACTCAGTAGACAAACCCTCCTCGACGACCTCCCTTTCTGCAGCTGTGATACTATCCCTGATTAGCAATGCCACTCCCCCACCTCTTTTACCTCCCTCCCTATTCCTTTTGAAACATCTAAACCCCGGAACATCCAACATCCATTCCTGCCCCTGTGATATCCACGTCTCCTTAATGCCCACAACATCGTAGCTCCAAGTACTGATCCATGCTCTAAGTTCATCACCCTTATTCCTGACACTTCTTGCGTTAAAATAGACACACTTCAACCCATCATACTGGCTGCAACTTTGCCCTGTCAACTGTCTAACCTTCCTCACAGACTCTCTGCACTCGGTATCTGCCTGTTCAGCAGCTACCCCATCCACTGATCCGTAGCTCCGGTTCCCATCCCCCTGCCAAACTAGTTTAAACCCTCCCGAAGAGCTCTAGCAAACCTCCCGCCCAGGATATTGGTGCCCCTCCAGTTCAGATGCAACCCGTCCTTCTTGTACAGGTCCCACCTTCCCCAGAAGGTATCCCAATGATCTACATATCTGAATCCCTCCCTCCTGCACCAGTTCTGTAGCCACGTGTTCAGCTGTACTCGCTCCCTGTTTCTAGCCTCACTAGCACGTGGCACCGGTAACAATCCTGAGACTACTACTCTGCTTGTCCTGCCTTTCAGCTTCCAACCTAACTCCCTGGTTTACGAATGTCCTTTAGGGAAGGAAATCTGCTGTCCTTACCTGGTCTGGCCTACATGTGACTCCAGACCCACAGCAATGTAGTTGACTCTTACATGCCCTCTGAAATGGTCTAGCAAGCCACTCAATTGTATCAAATTGCTACAAAGCCTAAGAAAAGGAATGAAACCGGACAGACCACCCAGCATCGACCTAGGCACTGGAAATGACAACGGCAAACCCGGCCCTGTCGACCCTGCAAAGTCCTCCTTACTAACATTGGGAGGCTTGTGCCAAGTTGGGAGAGCTGTCCGACAGACAAGCAACAGCCTGACACAGTCATACTCATTGAATCATACCTTACAGACAATGTCCCAGACACCACCATCACCATCTCCAGGTATGTCCTGTCCCACTGGCAAGACAGATTCAACAGAGGTGGTGGCACAGTGGTAGACAGTCGGGAGGGAGTTGCCCTGGGAGTCCCCAGCATTGACTCCAGACCTCATGGCATCAGGTCAAACATGGGCAAGGAAACCTCCTGCTGATTACCACCTACTGCCCTCCCTTAGCTGATGAGTCAGTACTCCTCCATGTTGAACAGCACTTGGAGGAAGCATTGAAGGTGGCAAGGACACAGAATGTACTCTGGGTGGGGGACTTCAATGTCCATTACCAAGAGTGGCTCAGTAGCACCACTATTGACTGAGCTGGCTGAGTCCTAAAGGACATAATTGCTAGACTGGGTCTGCGGCAGGTGGTGAGGGAACCAACATGAGGGAAAAACATACTTGATCTCGTCCTCACCAATCTCCTTGTTGCAGATGCATCTGTCCATAATGGTATTGGTAGGAGTGACCACCACACAGTCCTTGTGGAGACGAAGTCCCACCTTCACACTGATGGCCCTACCGCCGTGCAAAATGGGATAGATTTCGAACAGATCTAGCAACTCAAAACTGGGCATCCAGGAGGTGCTGTGGGCCATCAGCAGCAGCAGACATGTATTCAACCACAATCTGTAACCTCACAGCCCGGCATATCCCCCACTCTACCATTACCATCAAGACGGGAGGACCAACCCTGGTTCAAGGAAGAGTGCAGGAGGGCATGCCAGGAGCAGCACCAGGCATACCTCAAAATGAGGTGTCAGTCTGGTTAAGCTACAACACAGGAGTACTTGCGTGCAAAACAGCGGAAGCAGCATGCGATAGACAGAGCTAAGCGTTCCCATAAACAACATATCAGATCTAAGCTCTGCAGTCCTGCCATATCCAGTCATGAATGGTGATGGGCAATTACACAACTGACAGGAGAAGGGGACTCCACAAATATCCCCATCCTCAATGATGGGGGAGCCCAGCACATCAATGCGACAGATAAGGCTGAAGCATTTGCAACAATCTTCAGCCAGAAGTGCTGAGTTGATGATCTATCTCGGCCTCCTCCTGAAGTCCCCAGCATCACAGATGCCAGTCTTCAGCCAATCCGATTCACTCCACGTGACATCAAGAGACAGCTGAAAGCACTGAATACTGCAAAAGCCACGGGCCCTGACAAAATTCAGCAATAGTACTCAAGACGTGTGCCGCACCTCTTGCCAAGCTATTCCAGTACAGCTACTACACTGGCATCTGCCCGACAATGTGGAAAATTGCCAAGGTATGTCCTGTGCACATAAAGCAGGAATAATCCGACCTGGCCAATTACCGCCTTATCAGTCTACTCTCGATCATCAGCAAAGTTGTGGGAGGGGTTGTCGACAGTGCCATCAAGCGGCACTTGCTCAGCAATAACCTGCGCAGTGACGCTCAGTTTGGGTTCTGCCAAGGCCAGTCAGGTCCTGACCTCATTACAGCCTTGACCCAAACATGGACAAAAGAGCTGAACTCAAGAGGTGAGGCGAGAGTGACTGCCCTTGGCATCAAGGCAACTTTTGACCGAGTATGGCATCAAGGAGCCCTAGTAAAACTGAAGTCAATAGGAATCAGGAGGAAATTACTCCACTGGTTGGAGTCATACCTAGTACAAAGGAAGATGGTTGTGGTTGTTGGAGGTCAATCATCTCAGTCCCAGGACATCACTGCAGGAGTTCCTTAGGGTAGTGTCCTACGCCCAACCATCTTCAGCTGATTCATCATTGACCTTCCTCCATCATAAGGGCAGAAGTGGGGATGTTCGCTGATGATTACACAATGTTCAGCACTATTCATGACTCCTCGGATAACTGAAGCAGCCCTGTTCATAGGCAGCAAGACCTGGACATCATCCAGGCAAGTAACATTTGTGCCACAAATGTGTCAGGCAATGACCATCTCAAACAAGAGAGAATCTAACCATCTCCCCTTGATGTTATATAGCATTACCATCGCTGAATCCCCCACTATCCACATCCTGGGGTCACCATTGACCAGAAACTGAACTAGACTAGCCACATAAATGCTGTGGCTACAAGAGCAGGCCAGAGGCTGGGAATTCTGCAGCAAGTAACTCACCTCCTGACTCCCCAAAGCCTGTCCACCATCTACAAGGCACAAGTCAGGAATGTGATGGAATACTCTCCCCTTGCCTGGATGTGTGCAGCTCCAACAACACTCAAGAAGCTCGACACCATCTAGGACATATCAGCCTGCTTGACTGGCACCCCATGCACCACCTTCAACATTCGCTCCCTCCACCACTGACGCACAGTGGCAACAGTGTGTACCATCTACAAGATGCACTGCAGCAATTCACCAAGCCTACTTTGACAGCACTTTCCAAACCCGCAACCTCTACCACTTAGAAGGACGAGGGAAGTGCAGAAGGTGTTAGTTTAGGCAGGCTTGGAGGGCCGAATGGCCTGTTCCGTGCTGTACTGTCTTAGTTCTTTCTTTGTTCTTTGTACATGCATGGGAACACCACCATAATAAAAAGCAAAACACTGCAGATGCTGGAAATCTGAAATAAAAACAAGAAATGCTGCAAATCCTCAGCAGGTCTGGCAGCATCTGTGGAGAGAGAAGCAGAGTTAACGTTTCAGGTCTATGACCCTTCATCAGAACATGTGGCGGGCTGGGTCTCTCTTCCGGGTCCATAATTTGAGCTCGGGTCAGGTCGGGCTGGACGTGGACAACGCTGCCTTGCTCTGGGAAGTAATCTTCAAACGAACATTCAGGACATCAAGGCGGGAAACGTGCAGTGCTCTGAAATCTACACTATACTTCCTGTTTGAAAACATATCAGGGTAGCCTCCAGGTGGCTGCTGTGGTCTTATTACTGATGCCTTCATATGAATATCGAGATGTGACATGCTCAACCACACTTACTCCAGCAACATCGAGCACGTTGGCATCACAAGTCTCTTTCACCAGATGTTTCATTTAGCCCGTTTTAGTGCATGTGTATGAGTTCTTTTTTAAATAGAGCGGTTGTCTGACCTTTTAAAGCCAGCGAGAGAGCGCCAAATCGTGATGACGACTAAGTACCTGAGAGACAGCGAGAAGGCGGAGTATGGAGCCTACTGTCAGTTTGACAGCGAGGAAAGAGAGAGAGAGAGACAGAGACTGAGATCTGGACATCCAGAAATGTGAGGTGAGAAGAGTTGGGGGAAAAGGAGGGGAAAGAAACAGTTACAAGTTCCGACTTAAAGCACCCGAGTGAAATTAACCCAATCCCTTACACCCTGAAATCTATCAGAGCAGAGCAGAGTAAATATAGACCTGTTAAGGCACAAGTGAAAAATGCAAGGCCGGATTGCATTTACTTTAATGCAAGGAGTCTTACTAATAAGGCAGATGAATTGAGGGCATTGATTAACACATGGGATTATGATATTATTGCTATCACAGAGACATGGTTGAGGGAGGGGCAGGACTGGCAGCTCAATATTCCAGGGTATAGAATCTTCAGGCGTGATAGTGGAGGGGATAAAAGAGGAGGTGGCATTGCTCTGTTGATCAAGGAGTCAATTACTGCAGTAAGGAGGGATGATATCTTAGAAGGTTCCTCAAATGAGGCCATATGGATAGAACTTAAGAACAAAAGGGGGGGCAATCACTTGCCTAGGAATGTACTACAGACCTCCAAACAGTCAGGGAGATAAAGGAACAGATATGTAGGCAAATCTCAAAGAGGTGTAAAAATAATAGAGCAATAATAGTTGGGGATTTCAACTTCCCCAATAGCAACTGGGATAGTCTTAATGCAAAAAGCTTAAAGGGGGAGGAATTCTTAAAATGCATACAGGAGAGCTTTTTGAGCCAGTACGTAGAATGTCCTACAAGAGTACTGGACCCAATCCTAGGGAATGAAGCCGGTCAAGTGGTAGAAGTATCAGTGCGGGAGCATTTTGGGGATGATGACCATAACTCTGTAAGTTCGTTATGGAAAAGGACAAAGATGGACCAGAAATAAATGTACTGGATTGGGGGAAGGCCGATTTCAATATGATAAAACAGGATCTGGCCAAAGTGGACTGGGAGCAGCTACTTGTAGGAAAATCTACATCAGACCAGTGGGAGTCATTCAAAGAGGAAATAGTGAGAGTTCAGAGCCAACATGTACCCTTTAAGGTGAAGGGTAGGACCAACAAGTCCAGGGAACCCTGGATATCAAGGGATATAGAGGATTGGATTGGAAAATAAAGGAGGCTTATGGCAGATTCGGAGTGCTGAAAACAGCAGAGGCATTAGAGGAGTATAGAAAGGGTACGGGGATACTTAAAAAAGTAATTAGGAGAGCGAAGCGGGAACATGAAAAAACATTGGCTGGCAAGATAAAGGAAAATCCTAAGGCATTTTATAAGTATATTAAGGGCAAAAGGATAACCAGGGAAAGAGTAGGGTCCATTGGGGACCAAAGAGGCAATCCGTGTGTGGAGCCAGAGGACATAAGTGTGGTTTACTTTTCATCTGTTTTCACTATGGAGAAGGACGATGTAGGTGTAGAGATCAGGGAGGGGGATTGTGATATAATTGAGCATATCAACAGTAAAAGGGAGGAAGTATTAGATGTTTTAGCAGGCTTTAAAGTGGATAAATCCCCAAGCCCAGATGAGATGTATCCCAGGCTGTTATGTGAGGCAAGGGAGGTGATAGCAGGGGCTCTGACACAAATTTTCAGATCCTCTCTGGCCACGGGAGAGGTGCCAGAGGACTGGAGGACAATGAATGTGATACCTTTATTCAAGAAGGGTAGCGGGGATAAACCAGGTAATTACAGGCCGGTGAGTCTAACATCAGTGGTTGGGAAACTATTGGAAAAATCCTGAGGGACAGGATTAATCTCCACTTGGAGAGGCAGGAATTAATCAGGAATAGTCAGCATGGCTTTGTCAAAGGGAGATCGTGTCTAACTAACTTGATTGAATTTTTCGAGGAGGTGACAAGATGTGTAGATGAGGGTAAAGCAGTTGATGTAGTCTACATGGACTTCAGTAAGGCTTTTGATAAGGTCCCACATGGGAGATTGGTTGAGAAGGTAAGAACCCATGGGATCCAGGGCAATTTGGCAAATTGGATCCAAAATTGGCTTAGTGGCAGGAAACAGAGGGTAATGGTTGAGGGTTGTTTTTGCAAGTGGAAGCCTGTGACCAGTGGTGTACAGCAAGGATCGGTGCTGGGATCCTTGCTGTTTGTAGTGTACATTAATGATTTGGACGTGAGTATAGGCGGTATGATAAGTGAGTTCGCAGATGACACGATAATTGATGGTGTCGTAAATAGCGAGGAGGAAAGCTTTAGATTACAGATCATTATAGATGGGCTGGTAAGATGGGCGGAGCTGTGGAAGATGGAATTTAATCCTGAGAGGTGTGAGGTGATGCATTTTGGGAGAACTAACAAGGCAAGGGAATATACAATGGATGGTAGGACCCTAGGAAATACAGAAGGTCAGAGGGACCTTGGTGTACTTGTCCATAGATCACTGAAGGTAGATAAGGTGGTTAGGAAGGCATGTGGGATACATGCTGGAGTACTGTGTACCGTTCTGGTCACCACACTATAGGAAGGATGTGATTGCACTGGAGATGGTGCAGAGGAGTTTCACCAGGATGTTGCCTGGGCTGGAGCATTTCAGCTATGAAGAGAGACTGAAAAGGCTGGGGTTGTTTTCCTTAAAATAGAGAAGGCTGAGGGGGGACATGATTGAGGCATACAAAATTATGAGGGGCATTGATAGGTTAGATAGAAAGAGACGTTTTCCCTTAGCTGAGTGGTTTATAACTGGGGGCATAACTGGAGCCCTTTCCTATCCTGAGTGGTGTGAAACAGGGCTGTGTTCTCGCACCCACACTTTTTGGGATTTTCTTCTCCCTGCTGCTTTCACATGCGTTCAAATCCTCTGAAGAAGGAATTTTCCTCCACACAAGATCAGGGGGCAGGTTGTTCAACCTTGCCCGTCTAAGAGCGAAGTCCAAAGTACGGAAAGTCCTCATCAGAGAACTCCTCTTTGCTGACGATGCTGCTTTAACATCTCACACTGAAGAATGCCTGCAGAGTCTCATCGACAGGTTTGCGTCTGCCTGCAATGAATTTGGCCTAACCATCAGCCTCAAGAAAACGAACATCATGGGGCAGGATGTCAGAAATGCTCCATCCATCAATATTGGCGACCACGCTCTGGAAGTGGTTCAAGAGTTCACCTACCTAGGCTCAACTATCACCAGTAACCTGTCTCTAGAGGCAGAAATCAACAAGCGCATGGGTAAGGCTTCCACTGCTATGTTCAGACTGGCCAAGAGAGTGTGGGAAAATGGCGCACTGACACGGAACACAAAAGTCCGAGTGTATCAGGCCTGTGTCCTCAGTACCTTGCTCTACGGCAGCGAGGCCTGGACAACGTATGCCAGCCAAGAGCGACGTCTCAATTCATTCCATCTTCGCTGCCTTCGGAGAATACTTGGCATCAGGTGGCAGGACTATATCTCCAACACAGAAGTCCTTGAAGCGGCCAACATCCCCAGCTTATACACACTACTGAGTCAGCGGCGCTTGAGATGGCTTGGCCATGTGAGCCGCATGGAAGATGGCAGGATCCCCAAAGACACATTGTACAGCGAGCTCGCCACTGGTATCAGACCCACCGGCCGTCCATGTCTCCGTTATAAAGACGTCTGCAAACGCGACATGAAATCGTGTGACATTGATCACAAGTCGTGGGAGTCAGTTGCCAGCATTCGCCAGAGCTGGCGGGCAGCCATAAAGACAGGGCTAAATTGTGGCGAGTCGAAGAGACTTAGTAGTTGGCAGGAAAAAAGACAGAGGCGCAAGGGGAGAGCCAACTGTGCAACAGCCCCAACAAACAAATTTCTCTGCAGCACCTGTGGAAGAGCCTGTCACTCCAGAATTGGCCTTTATAGCCACTCCAGGCGCTGCTTCACAAACCACTGACCACCTCCAGGCGCGTATCCATTGTCTCTCGAGATAAGGAGGCCCAAAAGAAAGAAAGATTTAAGGTAAGGGGCAGGAGGTTTAGAGGGGATTTGAGGAAAATTATTTTCACCAGAGGGTGGTTGGAATCTGGAACACACTGCCTAAGGATGTGGTAGAGGCAGGAACCCTCACAACATTTAAGAAGTATTTAGATGAGCACTTGAAACACCATAGCATACAAGGCTATGGACCAAGTGCTGGAACATGGGATTAGAATAGTTAGGTGCTTGATGGCTGGCACAGACACAATGGGCCAAAGGGCCTGTTTCTGTGCTGTATAACTCTATGATTCTATGACTCTAAGTCTGGGAGAAACTGACAAGCCCGGGGAAGGTACCAGTAACTGCACTAATGACAGAAACATCAACTGAGCTCTTGCTTAAATCTATACTTGGCCCAAAGATTTAAAATTATCTGGAAATAGGGAGATTAAACTTCCCAACCTGAGTTCTCCGCAGAGATTTCTTTTTGTTAATGACATCGGAACTTGATACAGTTCAGAAGCTTGTTTGTTACATTGCATGATTTCCTGAATTGGATACTTTTTTTCCCACGAGTGCTCAGGATGGCGGTGCCTTCCACTATTTGAAATCAGTGTTTTTTTAAACCTTATGATGTTAATTGGACACGGGTACATCAACAACTGGCACCTATATTCGATCACGGGTGACCAGTGTTGGTTACAGAAATGCCTGTCTTTTCTGCTAGCTATGGAATCTCCCATAACGGCAGCATCGTTACTCTTTGTTGTTCCCTCCTGTGCAGTTTCTTGTCCATTGGTACCATGTTCTGGACTGCACTCCTTCGAGGTGTCGACACAGCCAGCAGTTTCAATGCTGAGTATCTGTCTGAGAGTGGCACATTCCCCAAAGATTCCTGCACTTCCTGCTTTTTCTGGATCCTAAACTCTTACTGCCTGTGGGATGACCACATCCTGGAACATACAATCCAGGAAACTCTCATCCTCCCTGATGTTCCGCAGTGACTCCAGCTGCCTCTCAAGCTCAGAAATCCTAAGCTTGAGATCAAGCAGCTGGAGACATTTCCTACACACGTGGTCCCCCAACACACATGGAGTGTCCTGAAGTTCCCACATGGTACAGGAATTGCAAGCAACGGGTCTTATCTCTATTCCTTCTTTTAGATTCTAGTTAATATCATGTTTAAACTATTAATTTGAATTAATTCCTCTAGATCTGCTGTGTGCTGATACTCATTATTAATTCACTTACTGTTATACTTATCCTGCTCGTGCTGACGATACTGCAAGACTTTTTTTTAAATTCTGCTCCCTGACACTCACACTCACTCCTCTCTTTTTGATATGTATTAATGACCTGGATGAATACTGGGCATAATTTCAATGTTTGCAGGCAACATGAAATTCGGAAATGTAGTAAACAGTGAGGAAGATAGTGACAAAATTCAGAAGGACATAAACAGACCGGTGAAATGGATAGATACATGACAGATGAAATTTAACAGAATCACCGAAATTTAACTGTTTAACAGTATAGAGATTCATTTTGATAGGAGAAATGAAGAGAGGCAATACAAGTTAAATGGTACTATTTTAAAAAGGTTGCAGGAATAGAGACTTGCGGGTGCATGTACTCAAATCTTTGAAGGTAGCAGGACAAGTTGAGAAGGCTCTTAAAAACATATGGGGTCTTTGATTTTATTAATAGAGGCAGAGAGTAAAAAGACAAGGAAGTCATGCCCAGCCTTTATATAACACTGGTTAGGCCCCAGCTGGTGCATCACATTCAATTCTAGGTGTCACTCTTTAGGAAGGATGTTAAAGTCTTGGAGGGGGTGCAGAAGAGATTTCCTAGCATGGTACCAGGGATGAGATACTTCAGTTATGTGGAGAGACCGGAAAAGCTGACATTGTTCAGAGAAGGTTAAGAGGAGATTTAATAGAGGTGTTCAAAATCATACATTTTTTGATAGCGTAAATTAGGAGAAATTATTTCCAGTGGCAGAATGGTTGATAACCAGAGGACGGAGGCAAAAGAACCAGAGGTGACATGATTTTTTTTACACAGAGATGTGATCTGGAATGCACTGTCTGAAAGGTTGGTGGAAGCAGATTCGATAGTAAGTTTCAAAAGATAATTGGATAAATACTTTAAAGAAAAAATACAGGGTTATGGGGAACGGGCAGAGCAGTGGTTAACTGGATCATTCTACCAAAGAGCTGTCACAGGCACAGTGGGTGTTATAGCCTCCGACTGTGATGTTTCATTCCACGGTTCTATGAAAGGTTACTGATCTTGTCCTGGTGATTCTAATAGCGAAGGTAGACTTCATTCCGTTCAGCGCTCGTTTCAAAATTCTTTACTGTGTCTACTAAATAAAATCCTTACTTTTCATATTGAGATGCAGTATTGCGTTTAACTTTTTATTTGTGTGAGACCAGAGTTAACATGTTACATGGTTTCACTGCAGATGAGACCTGCGTGTCATCAGTCATTCAAATGGGCACAGCAGAGTCTGGGCTCTGCAGCTTATTGCTGAAAAACATCGCTAAATAATGCTGCCTTGTGAACCTGGGTCATCACTAACCTAGAAACTAAAAGGGAACTGTCCTGCAGGATGATGCACCAACTCTGAACTTCAAATTATGTGTATTTTTTAAATACTAACTACACAAAGAAATGTTTACTCAAGTGCAGCACTGCGGAGCCCAAGAGCCAAGCGACTGATCACTGACAAGTCAACAAGTGGAAGGACATTAGGAGCTTGATCCATAACAATCACAATTTAGTCAAAAGAACAAAGAACAGTACAGCACAGGAACAGGCTATTCGGCCCTCCAAGCCTGCGCTGACCATGATGCCTGTCTAAACTAAAACCTTCTGCACTTCCGGGGTCCGTATCCCTCTATTCCCATCCTATTCATATATTTGTCAAGATGCCTCTTAAACGTCGCTATCGTACCTGCTTCCACCACCTCCCCTGGCAGCAAGTTCCAGGCACTCACCACCCTCTGTGTAAAGAACTTGCCTCGCACATCCCCTCTAAACTTTGCCCCTCGCACCTTAAACCTATGTCCCCTAGTAACTGACTCTTCCACCCTGGGAAAAAGCTTCTGACTATCCATTCTGTCCATGCCACTCATAACTTTGTAAACCTCTATCATGTCGCCCCTCCACCTCCGTCGTTCCAGTGAAAACAATCCAAGTTTATCCAACCTCTCTCATAGCTAATACCCTCCAGACCAGGCAACATCCTGGTAAACCTCTTCTGTACCCTCTCCAAAGCCTCCACATCCTTCTGGTTGGGTGGCGACCAGAATTGTACGCAATATTCCAAGTGTGGCCTAACTAAGGTTCTGTACAGCTGCAGCATGACCAATTTTTATACTCTATGCCCCGACCGATGAAGGCAAGCATGCCGTATGCCTTCTTGACTACCTTATCCACCTGCGTTGTCACTTTCAGTGATCTGTGGACCTGTACGCCCAGATCTCTCTGCCTGTCAATACTCCTAAGGGTTCTGCCATTTACTGTATACTTCCCATCTGTATTAGACCTTCCAAAATGCATTACCTCACATTTAGTTTTTAGTTTTAGTTTTAGAAATACAGCACTGAAACAGGCCCTTCGGCCTACCGAGTCTGTGCCGAACATCAACCACCCATTTATGCTAATCCCACACCAATCCCATATTTCTACCACATCCCCACCTGTCCCTATTTTTCCCTACCACCTACCTATACTAGGGGCAATTTATAATGGCCAATTTACCTACCAACCTGCAAGTCTTTTGGCTTGTGGGAGGAAACCGGAGCACCCGGAGAAAACCCACGCAGACACAGGGAGAACTTGCAAACTCCACACAGGCAGTCCCAGGATTGAACCCGGGTCGCTGGAGCTGTGAGGCTGCAGTGCTAACCACTGTGCCACTGTGCCGGATTAAACTCCATCTGCCATTTCTCCAACCGATCTATATCCTGCTGTATCCTCTGACAATCCTCATCACTATCCGCAACTCCACCAAACTTTGTGTCGTCCGCAAACTTACTAATCAGACCAGCTACATTTTCCTCCAAATCATTTATATATACTACAAACAGCAAAGGTCCCAGCACTGATCCCTGTGGAACACCACTAGTCACATCCCTCCATTCAGAAAAGCACCCTTCCACTGCTACCCTCTGTCTTCTATGACCGAGCCAGTTCTGTATCCATCTTGCCAGCTCACCTCTGATCCCGTGTGACTTCACCTTTTGTACCAGTCTGCTATGAGGGACCTGCTACAATCATATTTTTCTTGCTATTATGAGTAAATCACAAAATAGTTACAGATTTAAAGTTGGTTTTACCTAAGGCTCTTACACAATATTACATCTCTTGTTTGAGTAACTGGGTATGATTGAAGACTAGAACCGAGCTAAAGGCACTCGTGTAACCTAAGGAACACCTGCAGTGATGTCCTGGAGCTGAAAGATTGACCTCCAACAGCCACAACCATCTTCCTTTGTGCTAGGTATGACTCCAACCAGTGGAGTATTTTCTCCCTTATTCCCATTGACTCCAGTTTTGCTAGGGCTCCTTGATGCCATACTCGGTCAAATGCTGCTTGATGTCAGGGGCAGTCATTCTCACCTCACCTCTTGAGTTTAGCTCTTTTGTCCATGTTTGAACCAAGGCTGTAATGAGGTCAAGAGCTGAGTGGCCCCGCGGAACCCAAACTGAGCATGACTGAGCAGGTTATTGCTGAGCAAGTGCTGCTTGATAGCACTGTTGATGACACCTTCCATCACTTTACTGATGATTGAGAGTAGATTGATGGGGTGGTAATTGGCTGGGTTGGACTTGTCCTGCTTTTTGTGTACAGGACATACCTGGGCAATTTTCCACATTGGGTAAATGGTGAGAGATTAGGAAGGAGATTTGGGTGTCCAAGTACATAAATCACGAAAAGCTAGTGTCAAGGTACTTTATGCCATGTGTATTATTCAGACAGTTGTACTGATGAAAGATTTTTATTACGTTTTTATGGTTTCTGTGCATTGTAGCCTTATTCAGGTAATCTAAACCACCCTCTCAGTTCTGCTGGGTACCAGGACCTTTATCCCAGATTTCCAGTGAAAATTCCAGATACTGGATCACCCTTTTAGTGCTCACAACCTCCTAGACCATATTCTAGTGCACTCTGATTCAAGAACTGCCATAACACTCCTAGTCCCTGAAACCTCCCTCACCATTGCCTCCAGATCCCAGGATCTCTGTCTCAGATCCCAGTGTTCCTACAATCGTCAGCTCCAGTGCTTCTGGAAAGTCAGAGACATCTCGCATGTTACAATACCCTGGAGCTCCATTCCAGACCACCCACACCCTGGGAATACATTCCCTGGACCTCTATACCCTGGGACTACCTCCTCAGTCCTCCCATACCCTGAAACTACCTCCCCCAGTACACCCATACCTGGGACTCCCATCCACCAGTTCACCCATACCCTGAAACTACCTCCCCCAGTGCAGCCATACCCTGAAACTACCTCCCCCATTACACCCATGCCTGGGACCCCTCCACAAGTTCACCCATACCCTGAAACTACCTCCCCCAGTACACCCGTACCCTGAAACTACCTCCTCCAGTGCAGCCATACCCTGAAACTACCTCCCCCAGTGCACCCGTACCCTGAAACTACCTCCCCCGGTGCACACGTACCCTGAAACTACCTCCCCCAGTGCACCCATACCCTGAAACTACCTCCCCCAGTGCACCCGTACCCTGAAACTACCTCCCCCAGTGCACCCGTACCCTGAGACAATCTCCCCCAGACTTCCCATACCCCCTGGGACTACCTCCCCCTTATCTCCCATACCCTGGCACTACCTTCCCTAATGCTGCTATACCCAGGACAATCTCACCCATTGCACCCATACCCTGGACTGTCTCCTCCTGTCAATT